>NW_026622997.1:21209696-21512727 GCF_023065955.2 Ursus arctos
GAGTCCCAGTCTTTGGGTAAGCCCTCCCTCCCAACATTTTGTCGTGAAATTTCAAAAGTATAGGCAAACTGAAAGATTTTACAGCGAATCTCTATATACCTGTCCCCTAGATTCTGTGATTAACGGCTTAGCGTACGTGCTTCAGCATTGAACTATCCATTTATCCAATCCTAATTACATCTTTTGAAGGGGGTGCTGAGTACTGTGTACTGTATTGGCACACCGGCAAGCTGGGTCTCCCTAAGCCCTTCCCCTGCTTCAGGGGCTCTGCCATGAGAACCATGTTGAGGACAGGAGATGCTCTGTGTTGGGGAATCGAGTTGGGGGCCAGGACTCTCCAGCAGCCAAGGGCCTCTCTCTTCTTCTTGTGGTCTCTCTGGGGCTGGTGGCCCAAGGGGCCCTTCCTCCTCAGAGGCCATGAGGACCATAAGGTTCACTGCTCCGTTGCTGTCGCCAAATTCATTGGTGTGCCAGGAAATGAGCTTAATGAGCAGTGGTTGAGGATGCTGCCAACCCCAGCTTTGCAGGTAGAAAAGCAGATGCCATGGGGTGCCTGGGTGGCGCAGTCATTAAGCGTCTGCTTTGGGCTCGGGGCGTGATCCCGGCGTTATGGAATCGAGCCCCACATCAGGCTCCTCTGCTAGGAGCCTGCTTCTTCCTCTCCCACTCCCCCTGCTTGTGTTCTCTCTCTTGCTGTCTGTCTGTCTCTGTCAAATAAATAAAATCTTAAAAAAAAAAAAAAAAAGAAAAGCAGATGCCCTTTTGGGGGGCCCTCTGTCACCTTCTTGATGTCATCTAGAATCACAGAAGGCCGTGGCCATGACCTTCCTGTCCAGCTCAGGGATGACCTTGCCACAACCTTGGCAGCACCAGCGGAAGCAGGGATCCTGTTCTGGGCAGCCTCTCAGCCAGCATGCCACAGTTTCCCAGAGGGGCCATCCGCGGTCTTTGGGGTGGCAGAGATGCAGGGACTATGGTCACGCGTCTCTCCACAATGCCAAAGCTGTAGTCGATGAGCTTGGCCAGAGTTCTTTTAAACTATCTATTTATCCACCCCTGATGAGGTCTTTTTCCCCCCTCAAAGCGTGGTTCTGAGTTCAAAATGCAAATTACCGAATATTCCCCTCGACTTAATGAATCCCAAATTGGAAAGGGGCCTGGAGGGTGGAGGGGATCATAACCTGGTTTTTCAGCAGATCTTGCAGATGATTCTGAGGCTCACTCAAGTTGGAGGAGCGCTATTTTAAATAAACCGGTATGACTTCATCTGTCCCCATAGACGTCTCCTCACGTTGTTGAACCTGGGCATCTCCTCAGGCGCTTAACTCTTAGGATATGGCTGCGTGCAGGGGCCGTGCCGTTTTAGTCAAGTGGTTAAGAAGTCCGGGCTCTGGGGACACCTGGGTGGCTCAGTCGTTAAGCATCTGCCTTCAGCTCAGGTCGTGATCCTAGGGTCCTGGGATCGAGCCTCTCATTGGCCTCCCTGCTCGGAGGGAAGCCTGCTTCTTCCTGTCCCACTCCCCCTGCTTGTGTTCCTCTCTTGCTGTCTCTCTCTGTCAAATTAATTAATTAATTAATTAATAAAAAAAAAAAAAAGAAGTTCGGGCTCTGGAGCCACACGGATCTGGGCTGGAGCTCCAGTTCTACCAAAAACAAACTGTAGAAACTGAGCCAAGTTACTTTTCCTCTATTAGCCTTGTTTTCTGATCTACACAACGGGGTTTAGATATAAGAATACACACCTCACAGCGAGTAGTTCCTGAGCCTGTCCTACGTACCAGGCATGGTAGGTCCTGTTCCAGGTGCTGGGGGATATGGTGGGGAAGCAAGCCATGCCCCTCCCCCATTCTCCTGGGGCCTCTGCTCCACTGGGAGAGACTGACCACAAACACACACACCAAATAAAGAATTTCAGGGAGTAAAAAATGCTGAAGAGAATATAAAATATTGAGACAGCATGAAGGGGACGGAAGAGGCTTACTTTATTATTTTTTTAAACTTTTTATATAACTTCCATCTAGTTAACGTACAGGATAATATTAGTTTCAGGTGTACAATATAGCAATTCAACACTTCCATACAACACCCGTGCTCATCCCAAGTGCCCTCCCTAATCCCCATCACCTGTTTCACCCATCCCCCACCTGCCTCCTCTCTGGCCACCATCAGTGTGTTCTCTAGAGTTAAGAGTCTATTTCTGGGATTGGATGGAGGCTTACTTTAAAATGCATGGTCAGGAAAGGTCTCTCGGAGAAGGTGAGGAAAAATGGAGGGACAGAAGTGTGGGTGCGTGACAGTGGGAGGAAGTGGGCAGAGCCCATGCAGAGCCAGCTGGCATTGTGGAGAGTGTGCATGGAATTTTCATTGCAGTGGGGAGCCACTCCTGCCACTCCTATCCATGCCCCGTGCACACTTCTTAATGTCCCAATCCAGTTATGCAAACCTCTTTCCTCCTTCCCTGCTCCCCGTCCCGGCCTTTCTATCAACATCAAGCATGGATGAAATGTCTTTGCTACATTGTAGGAATACAAAGGGGATGTTTTAAGGACTAAACTCTATTTGGAGACATAGAAGATACACTTAAAGGCATAATGCACGAGCACCTGGCTGGTTCAGTTGGAAGAGCATGCAACTTTTGATCTCAGGGTCATGATTCGTGATTCGAGCCCCACGTTGGGTGGAGAGATTACATTTTCAAAAAGAGAGAGAGACGATTGCAGGCCTTTTTGGGCAAATGGATGGGACAGTGTCACTAACGCGTACTCTGAGGGAGAGCTCACACATCTGGGCTCTTCCCCGGAATCACGTGCCTTTGAAGTTACAGTGGTGTTGAGTGAGCCTTTATTAGGTGAATGGGTTTTTGAATTCTTGTGCCAGAGAGAACCAACACCAAAATTAAACTTGCATGCACTTCAATTCTGGCTGACTGTTAGCAACTGAGCTCCAGGCGATGCTTCTGGAACAGATGCCGCATTTTGCGCCGCTCTTCCAACAATGGAGTAGTGCAAGGCCGTAATGATCAGGTGCCCCCACAAAGAATCTTTTCCAGTTTTAAGTGAACATATAAGCCCTACTTGACCAGTCTCGAATTGCCTAAGAATTTCTAGAGCCAAGACACAGAACTGCTGAAATCGAAAATATTAGTGGGTCATTAGAACTACAATAGGCAAAGCAAGTCAAGATAAGAGGAGATGTTCTATTTGCTTGATCTGAACCCACCAGTGCTAGCATCTTTTGGTGAACTGTTCCTGAAGTAGAATTTACACAGAGAAAAGGACATGATTATGAATGTACACAAATCATAAGCATACATTTTGGTGAATTTTTCAGCGTCCCAAAGCTTCCCTTGTCCCTTCTCCAGGATCTGAGCATTCCCTCATTCCTTCACTCCCTGCAAATGTCACTGCTAGGCTGATTTGTATGTTATTTACCCGTTTTTAATTTTTTTTTAAAAGGGACCATATAGTATGCACTTTTCTGTGTCTGGCTTCCTTTGCCTAAATTCATGTTCGTGAAACTTGTTTGTATTGTTGTTTGCAGCAGTAGATAGATAGAAGCCATAGATGTATTGAATTCCATTGATACACCAAATGTCACTCTAAGAATATACCATAATTCAGCTAAGCATCTGCAATTGATAGATATTTGGGTTATCTCTAGTTTCTTGAATTTTATACATAATGCGGCTATGAATATATGCATGCATTCCCCTTGGCTAGATGCCTATGGGCAGAAATACAAGGTAACTCGCAATTATACATGTGTTCAGTTTCAGTAGATGCTGCCAAAAAGTTTTCCAAAGTGCCTGCACCAGCCTACACTCCCCCCAGCAGTATCGGAGTGTCCCAGCTGCTCCACATTCTCTTTCTGAACTTGGTATTGTCAGCTTTTATTTCTATTTATTTTATTGTTTTTTGGTATTGTCCATTTTTAAATTTTAGCCACTCTGGTGAGAATGTTATGTCTTAATGTGGTTTTAATTTCCGTAACTAAAGTGGCTGTGCGTCTTTTCCTATGCTGATAGTTCATCTAGATACTCTTTTGTTGTAAGGTGTATGCTCAGCCCTTTTGAATATTTTTAAAAAATTGGATTCTTATTTTCTTGTTGATTTAGAGAAGTTCTTTATATATTCTGGGTATGGGGCACCTGGGTGGTACAGTCAGTTAAGTGTCCAACTCTTCTTGGTTTTAGCTCAGGTCGTGATCTCAGGGTGGTGGGATCGAGCCCCAGTTGGGCTCTCTCTCTCTCTCTCTCTCTCTGGGAGAAGCAGACTCCCCACTGAGTAGGGAGCCAGCCCTATGTAGGGCTCGATCCCAGGACACTGGGATCATGACCTGAGCCGAAGGCAGATGCTTAACCGACTCAGCCACTCAGGCACCCTAAATAAATCTTTTTTAAAAGGTATATATTCTGGATATGAATCATTTTTCCAGATTTTATATATATAGCATATATCTTTTCTCACCCTTTGGCTTGCCGTGACACTTTATAAGTGAAATCTTTTCATGAAAAGAGCCATTAAAATTTTAATAAGTGCAGTTTATCAAACTTTTATCTTATGGCTAGTGATTTTATGTCTGGTGTAAGGTATCTTTGCCTACTTTACATGACGACATGCTCTTTTGTTATCTTCCTGGAGCTTTACTGCGTTACTTTTCAATGTTGTATTATCCACCAAAGATCTAAAATTCCTCTGGAGTTAATTTTTGTGCATGGTGCGAAGTAGAATCATGGTTTATTTTTTTATATAGATACTCAATTATCTAGCACCACTTAATTGAAATCATATTTTTCCCCATTAAATTTGGGGACAGTATATGTGTGGGTCTATTCCTGAGCTTTCTATTCTGTTCTACGAGTCGATTATGCCTATCAGTGATTCATTAACACGCTGTTTGAATGTACCTGCCACTTTATCATCATCTTCAAACCAGGTAGTTAGTCCTTCACCTTGTTCTTCTTCCACATTTTTTGGCTATCTTGGCTTTTGTGTTTTCTGACTTTTTTTTTAAGAGATGGAGAGACAGAGAGAAGGGGGTAGTGAGGAGGGGCAGAGGGAGAGGGAGAGAGAGAATCCCAAGCAGGCTTCATGCCTAGCACAGCCCTATGCAGGGCTCCATCTCACGACCCTGAGATCATGACCTGAGCTGAAATCAGGAGTTGGACGCTTCACTAACTGAACCACCCAGGTGCCCCTTTTGTATTTTCGTATAACTTTTAGACTCAGCTTGTCCATTTCTACAAAAAAAAATCTTAAGGAAATTTTTATTGGGGTTAGATAAAATCCACAGATTAATTTAAGGAAAAGTCTATAATATTGAGTCTTCGGATCCATAAACATGGTAGGTTCTCCCATTTATTGAAGTTTTCTTTAATTACTCTTGGTAATGTTTCGTGATACTCTGTGTAGAGTTCTTATACATCTTTCATTATATTTCTCTTAGCTCTCTGATATTTTGATGCTATTTTATATTGTTTAAAAGCATTTTCTTTTTAAAGAATTTTTATTTAAATTGTAGTTAGCTAACATATTGCTTTCAGGAGGAGAATTTAGTGATTCATCACTTACATAGGACTCCCAGCGCTCATCACAACACGTGCCCTCCTTAATCCTCATCTCCCATTTAGTCCATTCTCCACCCACCTCCCTCCATCAACCCTCAGTTTGTTCTCTATCGTGAAAACTCTCTTATGGGGGCGCCTGGGTGGCTCAGTCATTTGCCTTCAGCTCAGGTCATGATCCCAGGGACCTGGGAGCAAGCCCTGCATCGGGCTCCCTGCTCAGCAGGACACCTGCTTCTCCCTCTCACACTCCCCTTGCTTGTATTCCCTCTCTCGCTGTCTCTCTCTGTCAAATAAATAAATGAAATCTTTAAAAAAAAAAGTCTCTTATGGTTTGTAAAAGCATTTTTTAATTGTTAGTTTCTAGTATATAGAAATACACTGATTTTTTTAAATATACAAACTGTGTCAAGCAATCTTGCTAAAAGTTCACTTATTCTTTTTTTTTTAAGATTTTATTTATTTATTCAACAGAGATAGAGACAGCTAGAGACAGCCAGCGAGAGAGGGAACACAAGCAGGGGGAGTGGGAGAGGAAGAAGCAGGCTCCCAGGGGAGGAGCCTGATGTGGGGCTCGATCCCATAACGCCGGGATCACGCCCTGAGCCGAAGGCGGACACTTAACCACTGTGCCACCCAGGCGCCCCTCACTTATTAATTCTAATGGTTTATCTGCAGATTCTTTTGTGAAATTTTATGTATACAATTATGTCATCTGTGATTATGACAGTTTTACCTCTTCCCTTCCAATCTTTATGCCTTTTATATTTGTCTCACCTTTTTTTTAAAGACTTTATTTTGAGAGAGAGAGAAAGCATGAGCGGGAGGAGAGGCAGAGGGAGAAGGAGAAGCAGACTCCCCGCTGAGCAGGTAGCCTGACGTGGGGCTCCATCCCAGGACCCTGGGATCATGACCCCAGTTGAAGGCAGATGCTTAAACCCAGGCGCCCCTTGTCTCACCTTTTTGTACTGACTGGGACACCCAATAAACTGTTGAATAGGAGCAGTAGTAGGGGAGGGACATCCAGGTGTTGTCCTCAACCTTAGCCGGAAATATTTGAATATTTCACATTAAATGTGATACTTGTGGGGCGCCTGGGTGGCTTAGTCGGTTAAGTGGCCGACTCTTGGTTTTGGCTCAGCTCATGATCTCAGGGTTGTGAGACAGAGCCCAGGTTGAGCCCTGCATCAGCTCCATGCTCAGTGCAGAGTCTGCTTAAGACTTTCCCCCCTCCCTCTGCCCTCCATCCCCACCTGTGCACTCTTTCTCTCTCTCTCTCTTCCCCTCTCAAATCGATAGATAAATCTTAAAAAAAAAAAAAAAGTGATACTGGGGCACCTCGTGGCTCAGTTGTTAAGCATCTGCCTTCGGCTCAGGTCATGGTCCCAGGGTCCTGGGATTGAGCCCCGCATCAGGCTCCCTGCTCAGCAGAAAGCCTTCTTCTCCCTCTCACACTCCCCCTGCTTGTGTTCCCTCTTTTGCTGTCTCTCTCTGTCAAATAAATAAATTTTAAAAATCTTAAAAAAAAAAGTGATACTTGCTGCAGCCTTTTTATAGACATTGTAATATGAAGGTATTCCCTTTTTATTTTGGAATGAGTTTTTATCATAAGTGGGTGAATTCCATCAAAAGATCTTTGGGATCATCAAACAATTTTTCTCCCTTGTTCTATTGTTGTAGTAAATTGCAATGATTAATTTTCAATTGCTATACCAACCTTATATTCTCAAAATAACGTAACTTGGTCATGATACGTTATCCTGTGTGTGTGTTTACGTTTTTTGCATCTATGCTCATGAAAGGAATTGACCTGTAATTTTCTTTTCTTGTAATGTCCTTGTCAAATTTTGTTATAAAAAGTTATTCCAGCCTCAAAAAATAAGTTGCAAGGTCATGTCATCTGGATAAATCTATGGTGGATCAGTATTATTTCTTTATTAGGTGTTTGAAAACTTTCCTGGTGAGGTCATGTGGTACTAGAGTTTACTTTATAGGGAAGTTTTTATTTATCAAGGCCTTCAATTTCTTATTTCCCTTTCGGTAAGTTATGGTATTCAAGAAAAGTGACCATTTTATCAAGATGTTCCATTTACTAGCATGAACTTGCTCATAATATCTCATTATTATCTTAATATGCTTCAGATCTGCAATGATGCAGGGTTTTTTTTATTCCTTCTGTTGGTAATTTGTGCTCTTTATCCTTTTTTTTTTTTAAAGATTTTATTTATTTATTTATTCGACAGAGATAGAGACAGCCAGCGAGAGAGGGAACACAAGCAGGGGGAGTGGGAGAGGAAGAAGCAGGCTCATAGCGGAAGAGCCTGATGTGGGGCTCGATCCCATAACGCCGGGATCACGCCCTGAGCCGAAGGCAGATGCTTAACCGCTGTGCCACCCAGGCGCCCCTGTGCTCTTTATCCTTGACCAGTTCTGCTAGGAATTATCAATTTTTCAGAGGACCACATCTCAACGTTTTAAATTTTTTCTCTAGTGTATTTGTTTTCTGTTTCCTTAACTTCTGCTCTCATCCATATTATTTCGTTCCTTCTCCTTGGATTTAATTTGTTCTCTTTTCCTCTAGGTTCTTGTTTGATCATTTGCTCTTACGCTTTCTTCTTTCCTAACACATATACTTAAGGCTTTAAATTTCCCTCTAATCATGGTCTTAGCTGCATGTCAAAAGTTTCGACATATTTATCAAATAAGTCCTGGGGGTTAAGACTTCCACGTATGAATGGGAGTGCATAATTCAGCCCGTAACAGTCGTTTGATTCTGTTTTGGCACGGGCTTCTCAGATGCCAGGTTAAATCTAATAGGAGATATAACCAGGAGAGGTGCTCAAAATGGCCAGGGATACTCCTGCTCCAGCCTGACCCCATAAATCCAATCACAAAAAAATAATCAATATACAAAAACACGAAAAAATACATTTTCGTTATGAAATCAATCTCCAGTTTCTTGGGACATCCCTAATCCTTCATCAATCAATAAAAGAGACATTGCAACATAGAAAGGAGTAAGCACCGAGAAACGAGTAAGATTCTTTTTTTTTCTTTTTTAAGATTTTCGTTCTTTCTTTCTTTGAGAGAGAGATAACAAAAGAGAGCATGAGCAGGGAGGAGAGGGAGAAGCAGGCTCCCCGCTGAGCAGGGAGCCCGCCGCGGGGCTCGATCCCAGGACCCGGGGATCATGACCTGAGCTGACGGCAGACGCTTGACCTTAACCGACAGAGCCACCCATGTGCCACCAAGTAAGATGATTCTTCTTCTTCTTCTTCTTCTTCTTCTTCTTCTTCTTCTTCTTCTTCTTCATTATATTATGTTAGTCACCATACAGTACATCCCTAGTTTTTGATGTAAAGTTCCATGATTCATTACTTGCGTATAACACCCAGTGCATCGTGCAATACATGCCCTCCTTACTACCCATCACCAGCCTGTCCCAATCCCCCACCCCCCTCCCCTCTGAAGTCCTCAGTTTGTTTCTCAGAGTCCATAGTCTCTCATGGTTCATTCCCCCTTTTGTTTACCCCCCTTTCTTCTTCCCTTTCTTCTCCTACCTATCTTCCTACTTCTTATGTTCCATAAATGAGTGAAACCATATAATTGTCCTTCTCCACTTGACTTATTTCACTTAGCATTATCTCCTCCAGTCCCGTCCATGTTGCAGCAAATGTTGAGAAATCGTTCTTTTTGATGGCTGAGTAATATTCCATTGTATGTATGGACCGCATCTTCTTAATCCAGTCATCTGTTGAAGGGCATCTCTGCTCCTTCCATGATTTAGCTATTGTGGACAATGCTGCTATGAACATTGGGGTGCATAAGGCCCTTCTCTTCACTACGTCTGTATCTTTGGGGTAAATACCCAGTAGTGCAATTGCTGGATCATAGGGAAGCTCAACTTTTAACTTTTTAAGGGACCTCCACACTGTTTTCCAGAGTGGCTGTACAAATTTGCATTCCCACCAACAATGTAGGAGGGATCCCCTTTCTCCACATCCTCTCCAGCAATTGTTGTTTCTTGCCTTGTCAATTTTTGCCATTCTAACTGGCGTAAGATGGTATCTCAGTGTGGTTTTGATTTGAATTTCTCTGATGGCTAATGATTTTGAACATTTTTTCATGTGTCTGTTAGCCATTTGTATGTCTTCATTAGAAAAGTGTCTGTTCATATCTTCTACCCATTTTATGATTTGTTTATTTGTTTCTTGTGTATTGAGTTTGAGAAGTTCTTTGTAGATCTTGGATACCATTCGCAAATATGTTCTCCCATTCCGTGGGCTTCCTCTTAGTTTTTTTGACTGTTTCCTTGGCTGTACAGAAGCTTTTTATTTTGATGAAGTCCCACAAGTTCATTTTTTCTTTTGTTTCTCTTGCCTTTGGAGATGTGTCATGAAAAAAGTTGCTGTGGCCAATGTTGTAGAGGTTGCTGCCTATGTTCTCCTCTAGGATTTTGATGGATTCCTGTCTCACATCGAGGTCTTTCATCCATTTGAAGTTTGTGTATGGTGTGAAAGAGTGGTCAAGTTTCATTCTCTTGCATGTAGCTGTCCAAATTTCCCAGCACCATTTATTGAAGAGACTGTCTTTTTTCCGCTGGATGTTTTTTCCTGTTTTGTCAAAGGTTAGTTGCCCAAGGAGCCGAGGGTCCATTTCTGGGTTCTCTATTTTGTTCCATTGGTCTATGTGTCTGTTTTTGTGCCAGTACCATGATGTCTTTGTGATCACAGCTTTGTAGCGTAGCTTGAAATCTGGCAACGTGATGCCCCCAGCTTTGTTTTTCCTTTTCAACAATTCCTTGGCGATTCGGGGCCTTTTCTGGTTCCACACAAATTTAAGGGCTGTTTGTTCCAGTTCTTTGAAAAATGTCATTGGTATTTTGATCGGGATGGCATTGAAAGTGTAGATTGCTCTGGGTAGCATAGACGTTTTAACTATGTTAATTCTTCTGATCCATGAGCATGGAATATTTTTCCATCTTTTTGTGTCTTCTTCAATGTCTTTCAAGAGTGATTTGTAGTTTCTAGAATATAGATCCTTTACGTCTCTGGTTAAGTTAATTCCAAGATAACGTATGATTTTTGGTGCTATTATAAATGGAATGGATTCCCTAATTTCTCTTTCTTCAGTCTCATTGTTCGTGTATAGAAATGCAACTTATTTCTGAGCATTGATTTTGTATCCCGCCACATTACTGAATTGCTGTATAACTTCTAGTAGTTTGGGGGTGGATTCTTTTGGGTTTTCCAGGTAGAGTGTCATGTCATCTGCGAAGAGAGACAGTTTGACTTCTTCTTTGCCGATTTGGATGCCTTTTATCCCTTTTTGTTGTCTGATTGCTATTGCAAGGACTTCTAGTACTATGTTGAATAATAATGGTGAGAGTGGGCATCCTTGTCACGTTCCTGATCTTAAGGGAAAGGCTTCCAGCTTTTCCCCATTGAGAATGATATTTGCTGTAAGATTCTTCTTATCAGTGGCCCATCTAAGTAGAGCAGATGACCCGCAGGTCAGTAGTACTTCAAGTGTGATTGACATGAAGAAAGCCAGAGGCCGGTCCTTTTGAGTCTCACTCACACTGAATTCCATCACCAGCCGGGGAACAGTCCGCTCCAGCCAACATGGCCAATGCAAAATCTAAAAAGCTTGGGTTGGCAAGAATGTGAGTGAAAAAAACACTCTAGCAGAAATTTGCGAACTGTGACATTTGTTGGCTGGCATCTGAAAATCATTGGCTGTTGTAGGGCATATTTTGCTTTAATGAGTAGAGAAAATGCTTTAATTGGTGCCCTTTATTTACAGTTTTCACCATTCTTGTCCGTGGAAAATTCCATCTTCCATGTTCATAATTTCTGGAGGGTTGGCAGTGTACTAGGCTGGCAACTGTTTCAATAGAGAGAAATCTCTTCTCTCACTCAACAAACGTATTTTATTGCTTAGAAGATTGCTTTACGTTAATACTACCTGGTACATCTTAATATGATCCTCACAGTTTGGGGCTATCCCCCCTCATAATTGTTTTTGTTATCACCCCATCTTCTAATGGTTAGTCAACATTTCATGAGTGCTCACGTATGACAAATTTTATATGAAACAGGATTGGGGTTGCTCAAGGGCGATAGAGCCTTTGTACACAGCATGTGTTGTTATTTTTCTCGAAATCAGAATTTCTTAACTGCACCAGGGGGACCTGGTTATTTTTACCTTTTTTATTGTGGTAAAATACATAGAACACCAAATTCGCCATTTCGACCTTGAAGTATACAGTCGTAGTAGTCATTCCATGCACAATGTTGTACCACCATCTATTCCAAAACTCGTTCATTACGAAACTCTGTACCCATGAAACAACAACTTCTATTCCCCCCCCCAGTCCCTGACAACTACCATTGTATCTTCTGCCTCGATGAATTTGCCTAATCTAGATATTTCATAGAAATGGAATCTTACAATGTTTATCTTTTTGTGTCTGCCTTATTTCATGTAGCATAATGCTTTCAGGATTCATTTATGTCGTGTCATTTCTGTTTATGGCTGAGTAATATTTCACTGTGGTGTAGGCCACAGTTGGTGTATCTGTTCCTCTGTTGGATATTTGGGTTGTTTACTTTGGTTGGTTGTTGGGAATAATGCTGCAATGAACATTGGCATGGACGTTTGATTGAGTCCTTGCTTTCAATTCTTTTGGGTATATATCTAGGAGTAGAATTACTGGGTCTTACGGTCATGCTGTGTTTAAGCTTTTGAAGAACCACCAAATGGTTTTCCACAGCGGCTGCTCAATTTTATATTCTCACCAGCAAGGTACAGGAGACCCAATTTCTCCCCACCCTCACCAATGCTTGTTATTTTCTCAACATATCACCACCACCACCATCATCATCATCACCATCCTAGCGGCTGTGAAGTGGTATCTCATCGTAATTTTGGCTTGCAGCTCCTTAATGGTTAGTAATGTTGAACTTCCATTTTCATGTGCTTATTAGCCACTTACATATCTTCTTTGGAGAAATTGCCCATTTTTTAATAGGGTGTTTTGTGGTTAGTGTCCTTTCATGCAAACAAGTTTTTAATTTTGGTGAAGTCCAATTTATCTATTTTTTTCTTTTGTTGCTTATGCTTTTGGTGTCTGATCAAAGAATCCACTGCCAAACCTGAGGTCATGGAGGTTTATGCCTATATTTTATTTGAAGAGTTTTATAGTTTTAGCTCTTACGTTTAGGTTAGTCATCCATTTCAAGTTAATTTTTTGTAGATGGTAGCAGGTAGGAGGGAATCCGGCCCAATTTTTTTTTTTTTCTTTGCACATGGATAGACAGTTGTTACACCATTTGTTGAAGAGACTGTTTCCCTATTGTATGGTCATGGCATCCTTGTCAAACATAAATTGGCCATCGATGCGTGGATTTATTTCTGGATTCTGTTTTATTCCACTGGTCTGTGTGCCTGTCCTTATGCTACTACCACACTGCTTTGAATACTGAAGCCTTGTAGTGAGCTTTGAAATAACAAGGTGTGAATCCTCTAACTTTGTTCTTTTACAGTATTGTTTTGGCTGAGACCTGCACTTCTGTCTGAATTTGAGGATTGGCCTTTCATTTCCTGCAAAAAAAGAAAAAAAAAAGGCATTGACATTTTGATAGAGATTGCATGGATTCTGTAGATTTGGGGGGTATTGACATCCTAACAACATTAAGTCCTCTGACCCGTGAGCACAGGATGTCTTTCCTTTTTTTCCCTAATGCATTCTTTCATTTCTTTGACCAACTTTTTATAGTGTTCAGAGTACAAGTCTTACACACCTCCTTGGTTGAATTTATTCCTAAGCATTTCATTCTTTCCAATGCTGTTGTAAGTGGAATTTTAAAAAATTTACCTCTTCGCGTGGACAGTGTGATGAGTTTTAGTAAATTCATACTGTTGTGCAACCTTCACCACAATCTAGTTTTAAAACTCTTGCATCACCCCCAAAATTCCTTTGTCTCTCTTTGTAGTCAATCCCTGTCCACACCTCCCAATTTCAGGCAACCTCTGATCTGTTCTCCGTCTCTGTAGTTCTTCCTGTTCTAGACTTGTCATAAAAGTGGGTGCTTACATGTATATAAAATGCATTTATAAGCAACACACCATCTTCTCTTTTTCCTTCCTTTTTTCACTCGCTCACTCAGGACACAAAAACATACATCTTAGTTCGTCTAAATCCTGGTCTGCCCAAATGACCTCACCTCTTACAGCATCAGTTAGTTACCAAGTGAGAAAATGTTGGCTCATCCTTATGTCAGAAGATGTCGCGAGCCAGGCTAAGCAGAGCAGGCTCTGAGGGGGCTAGTTCTTGAGAAAACACCAACATCTGTGTCTAGTCCTCCAGGTATTTGAGGCTTGTGAGTGTGCTGAGGTTCTGTTGGACAAATCTGTTGCAGAGAGAGACTCAGTAGGACTGAGGGCTGTTATGGGTTCTTTCACATTGTTGCAAATCCAAAATCAGAGGCATTCCTCAGCCATTGTTTAGAATCCATTTGAAACTGCTAATATGTGGTTATCTCATTAGTCATGCTATGAGGTTCAAAAACAAAAACTTGAGGTATGTGAAATGTGAGGTTGCATTATTGCAAGCTGAAGGAAATGAAGCTGGGGCTGGGTGGAGGATGGGAACCAATCATCGATTGTCAGTATTGGATTCAAATACAGCTCCACAGTCCAAACCGAAACTCGCTGGGTGGTGGTCCAGGTACCACAATAACCACACAGCTTCCTACATTCCACTTCCCACCGGTAGCCTGTGTTGACCTTCCCTTTGAATTTCCAAGATGCCTTATTTGTGTTTTTGCTCAATCATACTCCTAAGGAGGGCCAATCCCTGACTCACAATGACTCAAAGTGCTTGCATTAGCTTAGATAAAAAGCTCAGTTATTTTAACCTACTTCTCTCTGTCAACCACAAAGGCAATGCAAGGCTCAGATGTTTCTAGGAGTCGCTGAACACTTTGCTCTTCAAAAGAATAATAAGAGCAGGTTTCTTAGCATACACCCAAACCTCTTCTCCTAAGATTTAGAAATTATTCAAACGGTGGGAGCTGGGGTAGTATTTTTGGTTGGGTTGAGGGGCAGAGTGCCTAGAAGTTTGATCTGTTTGAAATTAATTGGGGGAATATGGAGTTGGAATTCATCTGAGTTACTGCTGTAGTCTTGTCAGCTCTCCAGGGATTTAAAATCAAAACCAAGAAACCCCCACTCTGGAAATGATGAGGTGGCTGTGGGCAGGCATAGCCAGAAACTCATTTCAAGATGGCTGCGCCTGAGTTCTCTACTCACAACCTCATTATGTTGTCGTTGCCTCACTTGGCACTCTGCAGGGGGTGCCCATGGCCGATGGGACATCCATTCCAGCCCTCCTGTCATCTTCATAACCTACTGTCCCAGCTTATCTCTTACTGTCTTCCAGACTCTCTACTTTGCATTTAATGTTACATTTAGCAATCTGCTGTCCTTTGGATGGTCCAGAATGCCTTCCCCTCCATCATATAATCCCACTCCTTCAGCCCAGAAGAGAGAATTATTACAGGCAAGAGGAACCCGTGAAGGCAAAGCTTCTAACTCTGGCACGTATCCACAGAACCCAGAGATGATGAAGCTGTCACCCATTTCAGAGGATCGCAATCATAGCCTGTCCCCTCCTTGCCAAGAGTACTCAGTGGCCTCCTGCTTCCTGTGGAATCAGATATCAGATGGTGAGACTGGTAATTAAAATCTTCCGAGACACAGCCCCAAAATACCTTTGCAAAACCATCTCCATTACATTCCCCCTTGGCCCATATATTTTTGTGCACACTCTACTGGCCCTTGTCGTTGCCATCATGTTCTTTGCTCAAGCTGATTCTTATTCCCGGAATGTCCGTGTCCTTTTTAGCCATTTATCAAACCCCCAAGTTTAAAGAGGTTCAGCAACTTGCTCAAAGTCACAGAGTTTGGGTAAATCTCACTTTATCCAGGAAAACTTTTTAGGTCAAGTTCAACCTTTCCCTCCCGATACTTTGCAATACTTTGACCCTAGTCTGTACCCTACCTTGTCTTTTAGTTATTTACGTATATAAGAAGAGATGTGCGGATAAGCAAATGGCTCCAAATCACACAGCCTTGTTGCGTTCCATCCATCAGAATGAAAAGAAATATGTTTAAAAACAAGTAATATCATCATTAATAACAAGGGCTTATTAATAACAAGTAGTATAGTACAATGACGTGGAATTGGGAGAAATTAACATTTTAAATGAGGAAATAGGAGTTTTCTTTTCTTCTTTTTAGGAAATATGAGTTTTCTAAAGGTTAAACCTTTGACACTCCCATAGAAGCTAGGGGGACTGTGATGTATGTAGCATCCTGCATATTGTTAATGCATCAATACTGCAAACTGTCACATTTTAGACTAAAATTTCCAGAGGAAGAAAATTGTGAACAGCAGGATGTTAAAAGGACACTCCCCCTGGCTTCATTTCAGCCAAGCTTCCCAAACCAAAGGACAATACAATGGTGCCAAGTGTCCCCCAGATGATAAAGGAGGGTCTCCCTTTGTGGGGCATGGCCCTCCCATCCATGACACGTTAAGAGAATCGGAAACCACTTTTGCCAGCATTAGCCAATTATCTGCACTTACATTTTCAAGACTGAATTCAAATGATTTTTTGGAAGGAGACGTTTTCTGGTGAGAATTTTCAATATGCTGGGCATCCAAACCCCACAAACAGGAAAAAATGGGCGTCAAGTCAAAGAAGGAGAGTTTGAAGAGAGCCACATGCAAAGCTTATGGTTTGGGAACTAGTGTCTGACTCTTGCCAGGGGACGTCTAGAGGTGAGAGAACACGGCTGGAGCTGCTCCTGGCTCAGAGTGGAGTGAAGGCAGGTGCCTTGTGGGTCAGCTGCATTTCCACTGCGTTCTGGTATGAACTGGATTTGAAGGTGGCTAGCGTGGGATTTGCTTAAACATAATTCTTCCCAAGAGGTCTGTCTAGAGGGGCAGGGGGAGTGGACACTGGAGGCCCAGGGGTCATGAGCAACTGAGGGGAAGCACCTCGTCTCCATCGAGGAGTTGTTAGGCAGATCTCTGAGGGGTCTGCAAAAACTCACAGTGAGAGAAAACACCTGCCATCCAGAGGGACCAGCAGCAGGGTCACAGCCGGCCAACGAAGTGTCGCTGTGTTCTTGTCCTGAAACCCTCTCCCTTGGGCCGTAGCCTCTTGTCCCGAAACCCTCTCCCTGGAGGGGCTACATGGGGCACCTGGGGCAGCTCGCAAAGCAGGGAAGCAGGAGGAGGGGGAAGGAGATTGAAAAACGGACTCTACCCTCTACCCTGCCTCCTGGCTTGGGCCAGGCCCATACTCAAGAAAGAAAGAAGTCTTAATTGGGTAAAATAGAACATTCTGATTCTTATATTGGACTCAGTGAGAATTACGGGATTATCAAACAGATTTACTTTTTAATGTCCAAACAAGGGGCTTTTTATGTACTCTCTAAAAGTGACTGGGAAAGCCATATGGGATGCCCATGATTCCATCCTCAGGCAAGGAAAAATTAGACCATGGAGTGGTTTGAAGGGACAGGGCAAGAAAGAATAAAGTTATTTTATGCTTATACTCCGCCAAGTTCAGCTCATACAACAAAATGACTACGAGTGTTTATGAAAAGAAGGAAGGGTGGGTCCCTCTAGCAGGAATCTGCCTCTGGCCACAGAGGATCCATGAGTCGCCAAAGATGAGAGTTTCCCAGGGAAGATCTAGATACCTTCCTCTTGAGTAGAAATGACTCCTGTCCCACTGCACAGGCCCTACAGAGGACCCAGGGAATACCAGTTCCAACAGCTGCTGAGGCCATTTATCTCCTTGAATGAGAAGAATTCCAGTTTCCAGGAAGGCCAAGCCTCTCTTCACCCAGTACAAAGCCCACATCTGTGTTTTCAAATGGTGTTTCCACAAACTATGACATCCACAGGATATGAATAGGCATCATGGAGGAAAAGAGGCTCCTATGGTCAAAAAGTTTGAAAAATGCTAAGTTTAAGCAAAGCTAAACAGTTGTTTTCCCTGCAGGACTTCTCAGAGCCTTTAATATGTGAAGGTATGCTGGTCACGTTTCTCTAAAAAGAGACCATGGTGTTCAACATTTCCTACAGCTTCTTTTATCACAGAACACTCTTCTTCATTCCAAGGAATGCACCTTAGGAAATACTGATCTAGAGAGTTCTACCCAGGAATGGCAGTAACCGGATGACCCACAGCTGTGGAGAGTGTAGTTACAGTCATGGGGGATGGGAGCTACCTTTTTTTTTTTTTTTTTTGGCACCCTCCTTGGTTCTTGTCCTAGCCCCCTTGAGGTATCTGCTTTTCTGACCCAGATTCTGAGGTTTTCCTGCCAACCTCCCTCTGGCTCCATGAATTACCTCTGATATTCGTCCCTTTAACACTATACCTACCCTAGATTGATGGATTGTTCTGCGATAAAAGCCCTGTGTCATTGCATCCTGGATGTCTACCCCAGCTCTCTGGGGCTCGCAAAGCTTTGAATTAAGGAGAAATTTCATCTCCCCAAGCATCATATGTTTATGCAAGATATGTTGCTGGAAATTCAAGCTCTAGGGGATAATCTAAGTTTTTATGTTTAAATCCCTGCTTAAACATTTTCAGGCCCCCCTCGTTCTACCCCCATACCCTAGCCACATGTCTGGCCCTGATTACCTCCTAAGCCTCATTTTTTGTCCCCTCCAACACTGTTCCCTGAGCTCCAGCCACATTTCTCTATTTCAACCGCTTGCACGCACTATTCTTCCTCTTTCTCTCCCTGTGGTTTTCTCCCTCTCTGTCTCTCTACCACAGCCAGGGGCATGGGTGCATCTCCCTGATTTGGAACACGCTCTTCCCTCCTCCTCTTTGTTTGGAGACCTCTTACCTATTCCTCAAGTCTCACCTTGCCCCACCCTAACCAAATTAGGGACCTCTCCCCTGCGTTACAGTTACTCTGTGGTTACTCAGCTAACTCTTATGTCTCTTATGAACTACAGTCATTTACCCTGTGGTCTCTATTTTTCTCTAGACTATAACCTCCTTGAAGGCAGGGATTATGTCCTCCTTTTCACTGCCACATTGGGTCCCGCACATTGTAGGCGCAGTTAAATAAATAAATGGGTAACCATTTTATTGGATGGATGTAAACAGAAAGCAGCTTTATTCCATTATTAAATTCTACTCCATTAAAAGTTGCCTGAAGAACCATCCTTCCCCATCCCTAAATATGTAGCAAATGAGAAAACTTCTTTGTCTGTTGGAGTGAAAAAGGTCCTCAGGTCACTGGCCTAGAATCCAATCCAGTCTGATCACATAAATCCGGTCTAGTACGGTATACTATCAACACTGTAAAATTATCTGACGTTAAAACTTCTCCCGCTCTTCATGGACGCCTCCTTTAGCTTGGAGGCCCAGAGTGGGAGATGAAGGGGCATGGTTGGCTCCTCTGTTCTCCTCACTCACTTCCTCCCTTAGTAAAGAGGTGATGTTTCTGTACCAGCTCCTGTCCTTGTCTCCTTCCTCCCATCGCCCAAGAGTGACAGACCCAGGGGGAGAGGAGAATCATGGAAAAGGCCACGGTCTTCAGGGCTGGATAAATTGTACCTGGCACTGGTGTCCTTTTGGACATGTACAAGCCTATGGCTTGCAGTTGTGGACACTTTTCTAGGTTTCTTCGAGTTTTCCCTACTGGCGACTGCTAATATTATATATCAGCGATCCATTGCTACATAATGAATTACCCCAAACCTTAGTGGCTTAAAACTAGAAATGTTTATTATCTCACACAGTTTCTGTGGCTTAGGAATTCAGTTGCTGCTTCACTGGGTGGTTCTGACTCAAGGTCTCTTAGGAGGCTACAGTCAGATGTTGGTAGAGGCTACACTTATCTGAAGGCTAGACTGGGGCCGGAAGATCCACTTCTCAGGTGGTTCTGTCACATGCCTGGCAAGTTAGTTCTGATTTTTGGCAGGAGGCCTTTGTTCTTCAACACATGGACCTCTCTGTATGGTTATTTCCCCCAGAGTGAGTGATCTCAAGAGAGCAAGGAGGGAGCCATGAAGCCCTTTATAACCTGGTCTTGGAAGTCACACACCATTACTTCTATCGGTCACTGTCTTCGTCAGCTCAGGCTGCTATAACAAAATACCTAGACTGGATGGCTAGAATGGCAAAAATTTATTTCTCATGGTTCTGGAGGCTGGGAAGTCCAAGATCAGGGCAACAGCATGGCCAGTTTCTGGTGAGAGCTCTCTTCCTGGCTTACAGATGGCTGCCTCCTCCCTGTGTCCTCTCATGGTGGAGAGAGAGAGACAGAAAGACCTCTTGTATCCTTCTTATAAGGGCTGTAATCCCATCATGAGGACCCCACCCTCATGACCTCATCTAAACCTAATCATCTCTAATAGACTTCACCTTCAAATACCATCACTTTGGGAGTTAGGGCTTCAAAATATAAATTTTGGGGAGATACAATTCAGTCCTTAACAATCACACAGACCAATCCTGATATGATATGGGGAGGGGGGGACTGCACCAGAGTGTGAATACTAGGAGGCGGGATCATTGGGGCTGCCTTGGAGACTGACTCCCACACAGGGAAATCCTGTCCTCCAGCTGGCCCCTTATGTCTCGTAGCTCAGTCCCTGGGCTTCTGGAAGCCCCTCACGCCTACCCTGTATCAGAGGCTCTTCCGAGAGACCTCTTGGGGAGATTCATCACTGCAAGCTCAGGCTGGCTCCCTTCTCTAGGTCCCCATGTTATCCCTAGGAAATACGCATCTTGACCGTGTGGCGGTTAGAAGTACAACTCACTCCCAGTGCAGTGCTCTCCTCCTGGTTCTGTCAACATCAGCCAGACTTGCCTTCAGGTTTCTCAGGTGTGTTTTCCAGACCAGGTCCTGAATCTCCAGCTCTAGGGAAGTATGGTCAGTTCTTTGGGTGCTTTCTTGAACGCCTATTCCTAACTTAATTTAAGGTAAAGAAGAGAAGCCATTGATCTTCTCCTTTGGAGGGGGTATTGGAAATTTACTGTACACTGAAAAATTCTCCCAAATATCCCACTTTCTTTCACTGTCTTCTGCCATGACTCTTTTATAACCTGGGGTGGACAAATTCCACTTTCCGGGTCTCTCCACCTGCCCTACAGAGGTGGTTACAGCAGATGCTTTTGGTGCCCTGGCCTTGGCCCTCATGTTTGCCCACTCATGTGACTCTCTGCCTGGGGGAACACGGTCAGCCTGGGCACGGGGAAAGCCAGCGCACCTGGAAGGTAACACCCTCTAGAACAGCCATCAACTAATGACAGATGGGAGTCGGTGACTCTATAACCTGGCTTCCTTGGATGGGACATCTCAGAGTCCTAATCTACACTGTCTCCCAGCTCCAGTAGCTGAGCACAGTGGTAACCTGCTTACTAACACACCCTAAATTAACTTCCTACTCTTCTCTGTGTCACTTCCTCACTCCTATTGACACTTCCTGGAATTAACCCCAAATAAACTATATCCTCTGCCATAAGGAGAGCCCACCTAGGGCCAGCTGTGCAGGACCTTGTATATGGTTTAATCTGCTCTTACCATCTTGAAATTATTTTTTTAAAGATTTTATCTATTTATCTGGGGCAAAGGGAGAGAGAGAGAGCACGAGCAGGGGGAGGGGAAGAGGGAGAAGCAGGCTCCCCATTGAGCAGGGAGCCCAGTGCAGGACTCCATCCCAGGACCCCGGGATCATGACCTGAGCTGAAGGCAGATGCTTAACTGACTGAGCCACCCAGGCGTCCCGCCATCCTGAAATTATGAATAATTTTTTAACAAAGCACTCCACATGTTCACTTTTGACTGGGCCCCACAAATTTTGTAGTCATTCCTGAACCCAGCCTAAGACAGGGGTGCAACACTTCCATTTAGGATTGGGGTACTTGATCCTGTATTATGCGTGGCCTTTGGGATTCTAGTTCATCATTCTTTTATAAGTGCACAACTGAGAATTTGGAGAGCCACTGAGTCTCACCGTTTGTGAGGTGTTACTCTTCATTTTGTGTGAGGAAATTTCCATTTGTTGCACATAGCTTGGACTGTGATTACCCCCTAAAGTTCAAAAGAAAGCTTATTATATCGTAATGTGTTTTCATTAGTGTTTCACTAGGCCTGCGTTCATTACTGTAATTCCACGGGCTTATTTCCCTGCAGAAAAATTTCCATGGCTTCTTATCACTTTTCTCAGCTTTTTCAATCAGTTCCTGAATGTGCGGAGGCGTTTCATGTGGGAATAGTCAGTTGCTTCCGATTCTTCTGGTTCTCATCATATTTGTATTAATATAGATTCTCAGTCCATAAAAATCTGTTCTCATGATGAAGCGATTAAAAGAAATGTGGGACAGGGTTTCTGTGGAGCTGGGCCCACTCTGAAGGACAAAATGTGTAGCTTAACATTCAGACTTTAGCAAAAAGAGAGAATCCTTCTCATTTGTGGGTGGTTTTTCAAGCCTACAGGGAGCTTGTAGTGGGGGCTCATGGGGGCAAGAGCATCTGGCTCCCGGGGGGTCCCACACAGACCAGGTTCAACTACACACTGCTCACAAAATCCGAAAGCAGAGAAATGAGTGGTGGTGGGAGTAGAAAGGAATTTATTTCCACGAGGCCACCGCTGGCAAGATAGTAGACTGGCGTCTCAAAGACTGTCTCTAAAATGGGTTTTAAAGATTTTTTTTTTAAAGATTTTATTTATTCATTTGACAGAGAGAGAGACAGCCAGCGAGAGAGGGAACACAAGCAGGGGGAGTGGGAGAGGAAGAAGCAGGCTCCCAGGGGAGGAGCCTGATATGGGGCTTGATCCCAGAACGCCGGGATCACGCCCTGAGCCGAAGGCAGACGCTTAGCAACTGAGCCACCCAGGCGCCCATAAAGATTTTATTTATTTATTTGGGGGGGGGAACATAAGCAGAGGGAGAGGGAGAAGCAGGCTCCCCACTGAGCAGGGAGCCCAACATGGGGCTCGATCCCAGGACCCTGGGATCATGACCTGAGCCGAAGGCAGACGCTTAACCGTCTGAGCTACTCAGGCACCGCACTTCGGGTTTTAAATAAGGAAAATATTGGACAAAGGTCAGTGTGTCCATGCAGGTGGGCAGGAAGGGTGAGGTGAGTCATTGTCACGGGCAGGGTCCCGCTGACGTCAGGGCAGTCCTTATCGCCTGACAGGGACGTTTCGGTTCCCATCATGGGATGCTTTGCTGCAGGGTCTTTTGCCCACGTTAAGGGGTAGGTTGGAAAGAACTGAATTGATGAGGAAGTACAGCTTGAGGGCAAAGTGGAGGTAGTTGAAAGCTCTTTCAGGCTGTGAGGGGATCCATGCGCTCAGAGCATCAAAACACCTCTTCAAGAAATCTTCCCAGTTTCCGGATAGAACATCAACGTATAGATTTACTCCTTTGCTCTCACCGCGAGTGAATCAGAGAGAGTTTCAGCCATTCCAACTAAAAATATCCTCCACAGAATGTCTACAGATTAAGAAATTATTGAAAGCAGGAAGAAAGGGAATTTGAACTCTTTAACTTGGAATGGGGGGGAGGGGAAGGCGATTTCGGCATGGGAGGGAAAGGCGGACCTTCCAGCTGAGTTTGGAGTTACTAAGGGGGTCAGGAAAAGCCAAAAGACCTTTGGGGAAGTAATGTCTTTGGAAAACTCAGCTGCAGAATAGCATGCTGATACAGCCATATGGAAATGGTCAGATGGGTCTCGAGCATAGATGCAGTTTTATTCTTTCGGTCTGAATGCAATGTTATCTCTGCTCATGCTGTCTGCGGTACCAGCCCCCTTCATCTGGTCACTCCCACTCACTCCCCTCTAAGCCTCCATGGAGACACAATTTCCTCCAGGAAGCCTTCCCCGCCCTCTCCAGCTGCCCAGTCCTGGGTTGGGCCCCTATGATTAATCGTCACTCCCTAGTGTTCCCCAAACTCATTGTCCATATGTATGACTACAGAAACAGACTGTCTGGGGACCTGCTTCCCCCACTGGATTATAAGCTCCTTGGGAGAAGGTGTGCGATACCTTATTCACTTTTAACTTTGCACACGGTTTCGGCTTCTTCCTAAACCTTTGTGGAGTGGCTCTCTGAGAGAACACAGGATCCCTTTCGCAAAATCATGGCCACCCATTCCCAAAATCATGGCCACCTGAGCCTCGCCGGGGTGGAGGAGGTAAGGGAAGAGGCTTGGACTTCACAAGGAGCTCTGAAAGTTGAACTCCTCCTGGTGAATGAAAACAACAGCTGGTCAAAGCCCAAGTGTGAGCTGAAAAGAGAACATTTGCTATCAGACCACACCCTTGGACTTGGCTCCCTTCTTCCTTCTTTGAGGGTGTGCCCCTCCCTTTTGTCACATGTCACACCCCAGAGGGAGTCATTTGCTTCTATTTTAAATGAGGGAAGATACAGGGGCCCTGAGGGTCTGAGCCTCATATGGGGTGAAGGGCTTTCATTACAGATATACTGGTGTCTGGGTATAATGGACTGAACTGAACACAAGGCCTGAAGGTCAATATGAAGCTGCTAGCTGACCTCCACCAGTTATCTTCTAGGCTCCACTGGTACGAAAAAGTGGACAGATTCTGGGATTGGACTCATGGATGGTCTTTCGCTTAGAATTGGATTGAGGTTCTAATTTTCTTAGAGTTCTTGGATAAGTCACCTAACCTCGCTCAGTCTCCCACTGATCAACTTTAAAGTCACGATTCTGATATACCTAATTTTATGATATTTTTGGGAAGTTTAAATGACATAACTTATATACAAGTTACTTAAAAAGAGATCATTAATCATAAGCTCCCTCCTTTGCCTCCAAAAGATCTCGTTTGGCATAAGATCATTCACTCTGAAGGTTAGCTGGCAACATCCCTCTGAAGATTATCGGCTGAAGAATCCCTCAGGACCCTCGTTCAAAGGCAGGTTCCTGGCCCATCCCCAGAGATTCCGGTGCAGTGGGTCTGGGTTACAAGAAGTTTCATTTCCAACAGTTGTCCCAGGTAATTTTGAGTCAACTGGACTAATGTCCTCACTTCTAGATACATGATTGGGAAACGGCAGTCTTTTTTTTTTTTTTTTTAATCTTAGCACGAAGACTGTTACTACTTTCCTTTCATCCGTAACAGTCTGAAGAAAAGCCCCTTTAAGCCAAATATTTATTTTTTTTTAACTTTTTAATTGTTTTTTATTATGTTCAATTCGCCAGCATGCCAAAGATTTAATTATATGCTCTGTCCCGAGAAGTTGTGAGAAAGACAGGAGGCCGAGGAGGCGGTGGAAGTGATGGTGGGCGATGGGGAAAGTCTCATCAGGCTCCAGAGTGCACTGTCCAGGCTCTTGGGGTGTGGAGAAACAGAGCAGGTGACCACTGTGGGAAGTGGGGGTGCAATGCTGGGAACCAGTGGGGCTGGAGGGCTTGCAGCTTACAGCAAGTCCATGCTTGGAAGTAGGGCTCTGTTACCTTACCGTCCGGGCTATAAATTCCCTCTACACCAAACCCATTCAAATGCAAGCATCCATATTCATACATGTTCCCGAACCAGACATAAGCGACTTTGCTACCAGTGGTTTGGGGTTGTCCAATCCCTGCACGTCTTGCAAAATCCCACTGCAAAATCCCCA
Source organism: Ursus arctos (assembly GCF_023065955.2). Classification (NCBI taxonomy): domain Eukaryota; kingdom Metazoa; phylum Chordata; class Mammalia; order Carnivora; family Ursidae; genus Ursus; species Ursus arctos. Next base: position 21,234,959 of record NW_026622997.1, read on the forward strand.
CGGGGGCCCGCAGTAGCACATCCTCGAGCCGGTGCTTTCCAGGTGATCGGCAGGGAATTTTGCCACAGAGCACCTGGTGGGGGCTCCCAAATGGGCTGATCACCCGCCAGGTGTGGGCTATTCGGGGAATTTCTCTCCCAATTCTTATTTCCCACCCTTCCTCCTCTTTTTGAACATCATTGGAATTTGGAATTCAGTACCCTTTTTTTTTTTTTTTAAAGATTTTAGTTATTTATTTGACAGAGACAGCCAGCGAGAGAGGGAACACAAGCAGGGGTAGTGGGAGAGGACGAAGCAGGCTCATAGCGGAGGAGCCTGATGTGGGGCTCGATCCCATAACGCCGGGATCACGCCCTGAGCCGAAGGCAGACGCTCAACCGCTGTGCCACCCAGGGGCCCCTGGAATTCAGTACCCTTTAAAGAAATGCAGTCTGCTGCCTTCAAGGCTTTGCGCCCCCCTCCCCTACCCCCCCCCCCCCCAGAGCTTCCTCACCTCTGTCCTGCTGCCACCAAGTCACCAGTCCTGAGAGCACATGGCTTTCTCAGGTCTGCATCTATTCAACAAACATTTTTTTTTAACTGTAGTAAAATACACATAATATGAAATTTACCATCTCCAGCATTTTTAAGGGCGCAGTTTGGAAGTGTTAAGTATATTCATTGTTGTGCAACTAGAAATCTCTCCATCTCGCAAAACTAAAACTGTCCTCGTGAAACAGCTCCCCAGTGCTCAGTTCGTCCCGCCCCTGGCAGCCCTACTCCACTCTCTGTCTCTCCGGATTTGACTGTTGTAGCTACTTGACACTCAAGCAGAATCGTAACAGTATTTGCTTTTTTTATGACGGGCTTATCTGACGAGCATCACGTCCTCAGGGTCCATGCATGTCGTAGCGAGGGTCAGAATTTCCTTGTATGTGACGGCTGAGTCATATTTCATGGTGTGTGTGCCACATCTTGTGTATCCATTCGTCTGTCAATGGACACTGGAGTGGCTTTCACCTTTTGGCTGTTGTGAATAATGCCGCTCTGTAGGTTGGAGGGCAAATACCTCTCGAAGACCTTGTTTTCAGTTCTTGAGGGTTTCTACCCAGAAGTGGTATTGCTGGGTCATACGGTAATTCTAGGTTTAATTTTTTGAGGAACTACCACACCATTTTCCGCAGAAGCTGCGCCATTTAATGTACCCCCAGTGGGACCCAAGGGTTCCAGGTTCTCCCCGTTCTGACAACACTTGTGATTTTCTGTTTTTTCGGTAGTAGCCAGCCTAATGGGTGTGAGGTAGTATCCAGTTGTGGTTTTGATTTGGATTTTCCTAATGACTAGTGATGTTGAGCGACTTTTTGTGTGCTTGTTGGCCACTTATGTATCTTCTCTGGAGAAATTCAAATATTTTTGGTCGTCTGTGGGTTGTCTATCCACTAGCCCTCGCCTCTCATCCTCCTGGTTGATCTTGGATTTCGTTTCCCTCAGTGTGGTTCAAGAATACGTCCTATTCATCTAAGTTGGTGGTTCTCAACTCCGCTGCATATTAGAGTTACTGGGGGTAGCTTTAAAAAAGACCCATGTCTAGTCCTCCTCCCCAGACCAATTAAATCAGAATATCTGGAAGTGGTTCTGGGTACTGGTCTTTGTAGAAGTTTCCTGTTTAGCCCCAGATATTAGAATGTGCTGCCAGGAATTTGAAGCACGATTCTAAACCAGCCACGGTGCTCCCATTCCTCTTGTCGGTGATTGGGTTAGGACTGGTCATATGTCTGGGTTATAGTCAATGTGATTTGATGGCTTCTAGGGAAGAGTTACTTTTTCCTAACCTGAGACATGAGACCGAGTAGGAGGTGGGATGGAATGATTTCTCTTCCTCCCTTGAGTCTGACTCTTAGAACTAGGGTGGTCCTCCCACATTTGTGACAGACCTTGGCCTGAGGGCATCTGAGCAGGACAATAGGATAGAACATGGGTAGCTGGTCATGTTGAGTGGCTGACTTGACTCCCTTTGGAGCCAGCCTACTTCTGGGATTCTGATGTTGGGTAATAAATACCCTTCTTACGTAAACTGTATTGAGTTAGGTTTTCTGTTGCTTGCAGCAGAAAGTATCCCAATATTAAACTTACTACGGGCTGGGAATTTCAGGAAGGCATAGGACTGTCTTTATGGAGTATCTGTTATTAACAGGAAAAAGAAACAGAGACATGGTCTTGAATAGACTTACACCCTGGACTCTCATGCTGAAAGTCTGAAGTTCTACTGTCTGAGGTTTTAGGCTTCATTCAGATCCCCAGTGAGCTGGGCAAGCTGTTTCATCAGTAGAATGGACTCAGAATGGAACCGGAGGCACTCAGCTTAAATCCTGTCTCTGCCTCAACTTGCCCTGTGGTCCCAGCTAAGTCCTTAAATCTGGGTCAGTTAACATGAGAAGGGAAAGAAGTTGTATTCATGAGAACATTCTGAATCCAAACTGCATAAGTCTCTAGAGATTAAATTTAACACCTCAGCGTGATACCTGAGTGCGAACAAGTAACTTACTTAAATTAATGGCCAGCCAGGTAATACTTATCAAGTTACACGATTCTCAGGTTTAGGACAGGAGGAACCTTTTTTAGATTCTTCTTTCCTGGATCTAGATGTTATCAGGTCGGGCGTCCTTTCCGCTAGAGTTTCCAGCAATTCTACCTGTGGGCGTGGCTTCTGAGGATGTCGGCGTTCCGTGAGTCCCAGAGGCAAGGCTGAGTAAGGGGGCCCATGAGGCATTGTGTTGGCTCTCACCGTTCTCCGCCCGTGTGCCAACGAGAGCTTCCGTCCATGACTGACAAACCCCAAGACACACTATAATGTTGGGAAATGACAAGCGATCAGCTGCTACCTCACAGCAGGGTGCGGCAAGAGCCCGCCACAGGAAGGTGTGGTTCAATATAAAATAGCGAGAAGGGGGTGCGTGTCTCTAGGAAAGCCATCAAACGGGGAAATACTAAAAACATACTTACCATCAGCTCTTCGGAATCTACTTTCTGATATATTCTTGTAGGTAGTATCAACATTCGAAAGGAACACTGGCGCGTGTAAAGTGTGTCCAGGTCGCCAACCGTCAATAATTCACACCTGGCCTTTGAAATCGCGTGCTTGTCTTCCCACAGTCTCTGTAGTGAAGCCAAAGGGCCGCCTTAGTGTTCCTGAAAAGTCCTCAAAAGAGGGATTTGCATAAAATGCATCTCAGTTTCAGAAAGAACGTGGAAAATGTTGGGGGACAAATGTAAGAAGGCACGGGGAATTCATTTAATTGGATCAGCAGTAATGGTTCAAACACTGCTTTGCCCACAGAAGAAGCACGGCGACGCTCCCAGCTCTGTCATTAGGTCCGTGAGGAACTTGGAAAATAAGGGGATTTTGAGTGTGAAAACCATAAATGAAAATAAATCCCCCTCGTTTGCCAGATGTATTCAGAATGACTGCTGCAATCTCGAGGACACAACAAGGCAAAGGTAGAAAACAAAGAACACTTTGGAAAGATAAAAGGATCCTTTTCAGTGACAGTAGCTGCAAATATTCATAAGGGAGGTGGATTCTTTTCGGTCAAAACAGAAACGCCATCCCGGACAGAGTGTCACCTTGTCAGGGGAGAAAAGGCTGGATGCTGAGCTGGGACTGACTTGACTGGGAGCTACTGGAAGCCAGGAGAGGAGCTTCTGCTGACTGGGAATTTGCAGAGATGTTTCCCTGCCATCCTTGTGGCTGGAAAGATGCGTAGACTCCACAAGGGGGGCAGAGGCTCTCATGGCACTTCTGGGCGAGCCCTTGGAGGCATCGGTACGGGCTACTCTTTCCCTCAAGCCCGCCTTGGAGTGCGGGAATACTGAGCTGTAATTCAGTCAGGGGAGTCCTCGTTTTAAACCTGCCAGAGACATTGCCCCACCATCTCTTTACCCCCCAGATAAAGGCCACACCCAAAGAAGCTGAGAAAGACAACTACCCCCAGAGAAGCAACCAAACATAGAAACTTGCAGAAATGGAAGGATGGGAGAAAGCATGAGAATTGAAGGTAAGAATTAAAAACAGGCCTCGGAAAGACCAGAGAAAGGGCAGAATTGAATTACGTGAAGAGGAAAAAATGTGAAAATTCATGTCTCTAACATAGCATTTCCCAGAACACTAGACCTATGATCGGATACATTTGGAAAACACTGTGTCCTATCAAACTACCCCTATCTTTTGCAATTTATTATGCAGAATAGCTTATTAATGGCACTGAGAAGGGCTCCAATATAGACACCATTTAACTCATAAATTTTTATTTAAACACAGAACCCCTTTCTCCACACTACCCCCACTCTGGTGACATCCCGTGGGGCTGGCTTCCTACGCTACGCCTTTGCCATGTGCTGCTGTAGAAATTTAGTAAATGGAGCAGCCACACGTAAAGCATTCATTTTTCAGGAAGAAGCAGGCTACGATGGGAAAACCAAACTAGGTTAAGAGTCAGGAGAGCTGACGTCAGCTGATGGCTGTCTCCAGTTTCTGCATATCTGTGGAGGAAAAAAAAAATGCTGTGCGTAGCTTATATTGCTGAAAATCCAAAATCAGAGAGAATTCAAATGGCAGCAAAATTCAGAATTCTGGGTTTTCTTCTAAGAAGATGAATCACTTGTCTACATTGCTTAACCTCTCCAGGCATCAGTTTACTCATTTAGAAAGCAAAAGAACTGGACATCAAGATCTCTATGATCCTGCCAGACTTGAAAACCTTACGCATCAAAGGAGCTCTGATAATCCAAAAAAATCCTTCCAACTGGTACCAGGTGACTCTCCTCCCACTGGTCAAAAAAGTCAAACAACTTATTAGTAGTTGGATGTCCCACTCAAAACTCAAGGAGAACAAATTATTTTCTTCTGTTGTGGAACTCTGAGTGCAGACTGAAAACCAGCTTTGTGCTGCCTTGACATCGGTGCGATGTTTTCTAGAAGCGTCTGCCTTGGATTCTCTTAAGGCTCCTTTACGTGGAAGTCACAGACACCCAGTTCAAACTTATTAAAAGAGAATGAGGAATTTACCAGCTCAGATAAATAGGACATCCAGGATCACATCTAGCTGAGGGAACAGAAAAATTGTGGGACCCACACAGCGTTACAATGGATGTTGTTCTTCCATCTCTCAGCTGTGCTTTCTCTTCTCTGGGCTTTTTTGTCTGGCAGGTGCTCTCCACGTGGGAACAAAGATGACTTCCTGCAGGTCCAAGCTTCCTAATCATTAACTTCTTTACTTAAAAAAATAAGTATTGCCTTACTCCAAATGGTTCAAGCAAAATAAAAAGTGCTGTGGAAAACAGTATGGAGGTTCCTCAAAAAATCAGAAACAGAAATACCATATGATCCAATAATTCCACTACTCAGTATTGACCCAAGGAAATGAAAACATTAATTCAAAAAGACATATGCCCACCTATATTTATTGCAGCATGATTTACAATAGCCAAAATATGAAAGCAACCAAATTGCTCATCAAGGACTAGTGGATAAGGAAGATGTGGGGTGTGTGTAGGAATATTATGCAGCCATAAGAAGGATTTGGGATCTTGCCATTTGCAACAACATGGATGGACATAGAAGGCATGCTAAGTGAAATAAGTCAGACAGAGAAAGACAAATGCCATATGATTTCACTCATACTTGGGATCAAAAAAACAAAAGAAATTAATAAACAAACAAACAGAAAGCAGAATCAGACCTGTAAGTGCAGAGAACAAACTGATGGTTGCCGGAAGGAAGGAGTTTGGGGGGATGGGCAAAATGTGTGAAGGGGAGTAGGAGATACAGACTTCCAGTTATGGAGTGAATAGGTCACGGGAATAAAAGACAGAGCATAGGGAATACAGTGTCAATGATATTATAATAGCACTGCATGGTGACAGATAGTAGCTACACTTATGGTGAGCATAACATAATGTATGGAGAAGTTAAATTACTGTGTTGTACACCTGAAACTAAAGTTACATTGTGTGGCAACTATACTCAAATTTAAACAAAGAAAGGGGCACCTGGCCAGCTCATTCCATAGAGCATGTGATTCTTGATCTTGGGGTTGTAAATTCGAGCCCTACGTTGGACACAGAGATTATTTAAAAATAAAATCTTGAAAGAAAGAAAGAAAGAAAGAAAGAAAGAAAGAAAGAAAGAAAGAAAGAAAGAAAGAAGGAAAGAAAGAAAAAAGAAAGAGAAAAAGAGAGGTAGGGAGGGAGAGAAAGGGAAAAAAGAGAAAGGAAAGAAGGAAAGGAGGGAGGGAGGGGAGGGAAGGGAGGGAAGAGGAGGGAAGGGAAAGAAGGAACCCATACTGGTGATTTTAAAAATACCAACCCAGATGGCTCAGTCAGTTGGTCACCTGCCTTTAGCTCGGGTCATGATCCTGAGGTCCTGGGATCGAGCCCCGCATTGGGCTCCCTGCTCAGTGGTGAGTCTGCTTCTCCCTCTCTCCCTGCTTGTGTGCACTTTCTCTGTCAAATAATTAAATAAAATCTTAAAAAAAAAAAAAAACCCAACCAACCATTACATGTTGCTAAAAAGCATTTAAGATGAAATTTATTAAAACTTAAACTCTCAGACTCTTGTAAAAAATAATAATGATTGCTAAGAATTATTGAGCACTTACCATGTGTCAGGTCCTATTCTAATGCACATATATAAATTTATTTAGGCCCCACGACAAGTTTAGAAAGTGGCTACTATGAAATCTCGGCTCAGAGAAATTAGTTTGCCTACTTTCTGTATGTGTGGTCTTGGGCAAATTTTTTGACCTATCTGTGCCTCGGTTTCCTCATCTGTAAAAATGCCAACAGCAACTATTCCTTAGGCTGTGGTGAAGATGACATAAGGGTACACAAGAACTGAAGGATGGTACCCAACATGGAGTCACTGCCGTCCAGAAGCCAATCATTCTCGGCACCATTTCTACTTGCTTATTCTCTTACCCTTTGCCTGTTTCCCTGTAATGGTCCAAAAAAATTCGACTTCATACATTCCAAGATCTCTAACAGCATTAAATGAGATAGAAAATGTCACAATGGCTCATAGCTATGGATATAGGGAAGGAAACCCAAAGCCACAGGGCTAGGGCAAAGCTGGGATCAAGAGGTAGTATCCGTGTTGGGACGATGGAGCTGAGTGAAAGAACAGAGTCAAGGCTGCCAGTCTAGCCTAGGAGGGAGCCAATAACGAGGCCAATGCCCTGGATGGCAGACCCCAGGCACCAGACAGGAAAACCTTTAACTGGAAGCTTCTTATACCGTTCCTGCTGGGGCAGGAGCCAGCTTCAGGGTATGCCAGCCGGAGAGCTGCAGGGGGGGAGCCCACTCTCTCCACGAGGGAGATGGTAATGAGTTAAGTTGCCTGGAAGAGAGAGTATGGAACCCAAGCAAAGGTCATATCCTCACAGGAAGCCTTTCATTGATGGTGATTACATGAAGGGATGGTGCTAAATATTACTGATAAATCATTTGGCAAGGTTCACAACAAAGATAGGATCTTATAGACACTTTTACCTACAGCCTGGCGAAGGATACTTCTTACCTCAGTTGTGAAATATCCCATCAACACATGATTGAGGGTGGTTTCCACTGGAGTGGGAGTAGCTCTCCTGGAGTTCCTCACCAAGGGATGGGTGCCCAGAGTCAAAATTATTCTAAGGCTTCCTGTTTCTCCTCTGACGTTCTTCAAAATTAATCAATGTTTCTGACCTCTGACCCCTTTTGACATATGGTTCCCAATCTGTTAAACGGAGCTACCAGCTGAAACCTTGAAATCTCTTTATCTTGAATATGTTTTCCTCTACGTGGTCCCTTGGCTGGTGTGCAGAGCTCTACCACCTGAGCTGCTGAAGCCCAGTAAGGGGAGGACTCAAGTCATGCCATGGGTGCCAAGGTTTCTAGGAAAGTCCCGATTCCGCAGTGCCTGTTGGCAGTTGCCAAACATCAGGAGATGTCCAGAGCACAGCACCTGCAACAAGCATCTCTGAACTGGGAGGGTATTTATGTCCATTTCACTCTCCCTCCCGCAGGATCTGCGGTTGCCCTGATGATGGGAAAGGACTACATGTAGGAGAGGGTTGTAAAACACTCTGGGAAGTACTTTATTGTAACGTAAATAACCTTTGTTCAAAAGGGCACTTTTTTTTTACCCATCCCCCCCCATCCACTTCCCTCTGGTAACCATCTGTCCTCCGTAGTTATGCAGTTTGTGCTGTATAGTTAAGAGTTAAGGGCACTTTGACCTAAGTAGATATTAATACATTACTACTGCAGTGTTTAGCGAGACGGGCAAATATCAGTAAATACCCTCAGATGCTCTGAAACACCTGTCATTTTCTCTTTTTTATATAATCCCAGAGACCCAGAGACTGGCCACAGCTACAGAGAGTAGATCCCAATATTGGTAACAGAGAATCAGTGCAGGCTCACATCCAACTGTTTCCTCTTAATTTGTTTTGGATGAAGCAGCCAGTACGTAGGACATCGATCAGTCTGGAATTCTAGGGTGATATCATCTCTTCCAACATGCCTTGTCTGCTGTAGCCATCTGGGGTTATCTCTCCCTCTTTGGAGTGTCTTGTGCATATCCTTGCACAGCACTAACCATTCCGTATGGTATTCTCTTGAGTTTCTTGCCCATCTCCACACCAGACGTTTAGTGCCTGAGAGCGTGTTTATATTCCCCACTGCTTAGCACGTTGCTTAACATAGAGTGAGCACATTGGAAATATTTATTTATTGAGTAAATTCTTGCCAAAAAAGAAAAATCAAAGAGATTTAAAAGTTTTTTGTGTTTTTATATATTTTTTAAGTCCATGTCTTGTCTTTCTTTCTTTTTGTTTCTTGAGAGCTTGTTTGGAGGTTCTAGCAGGGGAGCGCAGCTACTTGCATACCCTTGACCAAAGAACGGTCCTCCTCTATCGGGGAAGGTCGTCCTCTTCGATCGAGCACACAGCTTCGGGAGAGACGCACATGGAGCGGTGAGGGAGGAAGGGGACACCCGCCTAGCCAGCCAGATCAGCCGAATCAACCCTGGCGATCAGTGGGGTGACAGATGTCGCAGCCAGATCGCCCTCACATCCTCTTTTTTTGTTTGTTTGTTTCTTAAAAATTTTATTTATCTGAGAGAGAGAGCACACAAACAGTAGGGAGGGGCAGAGGCAGAGGGAGACTCAGCAGACTCCCCACTGAGCAGGGAGCCCGATGTGGGGCTCAATCCCAGGACCCTGGGATCATGACCTGAGCCCGAGGCAGACCCTTAACCAACTGAGCCACCCAGGCGCCTCTCAAAGTTTGTGTTTTTTTTTTAATTGATAGACTTCCTTTTACAGTATGGTTGAGTTAAGATAAACTGATAAACGTCATACCCAATCAAGATGCATTTGGAAATCTTCACGTGTACTTGTACGCACAGTGCTTCTAGCAAATTTACTAAATTTACATGAAGCATTTCTTACTGATTTATCCGAAAAGAAAAATTGCTGATTTTTAAGATTTTTAGTGTCCACCAGGAGTGGAACAACCTTGTGGAAATTAACTCCAAAATGTAATGGAATTGGCCCCTTGTTTCATCAATTTCACAGTGCATGGAGATACACCAATCAATGGTTTGAAAATGGAAATAAATTGTAGGGAGTTGTATGTCTGGGGAGAAAGATCATGTGGCTGAAGACTATTTTGGAGCTCTTTGCTCAACAGAATGCAGAAATGGCTGATGTGAAGAGATTAGAGGAGGTTCCTGTGATTCTAACACGTGTCACCGTGCACCACGCAGCCCACTGCCCCGCTAATAATGATTGCACGTATTTATAGCAGCTCTTCTCGCTTGTTCAGCAACGGCACCAAATGACGCTCGTGACTGGCAAAAAAATACATCCTGAAAACATATGCTAACCTGAACTTTCCTGATGATAATGCAATTTCGATATGATTGAAAAGACAAGGAGCTGAATTAGAGCCCACCTAACTTTATATAAAATCTAAGTGCAGTATTTTATATCTGTAAATTACGATACTTTCATTATGAAACTTGAGACCCCTCTTCACCCCAACATGCTCCTTTATCTTTACTTTTCCTTTGTTCTCAGTTCACAGAGATTATACTGCTGCATCCTGGTTTCTGCTCACAGCGAGAGCTAGTCGCGTGGCCATACTGAACCACAGAGGCTGGGAAATGCGGAGGGCAGACGGAATATTTGGTGAGTACCCTTCTCTCTCCCTCTACCGTGGTGCGTTTGCTTCCCATGTTTTGGGCTCTCCAAAATTGAGCTCCAGTTGAATGCCACTTAAATGTACTTTGCAGAAGAGCTTGCAATTTATATGACACATTCAGTGTTTTTGCAAAATCAGGATCTATGAAGTGATTTCCAGGAATACTAATTCCGCAGCAATGAGTCAACTCAATTCCGACGTGGTAACAGTAGTTTTCTCTAATTAAAAGTGATTAGATATCTTTATGCTCATTTGTGTTTTCCAAGTCTACTATGAACGAATGTTACTTCTACAATTGGTGGGGGCAGGGAGCGCCCAGAAAAGGGCGCTTTTCCGGAGGGAGAAATGGAAGAGAACATTGAGCCCCAGTGTTTCGTGGGCCACTCATCTGCCACTCAGCACTTGACTTTGGAAGTTCCTCGCCCACTTAAGAGTGCAGCCCTGTACGACACTCCATGTCAGATCAGAGAGCCCCAGGGCACGGTGGGCCAGGCAGCTAAAGCATTACATTCTCTGATTTCTAAAACTAACAAGCACATTTCATTTTTTTTCCACAAATGGGTCTCAGGGAAACATCAGAACTCGACTTCCTTCACTTAAAGCCCTCCTAGGACCAGTCAGAGCTCTCGCTCTTGCCATGGAAACAGGCCTTTCTCCACAGCACCTCAATGAGGGCAACATAGTGCGGGTCGTGGGGCACTCGGGAGTCGACAGGACCCTTCCACAGGAAAGGCTGGAGCTTTGACATGCAGGACGGTGTTCCTGGGAGCCAGAATCCTCTTTATGGATTATTAGCCAAATTAACCCTGAGATGACTTCAACAATGTCCCAAGCCCACCACCAGGTGAGGGGGAGAGGAGTACTTTCAGTTCCTCTCTTGCCTCCGGCGTTGATATCACTGCTGGATGTTGGAGAACCAGCACCCAGGGTTGTCTCTGCTCTTCAGGATCCGACAAAACATGTGGCTCAGGCAACCCCATCCCTCAAAGTCCCGTGCGCTTGGGGAGATTGGAAATGTGGCGACTGAGAACACCAAGTTCTCCACCCAATCCCGACCGAGGCTACCGCAATGTCCCCGGAAGGCTTTGTGACTCTCTACAGGTTACTCAGCAAACTCACCACAGATTGTTTTAATTCCAGACCAACTTCCCCAAACAGCCCAGCTACTGACAGCACTTCCCTTTTATTGGTGAAAGGAATACCCAGTCTAGAAAAATTCCTTGGGATAAACACACATTGATTCAGCGAGTCTTTTTCAATGCTTACCACGTGTCAGGTGGCGCTCTGGGCCGGAGGGTTACCGCTGGGAGCCAACACAAACATCTTGGCTTCATGCAGCTTACGTTCTAGTTATTAGAGGCTGGCGAAAAACATGCTGTTTAGATTCTTCAGAACTTTTATTTTTTAAAGTTTAATTTTTTGTCATCTCTGTACCCAATGTGGAACTCGAACTCACAGCCCTGAGATCAAGAGTCACATGCTCTTGGGGCGCCTGGGTGGCTCAGTCGGTTAAGCATCTGCCTTGGGCTCAGGTCATGATCTCAGGGTCCTGGGATCGAGTCCCGCATCGGGCTCTTCCCTTTGCCTGCCTCTCCCCCTGCTGTGCTCTCCCTCTCTCTCTCTTTCTCCGACAAATAAATAAATAAAATCTTAAAAAAAAAAAAAAAAAGTCATATGCTCTTCTGAGCCAGCCAGGTGCCCCTTCTTCAGACCTTTTAAACATCCTCCAGCTTATCACGGTCTTTCTTTAAAATGCAGCACTCTAAAATTGACCATAAACTCCATCCAAGTATTCTAAAACGGAACTTGGCTTCCCAGACTGTAATGAAAGTGCGTTTTTAAACATTTACAGTTACCTTTGTCAAAGGAGGAGGATCGGATGTATTGTATTTGACAGGTTTTTGGCTCCATGGGTAACTCAGATATTTAGACCTGCGGCTTGTGGGGTTCCACGTGTCCCTATCGCCTCAGGCCCTGCCCGTGTCAGGGGTGGGGGTGTTGAGGAGACCGTGGCCCCTTCAGAAACCCTATCCTACTCCTGGCATCAAAATCAGTAGGTTCAAGTTCCGTTTTCTCCAAACAAATTAACCCCACAGTGTAACTCTTGTTAGGCACTTTCTGTTGCAAAGAACAAACTCGCACAGGTTAGCTTCTCCGGGTTCTCCTTCCACTCCTACCTGGATTCCTCACACTTGGATCTTTTCTCTGCCCTACCGCCTCTTCTCATTTGTGAATTTGGTCTCCTCGCTGTTGCTCTGCGCCCCTCCAACGTGGTATTTGCTAAGCATTCTCCCAGACTGCCATCTGCCTGATTGGCTCTGTATTTCTCAATTTACAACTTCAGGGACAAAGTTCTAATGAGATCTCCTTGCCCCTTTTTGGGAAAACCTGTTTGTCCCAGGCCAATTCAGAGGCCAGTATGCTGGTCCAATCAGTACCTTTGGTGGGACGTGGGTGGATAGGCTGTAGTGAGGTATGTGCTCCTGTCCAATCAGCTATTGCTGGAGAGGATCAGGCTCATGGGCAGGGCGGGGGGAGGGGCACGGCAGACGTCATGACAGTTCAATATGGCAGCTGTGGTGTCTTGGCAGTCTCCCTCTCATATTTTATACATATTCCTTAAGAAAAGAGTTCCTCTCCCTAGTCACCATGATAGACCACCGTAGTGTGTCACTATTCGTGGAGCACTGACCACCAGTGTGCCTTTCTTCCTGTGGCAGGGGTCAGGATGATTAAATCTGCTCTCACCGGTATGGTTCTCCTCATTTTTCTGAGGTATATGGAGTACTGCTTCTTCCACAAAAAGATAGGCCTAACTCACTAAGCAGGTGCAGACCCCACTTGGTAAGGAGCCAGGAAAGGTCTAGATAAGACCTCTCTAGAGGTGATGGCTTGGGTTCTGGGATCCAGAGTGACGACTTGGTAGAGGGGAGGTTTATGAATCTGAACTTGAAGTCTTTAGAAAATGTCAAGGAAAAAGACTGAAAAAACCAGTCCAGGTGGCAAGTCCAGAGGGCGGAACAAGGTCAAACACAGGAGCTGGGCAACACTGGAGCAGATGGAAGATGATTTCAGAATTGCTGAGACCAGAGCCAGAGTGTCTGCACTTGCTTTTAGGGACTCACCAGGTGCTACATGGGGGGTAGTGCTGGCCTGAAGGCACACCATTAAGGGGGCCCTTCAGGAAGAGACTGTTTCTTCTACATTGACCCCTGGTCACATTCTTTTGTCTCCAGTCTCGGGAGGGTCATCCCAGCTGTCCTCCATCACCTCCAAACCTTTTATTTTCTGCTCCAATCAGCTCTTCCGGCCTGTCTCAGACACTCCAATCTCTAACAGCCTGGAGTGGGGTGGGACATGTTCGCAAGCCCTTGAACCAGCTGGCTTTAGAGAATGCAGTCCAGAAGATGAATCTAGCATCTGCCATGCAGGCCGCTGAGCCTATTCCCTCAGCAGATGCACGCTTGGAAACCGAGAACAGCAAGCTTTGTGTCTTTCCCGGGGAAACCCTGCTCCCTCATGATACCGTTCCTGGGAGGAGCGGCTCTTTGTTATGTATCCTGTCGTACCCACTCCCGAGCCTGCGTATCTACCCAGGAGGGGTAGTAAGCAAGGTCACTCACTCTCATCCCTCTGATTGGCTCTCATATTCTCTCAAGGACTCATACCCCATCCTTCCGGTTGAGTCATGACACATGACACGTCCAACCTGGGCCACAGACCTCCACATGCACTGCATATCCTCTTCCTGTCCTACCAGTGCTGTCTGCAAAAGACCTAAGCACAGCTCTCTGGTCAAAGATGATGCCTCTGATAACTGCAAATAGGAGGCAGTCCCTTGAATTGGCTGACCCTGAGGCCATTAAAATGGTGCTGTTCCTGAGGAAAAGTTTTTAAAGGTCAATCCATGGTTGCCCCACTTGCAAATGACCAAGTCTTGAACCTATCTCTCCACCTGAGGCGGCTTTTCTCACTCCACAACTGAGAACACCTGTGAGGTCACTGACCTAAGGATGACTTCTAAGGGTGGGGGAGAGGGGCTGTCCCCAGAATCCCTCTTTGGAATGCATTTACAAGTGCTGGTCCAGGGTCCCTGCAATCTTAGTGTGACAGGGGAGTGTTGAAAGCACAACGGGCTTTTAAGGACTGGCATGGACCACGGTCTCTCTTTCAGCTCTAAAGGACAAACTTAACCTTCTCGAACACAGCCTACTCCTAATTTGGGGGCTATCTCCAGTGCGTCCATTGTATCTCTTAAACCTGTTTGTACAATAGAAACCTACAGTTGATAAAACATCAGCTATTACCTAAAGCAAACTCTCACCTCTCAAAACCAGCATTTTCTCCCTGAGAAAAAAATTATTTTGCCGCGGCCTCTGAGGTGCCCGTGGTTTGGTTCTATTCCAGAAGCCCGAAACTCTGAGGTGTTGACATTCGCAAAGAACGCAGTTTATAAAGAACCGGACACCTCACCTGAAATCTCCCCCTCTTTGCTCAGTCGACTGCAGCATTAAATAGCAGGCCTTAGCTTGGTCAAAGCTTGATTTCGGTTCGAGAAGTGTTCCCGGGTTTCCCGGTGCCCCGAACGCTAGCTTAGCACCAAGGGAACTGGTGATTGAGAATGTGGTGTGTGCAGTGGGACAAATTTAAGGGACCCAGAGAAGAAGTCCGCCACAAAAGTGCTTCAGGTCACCACTGATTACGAAAAGGCAGGCAAATTCCTCCTGCCGACTGTGGTGACCTCTCTCTCTAGGAACGCCCCCACGTGACAGGACTGCCCTCCAGGCCTCTCCCACCAGGCGTGTGAATGCAGAGAGTGGTCTGCGGTAGTTTCAAACTTACCCCACACAGGCCTTTCTGCAGCACCCAGCTGGTATTTCCTGAGTGCCTGCGGTGGAGGAGACGCAGGTCCTAACGGACACGTGTACCTTTTCCACGGGCAGTGCAACTGTTTTCCTTAATCACGTTAACTCAGGATCCACAGCTCCTCCATCGAAGGCGCCATCAAAAGAGCCGCAATTTAAATGACTCGCGCCCACACGCATCACACGACCCTTTTTTTCCTCTTAAACTCTCTAAAAAGTCTCTTTTCTCTGCACATCCAACCCAAAGAAACAGCTACCTGTAAACAGAGTACGAGAGTAACAGTATACAGTCACATGTGGGGTTTTTTTTTTTCCACATCTGTTACCTTATTTAAGAGCAAGCGGTTGGGGAGTCCGAGGCGAGTTCCCCTTACTGACTGTCACAGTAAGTAAATGTGACCTTGGGAACGTCCCTTGAACTCTCTGGGTCTCCGTTTTCCTCATCTCTAAAATGGGGTGAATCACAGGCATTACCTCCCTGGGTTCAGGTGTAAGAATACACTGAGCTGATATTTGCAAATTTCTCAGCACAGGAAACACATACTCAATAAACGGTAGATTTATTATTATTCTTTAATAATTACCTCAACCTTTGGAAGTTTGCCAGGCAGTTATAATTATCCCTGTTGGAGAGATGAGATTAATTGATCCGGGGTTAAACAATTCAGTAGTGGCATTCCAAGGCTTTTGGCTGCAGACCCCGGAACCCCCACCGCACCTCTTTACCCCCAGTCAGCTTTGTAGACTTTTATAGAATGGGCTGCACTGTCCAGCACAAGAAGAGCGTTCTCCTTGGTGAAGGTCAGTGCCACGGGATGGGAAAGACCGTGGGTGATGATGGGCTTCAGGGCTGGAAATTCCTCCGGTTTTCCTAAGCATAGGACAGCCTGGTTAGCAGTATCTGCAACAATCACATTCCCCTGGTGATCAAAGGTCACGGCGGAGGCAGTTATTCTAGAGGGAAAAAGGAGGCTCAGCCCAAAGCTATCCACCTGGCCGATCAGCTGCATACTGGCGCTGAACACCTTCACCGTGGTGCTGCTGGCCCCCGACCCCGGACCCAGAGGGTGCTCCAGGACCGCAATGGCCCCGGTGAGCCAAGACACGGCCACCCCTCGGGGGCAGCACAGATGAACTTGCAACCTTTCGGTCCTCTGGAGGACCCCTTCGGGAAAGTCGACTTCCAGCAGGTGCAGAGACCCTGCCTCCGCATCAGTTACCACGACCCCATTCTGAGGGGTGGTCTCCACGCCCCAAGGTAAGGAGAACTGGCCTCCAATGACAAGCTTGATCTGGCCAAAAAAATCAAACACTTTGATGGAGCGGTCGCCGGCATCGGTGACAACCACGTGGCAGTCGTTGGTGACGGTGACATCGAGTGGGTACCTAATGTCCTGAGCAGCCTCCCCCTTCTCTCCAAACTGATGAGCACATCCTCCCCCAGAGTCAAAGATCCTGACCCGCCTCCTGCCGTCGTGCACCACCACGACCCGCCCCGTCTTGGGACACAGCGCCAGCCCCGTGGGGTTGACCAGGGTCCCCCAGCCTCCGAAAGCGCGGTGGCAGGTGAGGGCCCCGGGGCTGCAGGGGGCGGCGCGGGGGGCGGCGGGGGCTGGGCGGAGCGCCGAGCCCAGGAGCTCCAGGAGGTGAAGCACCGGCAGGCAGTCGCTGGTGTCGCAGCCCCGGCAGGCTCGGCGGCAGAAGGGGCATTCGAGGGCCAGCGTCCGCGGGTGCGCCAGGGCGGCCACGCAGGCCAGGCACACCACGTGGCCGCAGGGCAGGTTGCGCGGGCGCCGCTGCTGGCGGTGGCCGAACCTCTCAAAGCACACCTTGCACTCGAGCAGGCTGATCTCGGCCTCGCGCACGAGCTCCTGCAGCGCCGGCCCGCTCCCCGACGCCTCGGCCCCCATGGCGCGGCCGCCGGCCTTCCCGTTACGCCTCCAGTCCGCGGGGCAGACGCGTCCCGGCGCCGCGCTCGGTCACGGTCACGGGGCGGGGCGTTGGTCCTGACGTCGCGGGTCCAGCGCGCAGCCGCTGGGCCGCGCGGCCTGCTGTCCCCTGGTGGGCGCGCGCGGCACTGACTCGGGAGGGCCCGGGAATGGACACTTACTTACAAGCTGTATCCACAAGCGCGCGGTCAGACCTGTGACCTTCACGACAGTCATGGGTGGGTCATTTCCACTTTACGCGCGAGGAAACAGAGTTATTGAAGCACGAGCGGGTTGCTCCCAATTACCGAGGCTGTAAGTGGCAAAGCAAGAGTTAGAACGTAGTGTTCCACCTGTCGTACCCTAGAGTTTGCAATCCGCGGCGCTGGGTGCTAGGGCGTTGGGTGCAGAGCACTGGGTGCTAGGGCGCGCCAGGCACCAAGCGTAGTCTCACAGCTCATCATGCTTACGATCTCGCTGGGAAACGCAGACCCACGAGGGAAGTTAAAAACCGAGGGGGTGTCTGCCGTCACACCTGTAGTAAAGTAGCTGCTTAGTGAATACTTGTAAAAGCGAATTCGTATACGAACAAAGCAATGATACAGGACAATAGAGGAAACCCTCTAGAGACATGCGTGTCAGAAAGGGGAGCAATGGCTGGGAATGTCTTCTAGAGGAATAGGAAATAAGAAAGCTGGTGAACGTAATTGCTAAACCGCGCCTGCCTTCTTTTAAGTGGTTGACAAAGATCAGCTTATTTAGAGCTCAGGACAGTCCTACAAGGGCTTATTGTTTTCCTCACCCCTGTTCCGCCGTAGAGTTCACAGAGGCTCAGAATCTTGCCCAGGGTCACCTGGCTAGGAAGCGACTGGGCTGGGATTTCAAGCCAGGCAGTTTGCAGAGCCCATGCTCTTAACCATCTCAGAGGTTCTCACACTTGGTAAACTTGGCACATGGTGAACACCTGGGTCTCATCTGGAGGTTTCATTGGTCCAGAGTGTGGTCCGGGCAGCTGGAACTTGTTAAAGCGCCCTTGGTGATTGTAATGTGCAGCCCAGTTGGAAAACCACTGCACGGCAATCCCTTCAAATCAGCACCAGGCTCAATTCTTCCAGCTTCAGTCGAGGCTGAAAACAGAGACAATGTGCCGTATGTGTGAAGGTCTGCAAACAGGAGATAACATGAGCTCTCTCAGGAATCCTTCGTGATACTACAATTTCTCATTTTTAGGGATCCTCCCCTTCCCTCCCCACAATGCCTTACGTGGACATGGTTTTTATACGACCACATACCAGATCACTACCCTTCATTTAAATCCTTATTTTATGATCATTCATCCTCTTATTTGCTAGACTTCTGAGAAAGTGGGATTTGTATCCCCTATTAAAACCCCTAAAGGGAGCTATATTGTAACTAAGATCACATCAAATAGAAATTACTTCCTGAAGTAATCTTTGAGTCAAGAAAAACACTACATCAAAAACTAATGATGTACTGTATGGTGACTAACATATAATTAAAAAAAAAATCATTCAGGAGCGCCTGGGTGGCTCAGTTGGTTAAGCGTCTGATTCTTGATCTCAGCTCAGGTCTTGATCTCAGCGTCATGAGTTGGAAGCCCTGCGTTGGGCTCCATGCTGTGAGTGAAGCCTACTTTAAAAAACACACACACACACATTCAGGGAGAGCCTGGCTGTCTCAGTCGGGAGAGCATTGCAACTCTTGATCTCAGAGTCCTGAGTTCCAGCCCCATGTTGGGGGTGGAGTGTACAAAAAAATCAAAGACAAACAAAAAAAGGGAAGAAATATATTCAGGACACCAAAAATAGAATATTTTTAGAACTAGTGTTGTCTAATAGAAATATGAGAGGGCCACCTGGGTGGCTCAGTCGGTTAAGCGTTCAACTCTTGATTTTGGTTCAGGTCATGATCTCAGGGTCAGGACATCATGAAATCGAGCCCTGTGTCAGGCTCCCTGCTAGGCGTGCAGCCTGCTTAAGATTCTCCCTCTGCCCCTCCCTGCTCATGCTCGCTTTCTCTCACTCTCTAGCTCCCTCTCAAAGAAAGAAATATGAGAGCCACATATGTAATATTAAAATATCTAGGAACCACCTTTTAAACAGTAAAAGAGAAACCAGTGAAATTAATTTGATGCATATTTTATTTAACCTCCAAATACCCCAAATATTATCATTTAGAGATGTAATCACTATAAAAATTATTAGCGAAATTTTACAGCTGTATTTTTAGTGCTGAGTAAAATCTAGCGTGTATTTTACACTCACAGCACATCCTAATTCAGACAGACCCCACGTCAAATGCTGTTTCCACGTGTGGCTGGGGGCCACCGCGTGGAACAATGCAGATGAGACAAAGTCTGTGCTCTCATATATTGCCTTCCTGAGATGCTTTCCAGACTGATTTCATTGAGCCGTGACTTTGTTCTAACTTGTCTCTGCTCTAACATTGTCTTAAGATGGACCTGAAGACCCCAGCTCATTGTTGACTATGGCAAACGTTCCCCTGACCCTTCAGTGCGATTCTCAGGCCGGCTGGTCATCCTACCCGCTTCTTCCTATCCTTTGCTGCTCCCTGCGGGGTAACCAGTAGTACTGCACCAAGGCAGAGGTGTTCAGTGAGGCAAACCAGAAAAAGCTTCAATAAATCCGACATATTTAAGAATGTTAACAGTAATTCCTCTCCCACTTGGCGGTTAGACAGCACAGTGGTTCTGGAAAACATCGTGGCATGCACACAGACCATCTATCCCAATGACGTACTGTCAAGACTCTAATGTTAAATTTAAAGTATGGAAATCTAAGTTGGTGGCATTTGATCGGAAGTTCAGGTTTTCTCAATTACACAAGGCTCCCGAACTAAAAACGTGTATGTCTGAGTCTCGCAGTTGAAGATCTCCACGTTCTAGCCGGGTGTCCTTAGACACCATTTTCTTCCTAGTTTGCTGCCTCTCCATGGGAAGAAATACAAACTATTCCAGGGTTCCTATCAACCTAACCCAGCTCCTCCCCTCTCCCCACCTGTCCTTTTCCTGCTTTTCCAAAATAGAGAATCCAATTTTCCTTTTCGTACAATACCCAAATTACTCTTTATCTTCATCCCCTTTCTTTCGCTCTTATCTCGGGAAAACGTAAAGTTCCAGGAGAGCAAGAACCACATTTGGTGTTGCGAGACACCATATCCCCAGCACCTAGCACACACCTAAGACACGGGAGAAGCCCAGAAGATGTTTTATAGATGGATGATTGGATGAATACTGAAAAGGATACAACTTACAGGTATTCAACCCAGATGTTGTATCTTCTTGTTCATGATTCTCTAGTATTATAAGAAGTATTGTTTAAAAAGTAGCATTTAGGGGGCCCTGGGTGGTTCAGTCAGTTAAGCATCTGCCTTCGGCTCTGGTCATGATCTCAGGGTCCTGGGATCCAGCCCTGCATCAGGCTCCCTGCTCAGCGAGGAGTCTGCTTCTCCCTCTTCCTCTGCCCCTCCCTCCTGCTTGTGCGCGCACACGCGCTCTCTCTCTCTCTTGCTCTCTGTCTCTCTCACACTGTCTCTCTCAAATAAATCAATTCTTTTTTTTTGAAGTAGCATTTACGCAGGAACTGTGCCAAGCATTTTGCTTATCTCTAGAGTCAGTTCTGATAGGTTTCCAAATACCTTATTGAGTCTAATCCTCAGACATACACACACATCGATTAATAAAAGGAACGTCCTGAGTCTGCCTCTTACATTTGGAGCTTCCCATCTTTCCTCCCCCGTGGCTGGATCTCCGTGGATTTCCTCCATGCTTCCCTCCAACACACCTCACTTAGAAGGTTCTGGAATAGCCTGCCCGTGCCTTCCTGCTTCTACCTAGAACAAGTGCTGAGGGGCGTGGGGCAGAAGGGTTGAAGAACAGAACTTGCAGTCTGTGGCTCAGCTGTGTGCAAAGTACCAGTTGGCGGGGGAGGGAAAACCGAGACCCAGTTCAGGGCGGTTCCAGCAGAGGGGAGGCTGAGGAACCTGACGCGGGAGTTAGTGCTCAGGCACGTGGACTCCTGGTTGTGCAAGTGTGGCACGATATGCCACTTACGTGCAGCTTCGAAGGAATCCCAGAATGATTCCCATGACGCCGTTACCTCCCAGTCTGTACCTGACAGTAACTTGACAGAAAGGAGGAGGGGAAAGCCCGTAGAAAAGAAGCATGTAGTCAGAGAGGAGATGTACCATCTTTTAACAGAGGCGCAAAGACAGCAGGAGCTTTATTTAGCACGGGCTTGCGAGCCCCCGAGAGCGAGAATGCCCTTTGCCAACCTGAAGCCCTCTTGTGCTGGTCAGGTTTGAGTTTCGTGGTGATGTCTGGGGCTCTGCCCTCCCGTGGGCCGTCTTGTCTTCCAGCACCCACTCTGACCACCTATCTGATTTTGGAACTCATGCCTCGTGTGCGTGGTTTCTCAGGGGTGACGGATTTGGTGGAGAGGGAAATGGTGATTTGGGATTGAATGTCTTGCGTGCCTGCAGAAAAATGAGTTGCGGATGTACAATTGGCAATAAGCATCTGGACATTTTAACGTTTCTCAATTTGAAAAAAGGCGTCTCGGCATGCCATCCTGGATCGTCTTCTCTTCCCACCTGCTCTCCTTGAGCAATGTCATCCTCGCTCACGGTGTGAGTGGCCGTTCCCTGCACGCACCCCTCATGCAGCCTCACAACACCGAGGAGTAACGTTCTGTGTCAGTCTCTACCCTGAGAGCCTGTGCTTCCTTGGGACAGGACTGCCGTCAATCATCCGTCCATCGTCCTCCAGCACTTTCAAGATTACTTACATTTGCTGAATGAATCTAATCACAGGGGAAGATGACATAATCATGGTACAGCTGTATGGTAGGACATGATGCAGCTATTTAAAAAATCTTGTTTTTAAAGAATCCTTAGTGACACGAGGAAGGGCTGATGAAACACCAGAGAAGAAAGACAGAAAAGATACAATACTGTCTCATAATCGATCTCAACTTTGCAGAAACATACGCGAGTCCGCAACATACCAGTAGGAGCAGACAAACAGGAAAAC
Organism: Ursus arctos; assembly: GCF_023065955.2. NCBI lineage: Eukaryota > Metazoa > Chordata > Mammalia > Carnivora > Ursidae > Ursus > Ursus arctos. Next base: position 21,257,044 of record NW_026622997.1, read on the forward strand.
GTGACACAGAATTTGCAGTAATTCTCTCTAGTGATAGGATTTGGCCACTTTTGCGTTTTTTCTTTAGACTTTCCTGTGTTTCCTGCGTTTGTTTGCAGGGAGAAAGTATTATTTTATTATTATTTCAAAATAAATAAGTGTTAATATTTTATGGCCTGTTTTATACACACACACACACACAATTTCCATACACACACTTCTAAACTGTGCTTCCTTATTCAAATAAACAATGACAGGTATGCACTACAGTGGAGAATGGGAAAATTTATTTGGACTACTTCTTCTGTGGGTCATGTTTTTATTTGTCCCTTCATTTTTTTGCCTAGAAATCCCCTTTATGTGACAGTATCTCTGACATCTTTCAGGCAACCTTCTGTGGTTCCTCATGCCATTAACCCTTTAGAGAACTCAATCTCCAGCCCACCACAGGTAGGTGATAAAGCTTTGAAAAGCTTTGTATTTTTCTTTCCACATCCATCCAAGTAGACTGGTACACACCTTTCTTGCTTTGTCCCGCCTTCCATGAAAACAGTGAGTGTGTGTGCTCGTACATTCACTCCTGCTACTTAGGGCTGGGCATTTCACTGATCGCTGTTTGCAGGGCACAGACGTTCAGCAAGTCTATTACTGAGAATACAAAATTAAAAGGCATTTTTAAGAAAATGCTGAAAACAGTTCAGTTGCTCTAAAATAATCTAGATGTAGTATATTTCCCATCTTGAGACTTTTTAAAAGGTCAGTATTCTCCCAGCGAGGGCACGTAATATGTAAAAAATCAACTACAGGGGCGCCTGGGTGGCTCAAGCCGATTGAGCTCTCGACTCTTGATTTCGGCTTGGATCATGATCTCAGGGTCATGGGATCGAGCCCCCTCATTGGACTCCACACTCAGTGGGGAGTTTGCTTCTCTTCCTCTCCCTCTGCCCCTCGCCCCTGCTCTCTCTCTCAAATAAACCTCCAAAAAAAAAAAAAATCAACTACATAAGAATATCTCAATTTTATTTAAGATTCTTTGGGTACAAGTTGTAGAAACCAGCCCTAGCCAGAGAAAGAGAAAAGAGGTCTATATCATAAAGACACAGGGTCCTGCCCAGTGCAGCTGGGCTTCAGGAAGGGGGTAAATAGACACCCAGAACACCTGCGGCCCCTGTCCAACACCCATCTCCACTTTTCTTTCTGCAGATCAGCCTGCTCTCATTCTCAGATCTGTGTGGTGGAATGTGGCTGCTCCACAGTCCCTGGGGTCACATTTCAGTTGTGTCCGCTATCAGCGACTATCTTGCTCTTCCCACCACAATCCCAGCAATCCCGAAGAGAATCAGATTGGCCCAACTCAGGGCAGTCGTCTGTCCTTGGTTCATTCAACTGCCTTCAGTGATGGAATCAGGTAGTCCACGCTCCGGATGGAGGCAGGTTGCAGAGAAGCAAGGAGCATTGTGAGACGGGAGACTCCAAATTAATCACCTTATAAGTATTAGAATAAGACCAGTGCCCGAGAGCATCTGGGGAGGTAGTCCTACATGGGGCAGAAGAGGTGGGGAGGTCGATAACTCTGAAGCCCAAGGAAGTTATCACATAATTCTGCTTATGACATATTTCTGGGGAGGGTGTCTGTAGATTTCATCAATATTGAACAGGTTTATAAATTTTCCCATTACCAACAGCACACACACACATACACATACCATCAAGCAACCGCTTTTCTATAATACGATCCTATTAACATGAGCTGAACAATCCAGATCATTTAGGTAGGAGGTTGTATGGTTAGAGAGATGTCTGAGTTAACGAAATGTGATGCTAATGAAACAGAGAAGCTATGAATCATGAATCCAGCCCTAAGTACATTGTACTTCGTGAGACGTTATCATGTAAACAAGATTAAACTAAGAAAAACAAAACGCCTGCTAAACTTAGAGAAAAACCTTTTTAAAATTTTTTATTTTTTACAATTTGGAAAAGAATGTCCTTTTCCATGTAGGTTAGTTGGTTTAATACATTTTAAAATATGCTTCTTGATTCTGTTACCCATAAAATTATATAAGGAGAAAAAAATGTGAAAAGGGCTGCTAGGATTGAGGAGAAGATGGGGGTTTACATATAACTGCTTGGATCACCGTCTTTTACCTTGAACCCTAGTAAAGTGTTACGTGGCCTCAGTGGTTCTAAATTTCATAAGAAGTGTCAGTTTTTCTGCCTATTCTGTTTCCCTAAGTTATATGCATTGCATTTCTTTTACTTAAAAAAATTGCTATTTTTAATTTAATTTTTTAAAAATTATGTTTACATTTTAATTATTTTTAAAAAAGATTTTATTTTTAAGTCATCTCCACACCCAGCGTGGGGCTCGAACTCATGACCCTGAGGTCAAGCTTCGCATGCTCCACCAACAGAGCCAGCTGGGAGCCCCTTTAATTTTTAATTTTTAAAATTATACAACACATGCTGGTTGTAAAAAATTCTTGCAATCTGTAAGTAAAACAGGTATATTCTTTGACCCCCTCCTCCACTACACTTTCCTTTCTAAAGGTAGCTACTTTACCAATTTAGTTACGTGTCCTTTCCACACACATTTGTGAGCAAAGATCTGTAATGTGATTTGTAAACATTTTTTTTTCCAAGAGTCATCCATTATATTTTCATGCCTTAGTGTAATTGTCAATTTTCTCATTTACTTTCCTGTACATAGGTATAACTTTTCAACAATGTAGTCAATTCCCCAACTTTTATGTCGTTCTTCAAAAACATCAACCTTCTCAAGGCAATGAATGTTGCATTTTGAACCTGTAACAAGAAGAAAGGGAAACAAGCGAAAAGGTTAGTGAAGAATGCAGTTGAGGGGCACCTGAGTGGCTCAGTTCGTTGAGCATCTGATTGTTGATTTTGGCTCAGGTCTTGATCTCAGGGTCATGGGATCGAGCCCCTTGTCGGGCTTCACACTCAGCAGGGAGTCTGCTTGTTCCTCTCCCTCTGCCCCTCCCCCTGCTTGCATGTGCGCTCTCTCTCTAACATATAAATAAATAAGTAAAATCTTTAAAAAAAAAGAATGCAATCGGGGTTTCTTCTAAAAACTCATCAAATCATTTTATAAAAGCAGTGTTACTGAAGATTTTTCTTTCCTTTGTTTGTTTTAAAATTTTATTTAAGTAATCTCTACACCCAGTGTAGGGATCGAACTCCTGACCCTGAGATCAAGTGTCGAATGCTCTTCCAACTGAGCCAGCCAGGTGCCCCTCTTTTGTTTTGTTTTTCTTTTTAAGAGCTTTTTTTTAAAAAAGGTTTTATTTATTTGAGAGAGAGAGAGAGGGAGAGGGAGAGAAAGCACAAGCAGGGGCAGAGGGAGAGGGAGAAGCAGACTCCCCGCTGAGCAGGGAGCCCGACTCAGGGCTCAACCCCAGGACCCTGAGATCATGACCTGAGCCGAAGGCAGACACTTCACCAACTGAGCCACCCAGGCGCTCCCCTCTTTTTGTTTTTAATGGAAATGGGGAAATGCTAAGGGCAAACTGTCTGACTCTGAATTGCCATTAGCACTTACAAGTCCTAAGACCTAAATTAAACATACCATCTCTCTGGAAGAACTCAAAGGCCTCTCACACAAGCAGACCACTTATCGAAAAAGGCATATGACAGAGATCGGTCCCTTTTCTAGCATAAAATAGCCTTCAGTAAAAGGGTTTCTGACTTTCAGATTTTATAGACTTCTAGACACGTAGTTGGTAACAGGTAAAACAGTTAATTGTTCACTTTATTTAAAATGTAAATAACTTACCGAATAATTTTTTAACTTCAGCATCTGGAACGTAAAATGGTGGTCCTAGGTAAAAGAGAAACAGGGTGAAGAATAATTTCTATAGATCTAATTCTAAAGAGAAATTCTCAGGGCCCACCTCTCAGCTGGTTTCCAGTGACTTACGTAGACTTATTCCATACACAACATCATTATCAGATTGGCGAGGATGTGACTTCCTCTATTTCTTCTTTTGCACATGTCCTAGCAAAGAGGTAGACTGGCTTTACTGAGGGGATGCCAATGTTGGGTGCCCATCTCCAGCTTAGATGAGACGACTGGGCCAGCCATGGGACTTGGGAACTTTTCTTTATTTTTTCCTTTCTCATGTTTTTATTTAAATTCCAGTTAGTTAACATACAGTGTAATATTAGTTGGAGGTGTAGAATTTAGTGATTCTCACTTACATACAACACCCAGTGCTCATCACAAGTGCCCTCCCTAATCCCCATCGCCCATTTAGCCCATCCCCCCACCTCCTCCCTTCTGGTCACCATCAGTGTGTTCTCTGTAGTTGAGAGTCTGTTTCCTGGTTTGCTGCCCTCTTTTTCTCCCCCATATGTTCATCTGTTTTGTTTCTTAAATTCTACATATGAGTGAAATCATATGGTATTTGTCTTTCTCTGACTAACTTATTTCATTTAACATAATACACTCTAGCTCCATCAACATCATTGCAAATGGCAAGATTTCACTTTCTTTATGGCTGAGTAATAGTCCACTGTGTATACACACCACCTCTTCTTTATCCATTCATCAGTCAATGGACATCTGGGTTCTTTCCATAATTTGGCTATTGTAAATAATGCTGCAGTAAACATAGGGCTGCATATATCCCTTTGAATCCGTATTTTTGTATCCTTTGGGTAAATACCGAATAGTACAATTGCTGGGTTGTAGGGCAGTTCTATTTTTAACTCTTTGAGGCACCTCCATACTGTTTTCCAGAGTGGCTGCACCAGTTTGCATTCCCACCAACAGTGCACGAGGGTTCCCCTTTCTCTGCCTCCTCACCAAAACCTGTTGTTTCCTGTGTTGTTATTTTTAGCCCTATTCTGACAGGTGTGAGGTGGTATCTCATTGCAGTCTTGATTTGCATTTCCCCTGATGAGGAGTGATGTTGAGCATCTTTCCACGTGTCTGTTGGCCATCTGGATGTCTTCTTTGGAGAAATGCCTGTTCATGTCTTCTGCCCATTTTTTAACTGGATTATTTTTTGGGTGTTCAGTTTTATAATTTTTTTAAAGATTTTATTTATTTATTTGAGAGAGAACACAGAGGGAGAGTGGGAGGGAGAAGCAGACTCCCCACTGAGCAGGGAGCCCCTTGCAGGGATCAGTCCCAGGACCCTGAGCTCATGAGCTGAGCCAAAGGCAGACGCTTAACCGACTGAGCCACCCAGGTGCCCCGTATAAGTTCTTTATAAATTTTGGATACTAACCCTTTATCAGATATGTCATTTGCAAATACCTTCTCCTATTCCAAAGGTTGCCTTTTAGTTTTGTTGATTGTTTCCTTTGCAGTGCAGAAGCTTTTTATCTTGATGAAGTCCAATAGTTAACTTTGCTTTTGTTTCCCTTGCCTTAGGAGACATACCTAGTAAGAAGCTGCTACGGTCAGTGTCAAAGAGGTTACTGTCTGCGTTCTCTTCTAGGATTTTTATGGTTGCAGGTCTCCCATATAGGTCTTTTATCCATCTTGAATTTATTTTTGTGTACGGTGTAAGAAAGTTGTCCAGTTTTGTTCTTTTGCTTGGTGCTGTCCAGTTTCCAGGACTTGGGAATTTTAAAATCAGAATGAAGTTCATTCACAAATTCCTTGGCATTTCCTCCATCTTCTGGAGTATTGATTTTCCATGACTCCTGCACTCACTCACTCTCTATACGTCCTTCCCACTTTGCTGCAGGCCATTTACTTTAAAGGAAATGGAGCTTCTGCTCCTTTCAAGAGGTATTCTGAATTCCGGCCCCAGACAGAGCCTGTTGTGTTTTCTGCTCACAAGCCCTGCCTGTTCAGGAATGAAATTTAAATCAGATTAGCAGAGCTGAGGTCTGTCTCCATTAATTTCTATTTCCATCTGATAATTGTGGACACTAGGTCTCATCTTTTAATGAGCTTTTAAGATCCGATTTACTCACACAGAAAAAAATACTAGCATATGTAATTATTTATAAAATACCACACTTAAAAAAAAAACTCTGTTAAAAATCAAAAAGGGGACTTTTCCAATAAAAGTCTATATATTTGGCTTTCACTCCTTCCTGAAAATAAAAGTTGAGTCATGGCAAAGTTGAAGCTTACAATGTTCAAGCCCATCAAAAGGAGTCCAGGAGAAAACGTCACTTTGATAAGTTCAAAACAAAGATCGTTATTAAAGAATGCGGTACATTGTAAAATTTCAGAAATTAAAAAGCTGTAATAGTTAAGAAATTTTTCTGCACAACTCCTGTCGCCCCACATCCACGTCTCACCCATTGTCCTATGAGGGTGTGTCTGTGTGCGAATTTGTCTGCGTGCCCTAACACATCCCCACCAGCACAGATGAAGCCCATGTGCTCTGTTCACAGCAGGGCAACCGGTCCCTCCCTTCCTACTCCAGAGCTCATGAAACGTCTCTTTTATATTAGGCCATCCATTTCTCCCTCTCGTCTATAGTCTGAGCTGTGAATGGTCAACGAAATGGAAGACAAGAAAAACGTGCATCAATGGGGAAGAGGAGAAAAGGTTTATAGTTTCCATTTACCCAAACCAGACTTTTCTTCCTGTATAAAAAGCAGTATTCTTCCTGTGATCTAAATTAGGAGCAAATAATGCTATCCGTGTCATAGAATTAGATTAGGAAATGAGGCAACATCTTAGAAAAAGAAAAACCAAAGAAACTTTACCTGCGTGTTTAGTGGGATCATAAGAAAGAACAGCCAAGAGGTATTGGAACCCTTTTCGCGTTAGGGACAGCATGATATCTGCATAGCTGAAAAGAACACAACATAGTAAGGTGTGACATTTCTCCGCAAAGGCAAAACTGCAGGGGGCGAGAGGCAGAGAGGGAAACCAGGCTCACTGTCCTCTACATTGCTGAGTTTAATTCTTGTAACGACCCCCTGAAGTCAACTGGCATTCTAAATGCCAGAAACAGTCCACAAATTCTGTCACCTGCCAAAGCTGGGACATAGTAAAGATAGGAATCAAAAGGGGATGGGCTTCCAGAGCCCGTCAGATCGGAAGATGTGACATTAAGCCGAGCAGAAACACACACTTCCCGCAGCACTGCGAGCTCACACTGGGGCCAGGACCTGAGCGCTTGTTGGAAAGAAAGATGCTTGAGCTCCACTCTCAGAGCCTGATTCGGTGGGTCTGCTGTACGGCCTGGGATGCTGCAGTTTAACAATATCCTGGGGGGCTGGGTCCTCCCCAGGGGCATATGTGAGATGTACAAAACATAATTCCTTCCTCTATAGAGTTGAGACGGACGAGACTAACAAAGCAGGGGCACCTGGGTGGCTCAGTTGGTTAAGCGTCCGACTTTTGTTTTCGGCTCGGGTCATGATCTCAGGGTGCTGAGATCGAGCCCCGCGTCTGGCTCCAGGCTTAGTGAGGAGTCTGCTTGGGATTCTCTCTCTTTCCCTGTGAGCCCCCCCCCCCAAAGAAGTAGATACATCTTTAAAAAAAAAAAGAGGCAAAAATTCACGGGAGTATGAAATCAAAGCTCTGCAAACACAGCATAAAGCATGAGTGCTACCAGCACAGTCCTTTGTGTAGGTGTCCTGGAACACAGGTGATGCCCCGTCCCGGCCGTGTCTGATCGGTTCAGAATGGGGGGCACTGACTGGAACAAGGCCCATCAGCCCAGGGACCGGGAGCTGGGCCCGGTACAGAATACTGATCTGGACCAGTCAGATAACTGTGCTGGGAAATGGAATCGAGAGACCCAGAAAGGAGGTGCTGCTTAGCTGTCAGCACTGACCTAGAGCTTTTGTGGGGTGTGCTGGGTGGCGCTGGGGGTTGTGAGAAGCCTGACGTGTGGGAGCAGAGGTGGAGGAGGCCGAGAAAGCCGAATGGCCAGGGTAGGCAGACAGAGGAGACGGGCACAGGGAGCTAGAGAAGTCATGATGGACAGGCAGAGACGGGCAGACTGCCCAGCTCTGAGGGAGGTGCCGTGGCTCCTGGAACATGGATTTCTACTGGGCTTGAATGTGCTGTGATCCCTGCCCAGGGCTCTGGGAGAAACTGGGGAGGCAGGGGATTGGCATGGGGGTTAGGAGTAGGCACTTGGCCAGATGCCAGAGCTCGAAGCCCAGCCTTTCCGCTTAGTGACTATATGAGCTTGACACATTCTTAACCTCTGTCTGCCTCAGTTTCCTCATCTGTAAAATGGGGATCAGACTAGTAACCAACTCACAGGTTGTGGTGTGTATTCATTGAGTTTACACACATGAAGTGCTTAGAACATTGCCTGGTATGAGATAAGCACCTAGGTTCGTTTTTTCTTATTCTCTTTAGCAGATGCCCCTAGCTAGGGCTGGCTTGAGGGGGTCACAAGTCTTGCAAGAGAAAATGCAAGACCAAAGCAAACTCTTGAACAAAAAACCTCAGGGATGCCTGGGTGGCTCAGTCGGTTAAGCGTCTGCCTTTGGCTCAGGTCATGATCCCAGGGTCCTGGGATGAGTCCGGTATTGGGCTCCCTGCTCAGCGGGGAGTCTGCTTCTCCCTCTCCCTCTGCCCCTCCCCCCTGCTCGTGAGTGGGCTCTCTCTCTCTCAATAAATAAATAAAATCTTAAAAAAAAAAAAGAAAAAGAAAAACCTTAACTTTCTGATTGTTGGTCTTAAGAAGAAGGAAGCAGCAGGGCGCCAGGGTGGCTTAGTGTGTTGAGCAAATGGCTCTTGATTTTGGCTTAGGTCATGACCTCAGGGTGTGAGATTGAGCTCCACCTTGGTCTCCCCACTGAGCAGGGGGGGGGGGGTGTTCTGCTTAAGAATCTCTCTCTCTCCCCCTATGCCCCCCAACTCCCTGCTCACACTCTGTATCTCTCAAAATATATAAATCTTAAAAAAAAAAAAAAAACAGAAGAAGAAGGAAGAAGTCACTGTTGTCCCCGAGCAGGTGATCAGTCAGACTGGTTTGGCAGGGTTTCCTAGGACTGACACACTTCATTCCCTTTGGAATGTGGACTTTCTCAACCACTTTCAAAAAATTCAGAAACATGAGAGAGGTTTGCCCCACTGATTAACGTTAGGCCAGACACCTGAGGGTCCCAGCACTTGCCTGCGTGCAATCAAAGCAGGAGAAATGCCCAGTATTCATGACAGGAGCGAGATAAAGTTCAAACAAGCACCAGGACGAAGGGAAAGAGATGTATTTTTCTGTTGGCCTGACGTAAGTGGTTATTCCGGTAACAAAGGCCAACATGTTCTCAGGTGTGCTTGGGGCTGTGCTCACACACACTCGCACGCACACATGCACGCACAAGTGCACACATGTCACTGGGCTGCCAGGAAAGAGAGAGGGGGAACCAGGAGGACACAGAGTCTGTGGCTAAGCTGGAACTGGACGCCCTAAACGAGACTTCTAGAGGGGGTCTCACTACTCATTGGTAACCATGAAACAACAGTCCAGAGGCCACTTAGATGGCCTCTATATCTGGGACAGAGGAGGCGGTCGTGGCTGGTTGGAAACAGTGCGTTTCCTTTGCTATGAGTCTAGTTTGCTCTCATGTGTGTATTTGACAAGTATTTGTTAAGCCCCTACTATGTGCTAGACATACACTCCGCCAGCTGGTGGGGAGATAACACAGTGCGCGTGCTCTGCCCTATGGTGAGCTCGGGACTTGCAGCTTGCTCCCCACCATGTGGATTTCAGCCGTGCAAATCAGCCCCCCGCAAGGACTCGCCTCAAGAGGATAATCGTCCTCAGGGAGGGGGAAACACCCACAAAGGCAGACCTCCCGCAGATGTGGGTTTAGGAGACACACGTGGTGTATTATGGAAACAAGGAAGCTGCCCGGGATACTGGGAGTTGCTCAAGGACACGGACGTCACACAAGAAATGCAAAGCAGACACTGACATGTGATGTGGACGTCTCGGAGGAAGAACAGAACTGGGAAGGGCAGATACTGGGCACAGTTCGTTCCATTATTTCCCCAACGTGGCACAGTGTATATTTAGAACGTGGTAGGACCTTAGTACTCATTTGTTGAATGACTGAATGAAAATAACGGACGCAAAGGGCTCAGTAAAGAAGCAAGGGCAGGAGACAGGCAAGTACAAGCAAACGCTGATGATGGTCCCTTAGGGAATGGCGACCTCTAGGCGTGTGAGGAAGGGGAAGGTTCCAGAAGGAGGTGAAGGAAGAGGACTGGCAACAGAAAGAAAAAGGAACACAGGAATGTGAATTATCACTGAAGGAAAATATATATTAAGAAAATGTGTGGGGTGCCTGGCTGGCTCAGTCAGTTAAGCGCCCAACTCTTGATCTCAGCTCAGGTCTTGATCTCAGGGTTGTGAGTTCAAGGCCTACATTGGGCTCCAGGCTGGGTGTGGAGCCTACTTAAAAAAAAAAAAAAAAAAAAGGAAAGAAAATGTGGCATAAGGGGTACCTTGCTGGCTCTGTCAGTAGAGCAGGGACCCTCAATCTTGGGGCTGAGTTCAAGCCTCACATCGGGGTGGAGATTACTTAAAATCTTTAAGGAAAAAAAAGAAAATGTGGCAAGGTCTACCTAAAGAAGATTAGGTTTGGCAATCAGCTTGACTCATCAAGCAATTAATTTTTAAGAAATAAAAATTTTATTTCTCTGATGTGTATGCAAGCCTTTGGACATGTGTTAAGAGTCTGCCTCCATACCACAAAATAGTTCAATAGTTATATGCCATCTCCAAGTAAGTACGTGATGATATTTGGATTGGAAAGTACATAGGAGCAGCCATGTTTTACTCTGTATGCTTTCTCATGTTTCAATTTTATTTTCTCGTAAGAGTAGGTACAGTAGGAATGGTCAAAAACATCACCAACCAAAGCTCTGACAGAATAGCAGCTAATATTCAGACAGTTACGGAGAGTAGACAGGTACTTTCCACATACGTCCTTCCCGTTAATTCCCACAGTGACTCCTGCAGGGTGAATAACGCAGGGATCATGAGCTTGGGCTTTGACCAAACTGGGTCTGAGTCTCAATTCTGTTGTGTATTAGCTGCCTGACTTCAAGCAACCTGATCTCTTTGACCAAAACTCAAGCCTTGTGTTGGGCTCCACCCTCCATCCTTCCTCATCTGTAAAATGGGAATAATGGTGGCACATGCCCCACAGGGTTGTTTGGTGGATTCAAGGTGTTGATAGAGTGTTTCAAGCAATGCCTGGCACATGGCAAGTCCCCAAAATGCCTACGAGGTAATGTTAGTGGAGGCGGTGGGGGCGGTATTAGCAGACACGCCCCCATCTTGCAGAGGAAGGAGTCAGCTGAGACCTGGAGAAGTTGAACACTTGGGTCAAGGCAACACAGCTTGGAAGTGACAGAGCCACAAGCCTCGAACCAGCTCTCCACGGTCATGGCCAAATCCTATCGTTTTTACACAGAGATGGTACTGAATTTAAGTCTTCTAATTCCAGATACAAGAAGCTATTTCAAACTAGTGAAAGTCTAACTAATTTTCTGGGGCTCACAAAAAGTACAGCGTGTTAAATGAAAAAGGCCAAAAAGGGAAAGCTGGTGTAATTAAAGAAACCAAATTACTGGGGCGCCTGGGTGGTGCATTCGTTAAGCATCTGCCTTTGGCTCAGGGTGTGATCCCGGCGTTATGGGATCGAGCCCCACATCAGGCTCCTCCGCTATGAGTCTGCTTCTCCCTCTCCCACTCCCCCTGCTTGTGTTCCCTCTCTCACTGGCTGTCTCTGTCTCTGTCAAATAAATAAATAAAATCTTTAAAAAAAAAAAAAAGAAAAGAAACCAAATTACTAACCATGCACGATCGCCTGGGTTAACAGCAACTAATGCTCCTCTATCCCAGATCCGGTCAAATTTGCCAATATTGGCTCTATCAGGAAGAAAAAGAAAGAAAAATACATCTTATGTAAGAAAAATTGAGTCTTGAACAAGGAGCACAGCATTCCCGGTGGTGCGTGCTGCTGTTTCACTAGCTGTCAAGACATCGGGATCTCCGGCTGCTTTTCTCGAGTCTGCAGGGACATGTGGATGTGGGTGTGAGGAGCTCCTTCCAGCTTCAGGAGCTGGTGGCAGTAGCCTCCCCCCTGTGCTCTGACTTGGGCGCACAGAGGAGAACTACAGGACCATTTGTGACAACCTGCCCCTGGCCCCCCGATAAAGTACCAGGGCCTTTCAGGAGATAAGGTATCACCACCTTCTGCACTTGGAAATTCCTTTCTCTCACTGATCAGGTGTAAAACGAAGACACTGTCTTGCTCTTCCTTCCTTCTCCTGACCTGCCTCGAGTCATAACGTGTTTTCTATATTTTGGAAGCTATCCAAGGACGAAGCTAGCAAGTGTGCCCACATGTAGGCTGTAGTCCAAAGAACTGCGGGATGGAGACATCCATGCTTCTGCAAGCAGAGGAGGGTAACGAAAAGTCCCTCCCTCCCCCAGCGTGGCCCGGCCAGCACTCAAGTTACTCAAAGTGCAGAGGTGGGTGGGATTCGGTCCTACCTCGGAAGATCAAAAAGGTTGCAACAGTACAACGAGATGTTTCCTGAAGAGCTCTGTAATGAAAGTCAAGAAAAAATATGCTATTTAGTTAGGAGCTACCTGGATGGTTAAGGAGAGACAAGAGGGTAGCCAAGCACAGCAACGGTGGTGGGGAGAGAACGTGTAATTAGACATGAAGAATGTAATCGTACTGCAAAGAATTTTTTTTAACGGAAAATAAAATAAAACCTTACTGCAAATATTTTTTTTTTAATGGCACTGTGTTTTTTTAGTTTTGTTTCGTTTGGTTGTTTGGTTTTTTTCAGACCTGTCTGGGCCCTTTGGGATCAACTCAAAGAGAAAAGTCATAGACGTTAACCCTGAAGGCTAGTTAGCTATTATTTTCAGACGTTGTTTTGTTTTAGCAATATTGACTTTAGCAGAGTCCTGAGATTTTGACACTGTTAAAGGTCAATAAACCGGTCCACCGACGACCAGGCAGGCTGATAGAGGAAGGTCGGATACTTCTAAAGTCACTCGTGCAAAGTACAGCTGTATGGACTCCTTCCTGGCTTTTCTCACATCCATTCATCAGCTAGTGGGCATTTATGGCCTGAGCCCCTGGTGGACAGGACTACCCGGGGTTCTGGAGAGTGGGTGTGAATCTGGTGCGGCCTCTGACCACAGCAAGGACAGCCTGGTAGAGCAGAGAGGCATGGGCGCAGAGGCGCATTAAGGACGGGATGGCCTGGGCTGTTCTGGTTGCGTGCCCGTGAACATGGGGACTCAGAAGACGGAGGAGGGAGCAGAGCTCGACAAGAAGCAGCCTCTGAAAGGGTGTCTGGCTGGATCTGCTAACATTATGGGCGGGGCGGAGGGCTGGGGGTGCAGTCCAGGGGGCATAAATGGACATGGATTCCACTGGGTCCAGGGGATATGAGAAGCCTGGGGTTGGGGGTGAGGATGAAGGGCAAGGAAGGAGAGGTCAGGACATGCCACTGTTGGACTGTATTCTGAAGGGAACCAACCAACCCGGGTTTACAAATAGAGGAAGGGTCTCTAAAGACCAGTCTGGAAGCACCATGGGGGTCAACCCAGAGGGGTGGGCGAGGTGGCAGAGAGGACAGCAGCGAGTCTCAACTTTCAGGAGCTTTAAATAGTACTGATGCTGGGGTCCACCCCTAAAGATTCTGCTTTAACGGGCCTGGGGTTGAGCCTCTGGACTGGGAATTTTGAAAGATCCGCAGGCCTTTGCGAATGTGCCCCCAAGTCTGAGAACCACCTCGAGGCTCTAGGATGAGCCTCTTTGGACTGAGTAAACTCCTGGAATGATTTGAGAACAGGGTGGGAGGAAGCTATAAAATAAAATACTATTAAGCCTCCTACAGACCTGCAATTAGTTTCAATATTTAGAAAACAGAGTACCTTGTGAGAGACTGAATGTACCAAGGGCGATGGCCAGACCACGTAGGACTAGAGAGCTTAGACCCATTGCAGCAGCCAGCCTGGAAGCCAAGCCACAGTCTCTGCCTCGATGACGTGTCAGGGTTGCCAGCCTCCCTAATTTTCATCACCTTTCCCCCTTCCAGCTCAAGATCAACCACAGAAAGCCAAATACACTCCCCCAGCCAATCCCACAGGATGCCGCCTCCCGCCTCCCGCTAGCCCACCGCCGCCTCCCGCTAGCCCACCGCCGCCTCCCTGCGCCGACAGCCCCATCAGCCTCCCTGTGGTTTCCAGCACAAAGCTCTCCCACCCCCTGCCTCTGAGCCTCTGCTCACCACAAGTGACAGGCCCCTCTGAAAAAACAGCCTCGCTTGCTCTCATCTGGGTGGTCTTTTATTCCCACATTCCTACCCCAAGCAGGCGAAGCAGTTCCCCCAGCTCGTTGTGGGCAGAGGATGAAGACAACCCCCAGATCTATCACTTCAGCCCAAACGCCGCCCGCAGCCCCAGAGACATAAAGCCATTTGCCAGTTACACCTTCACCAGTCCACAGTTCTCTTAAACTCATCGTCTTTTCTTTTTCTTTTTTTTTTTTTTAAAGGTATTTCTACACCCAACACAGGGCGTAGATTTAGAGTTTCATGCTCTATCCACGGAGCCAGCCGGGCGCCCCGAACTCATCATCCTGAGAACAAAACTCATTTTCTCTGCCCCTTCAGCTTGTTTCTCTTTTATTCTCCACCATCCACTCCAGTCATCTGGGCTGGAGATGCAAACTCAGCTCCCACTTCATCCACACTCACTTAATCCTAAACGCTGCCTGTGTGACATCCTCAACATTGCTTGACCTGCCTGTTCCTCTATATGCCCTATGGCCGTCCAAGTGCAAGCCCTCAAGGGCTCTCCCCTGGACCTCTGCTCATAGCCCCCCATCTGGTCTCTCTTCCAGGAGGCCACCTCCCTTGAAGCCGCAAGGGTGGTTCGTCTCAAAAGAAAATCCAGCCGAGTCACGCCCTCCTTAAAATCCTTACTGTTCAGGATGAAGGACCGGCCTTCCAGGGCCTCGGAGACCATGCACTGGCTGGCCTGCCTGTCCCGGCTCCACCTGTCACCATGTTTCAGTGAGCATTCCAAGGCTGGGTTAGGGGACTTTCCTCTTTGTTCCCTTCATACTCTGTGTCATGACGCTTAGCTCCGTGTATGACAAATAGCTTTCTCTGTGTTTTTCTTCTCTCCTAAGCCAAGAGATTCTGTAGGGCAGGGACTGTGTTTTTCTCTCTTCACTGTCTCATGCAGGGCGTGGTACAAGACGTTCTCAGAAATGCCTGTTTATAAATTTAAAAAATCAAACTTTGCTATCAGCTGTTATATATATTTGTGCATATCTGTGATGACCTATCTTTTTCAGCCCTAGCTCCTTAAACTCTGTAATGTTCAGGTGACTCTGTGTGAGAATGTGGGGTCACGTGACACTTGTATAGTAACTTAGGCTAAGAAAAAACCTTTCTTATGGGGACATGGGAATCATTATTTACTAAAAACAAGACAAACCTTGAAAACTTTGGCTCCAGGAATTTCCATCATGGGTTCTTCTGAGTAAGAAAGATTCTGCTCTGTAAAAAATTCCCGTATCCCAAGTTCACTGATTTCCACACCTACGACACTGTGTCCTAGGTCTGCAAACCTGCATGAAATCAATACATACACTTCAATTTTTATTTCAAATACAGTACTAAATAAAAGAATATACCCTAAAACACATACAACCCCCTTAATTTTAAGGGGTTTATATAAATTCAGGGTCACAGAGTTTCGTAGAACTCGTAGGGAAGTGGATCTATATATTCTGAAACTTAATGGTACATGGAGTTCTGAAAAATTGATTTATATGACCTTGGGAAAAAATTAAAAATTTGGAAAACTATACCTTAAAATGTTGATCTACTTACAGATGGGTTTGATTAGAAAAGTTTCTAATTAAAAGCATCCTGTGAATTAGAAATGCTTTTCAATTTCTCTAAATCAGCCCTGTCCATCAGAACTTTCTGAGCTAACGGAGGTGTCCATGCCTATACCATCAAATCCTGCACCACTAACCACATTGGCTGTTGAGCACTTGAGATGTGGCTAGTGTGATTTATTTTATTTTTTAAAAAGACTTGATTTATATATTTGAGAGAGCATGTGCACGGAAGTGCAAGGGGGGAGGGGCAAAGGGAGAGGGAGAATCTCAAGCAGGTGCTACACTCAGCGGGGTTCCCTCTCACTACCCCGAGGTCATGACCTGAGCAGAAATCCAGGCCCCCCCTAGTGTGACTTAGTTTAGATTGAAATAGCCACATGTGCCTAGTACCACCGGGCTAGAGAATAGGGGTCTAGAACATCAGCACCCATTTCTATAGTCTTATAAATTTATATTTACCTACAATAAACACCATCCAGAAATTTATCTAACTGCCATATGCAAATAACTAGTGTTCTCCAGGTAAGCTTTATAATTACAGAATCCACAGTCTTGGGATCTTGGACTCCGGAGGAAACAGTGCTAGTGGTACAGCCTTGATGTTTGTCAAATTAAATAAACACATACAGTCAGTTCTGCTATAATGCAACGTAGGCATCCCTAAAAATCACTGTGCCATGCAAAATCATGCAATAAAAACCGAAAGGCTTATGGGGAAGATGGGGGGTGGGGCACAACATTACAAACTTTGTTATAGCGGAATATTACTCAGCCATAAAAAAGAATGAGATCTTGCCACGTGTGACATGAATGGATCTTGAGGACATTATACTAAATGAAATAAGTTGAACAGAGAAAGACAGATACTGCATGGTCTCACTTATATGTGGAATCTAAAAAGAGAGAAAGAAAACCCAACCAAGCTCATAGATCCAGAGAACAGATTGGCGGTTGCCAGAGGTAGGAGGGGAGGGTGGTCAAAACGAGCAAAGGGGGTCAAAATTCCCAGTTATGAAATAAATAAGGCCCCTGGGGAGGTGATGCGCAGCGTGGTGACTGTAGTTAATAATACTAGAAAGTTAGTAAGGGAGTAGATCTTAAAAGTCCTTATCACAAGAAAAAAAAATTCTGTAACTACGTGTGATGATGGATGTTAACTAGACTTATTGTGGTCATTTTACAGCATATACAAATTACCTTATACACCTAAAACTAACACAAATGTTATATGTCAATTATACCTTACTTAAATTAAAAAAAAAAAACAACTGTTACACATTTGCCATAACTTATCTCTGTGAATCAGGATTTTCTCAAAAATATACAGTTACACTTTAGAAATAAACTGAATAAATAATGCATTTACAAAAAAAAGTTGTCAGTGCCACATTAAAAAAAGTAAGACGGGGGTGCCTGGCTGGCTCAGTTGGCGGAATGTGTGACTCTTGATCTCCAGGTTGTGAGTTCAAGCCCCATGTTGGGTGCTACAGAGATTACTTTAAGAAATAAAATTTTTTAAATGTTTTTTTATTATATTATGTTAGTCACTGTACAGTACATCCCTGGTTTCTGATGTAAAGTTCGATGATTCATTAGTTGCGTATAACACCCAGTGCACCATGCAATATGTGCCCTCCTTACTACCCATCACCAGCCTATCCCATTCCCCCACCCCCCTCCCCTCTGAAGCCCTCAGTTTGTTTCTCAGAGTCCATAGTCTCTCATGCTTCTTTCCCCCTTCTGATTATCCCCCCTTTCTTTATCCCTTTCTTCCCCTACTGATCTTCCTAGTTCTTATGTTACATAGATGAGAGAAATCATATGATAATTGTCTAAAAAATAAAATCTTAAAAAAAAAAAAAAAAGAGGGGTGCCTGGGTGGCACAGCGGTTGAGCATCTGCCTTCTGCTCAGGGCGTGATCCCGGCGTTATGGGATCGAGCCCCACATCAGGCTCCTCCGCTATGAGCCTGCTTCTTCCTCTCCTACTCCCCCTGCTTGTGTTCCCTCTCTCGCTGGCTGCCTCTCTCTGTCAAATAAATAAAATCTTAAAAAAAAAAAAAAAAAAAAAGAGCAGGAACCTAACAGAAATGGTGGCACAGTGTTTTAAACATGTTAAATGGCTGCAAAATATATAAATACCCCAGAGGGCTGGAAGGGCTGCAGCTTGTGAGTTATTGTGCCCTGACAGACAGAAGGGGGTTACTGGAAAGTTCTAAGCCCAGCTGTGGATGGGAGTGGCTCCCAGCACACAGGTCACCTGGGGTGTCCGGGAGCTGTTGCAGGCGTGTGCACGGGTGCGTCCTGTCCCTTCTCACATGACTGCACTCAGCTGCATGTGGTTTTTTGCTCTTACCTCATGCTTTTTGCACACGAATGACACATAAGTGAATGTGAAATTCACGTCATGCTCAAGTTGTTCCCTGATTTATCAATGGAGTCAGAGTGAAGTTAAACATTTTCAAAACAAGAGGTAGAGCGGAATTGATCGTACCTCTTACGCACACAAGACTATCACTTTCAGTGAGGTCAGAGCATAAACTTTATTTCTAAATTAAACATATAGTTCTAAAATAAACATATTAATAACTTGTCTTTTATATTTCCTACTGAATTTGTAAGTTAATATACAGGGGCTATCTTTTAATGTTTTATTATTTACTTGTTTATTAAATAATGGAATTTTTAAATTTTTATTTTATTAAGTAGGCTCAACACCCATTGTGGGTATTGAACTCATGACCCTGAGATCGAGTGCTGTATGCTCTTCCAACTCAGCTAGCCAAGTGCCTCTACTTGAGGACAATTTAGTAGTTTTTAATTCTCCATACAGTTATCCAAACTGGCTATGAGGAATTTTTTTTTTAAGATTTTATTTATTTATTTGAGAGAAAGAGAGTGAGAAAGAGAGAGCACAAGCAGGGGGAGGGGCAGAGGGAGAGGGAGAAGCAAGCTCTCCACTGAGCAGGGAGCCCGACATGGGCTCGATTCCAGGGCCCTGAGATCATGACCTGAGCCAAAGGCAGACACTTAACCGACTGAGCCACCCAGGCACCCTGGGCTATGAGGACTTTTATTTACATTTGAAAATTAAAGCAGAGCCTATTACAGACTGACATAAGCTGGATTATATTGGACTATATTGTCCTTAAAACAAAACCTAAGAAAATGTGTTAAACGTTTTATTTTAGTGCTTTTGGGCTTTGCCTTGTAGTTATCTATTTACATCTGATATCTGGACAGACCTCAATACACAGATGAGATACGTAAACGAAAAATCCTCTAATATAAAGGCTTACCTGCAATTGTAATAGCTTAGTTCTGGTACTTTTGTTACAAATGACTTTAGACCCCAAATATTCGACAATCACATTTAATTGTCTGTTTTATCATTCCATTTCCTAATCTTGTCCAAAATCCCTGCTAGTGCTAGATTGTTAACACGTAAGGACATGGCAGTAAGACAATCTGTTTATAGAGTTAATGATTTTCTTGCAAGTAGTTTCCAAAGCAACTCTTCTGGTTCAATGAGTTGGTTAGGTGTAAGTCTAATGATATAGTTTAAATATTCTCAATGTCATGGCCACCTGAGAATCGGATGCCACAGCTGCTGTGTCCCAAAGGCTCAGCTGGCTTCAAGAATGCCACATCTGTACTCGAAAATCAGCTCCGAATGCATTTGTGTTCTCTGGGTCACCCACCTACATTTATACAGGAAATAGAGCATTTCCAAGGTACTAAATTTTTCATTTACTAATCCTTTTTATAGATACTTTAAAATGTTCTTTCCTGCCTAATTACCACAACCTTCTCAACATTCAAGCTTTAAATTAATGGTACATCTTGGCATGTATAATAGTGTCCGTGCAGGGCATCTGGGTGGCTCAGTCGGTTAAGCGTCTGCCTTTGGCTCAGGTCATGATCTCAGGGTCCTGAGATCGAGGCCTGTGTCAGGCTCCCCAGTCAGCCGGGAGTCTGCTTCTTCCTCTGACCCTCCCTCACTCTCATGCTCCTTCTCTCTTAAATAAATAAGTGAAATCTTTTTAAAAAATAAAAAAAAAAAATAGTGTCCATGCATTATCATTGCAACTGAGTTCTTTTTTTTTTTTTTTTTTTAAGATTTTATTTATTTATTTGACAGAGACAGCCAGTGAGAGAGGGAACACAAGCAGGGGGAGTAAGACAGGAAGAAGCAGGCTCCCAGTGGAGCAGGGAGTCCAATGCGGGGCTCCATCCTAGGACTCTGGAATCATGCCCTGAGCCGAAGGCAGACGCGTAACAACTAAGCCCCCCGGGCGCCCCGCAACTGAGTTCCATATAGAAAATGATTGCCAGATTTGTGACTTTAGGGTAATCTGTAGTAATAGCGTCTTCACAGAGAATTACTCACAAGAAATAACTTCCTCATCACTAGTTTTATAACAATGATTTTTTAAAAATAATCACCTATGTGCTCATAGTGGGAGGGGAGAGCTGGGCTGAACCGTGGGCTACACGTTGTCTTGCCGAAGAGTTGTATTTCATTTTGAATTTTTCTGTCCACCTCTATTAAAAATATCTAAAATTAACTTAGCCAAATTCCTAAACCACCTACAAAAATGAACCTGGGCACAAAGAAGTTGCAGATATAAGAGAGAAGGCTAGTCCTCTGTACGCCCTGCGACCCCACCACTGGTTCCAAACTATAATTTTTTTTCTTAGAAACTCAATACAGAAAGACTAGATCACACCAGTGGTTTGTACTGTGCCTTACTGTTTGTGAATATTTATCTCTATGAACCCATCAGTAACAGTCTACTAAAAATCAAGAATCACTGTGCACGTCCTGAGAATGGAATTTTTAAACCTACATCCTATTAAATATTTACCCAGCGTATGTGTCATCAAGAGAAGGAAGTGTGTGAATGCTTATCTGCTCTTACCATTTCATCTCAACTGCTTTTCCACAAAGAGGAAAAAATACCCTCAGTCCATTCTCGCCTTTAAGGAAAGTATCCAAATGCTTCTTTAATAGCCTGGGGAGGAAGAGATATATTTTTGTTTTCGTTAGCCCAATGCACAGAGGAAAGGACTACACTCGTAGGAGGCTAAGTACTCTGCGTGCATGATCTCTGAATATTCCCCACAACTTCACAGAGTAGAAAACATTCATTATTATTCTCTCCAGTTTGTACATGAAGGAAGAGGGAGGTGAGATAACTCGCTTAGTCACATAGCTCGTGAGTAGGTAATCTGACTAACCTCAGGGCTTGCCCCATTAGTAATTCAAAGTTATTTTTTTCTTAATGTTTTAAAAATTCTTCATTAATTTCCTGAATGTGTGTGTGTGTGTGTGTGTGAGAGAGAGAGAGAGAGAGAGAGAAAGGGAGCGAGATGGGGAGCCTCTGGACCCACTGAATTTTTCAACATTCCTTTTATGGGAAGTTCTCTAAACATGTACTCAGGTCTCTGACTTTGAAGCTCTGGGAAGTTTATTTCTGTAGTTTCTCTCTGTAGAGACGTGGCTCTTCCAAGGTCACCCGCACAACAAAGATAACCCAAACGCTGGCTCTGGGAAGATGCCCCAACTACCACTCAGTGTGCAAAGGTGATGATGATGATGTCGTTGTCCCCTGGGAAGTCAGGTGGCTGCCGAGAACAAGACTTAGCACTGGCCCAGACACCATCCTACCTCCCGTATTAACTTCTCTCTGCTTCTCTTCCTCCACCACGTAGAGAACACTTTACATTTGTACACACGCTCTCGGAAAGCAAAGTCAGGACGCTGCCACTTTTCATGGGGCGCCTGGGGGGCTCAGTCAGTGAAGTGTCTGCCTTCAGGTCATGATCCCAGGGTCCTGGGATGGAGCCCAGCGTGGGGCTCCCTGCTCAGCGGGGAGCCTGCTTCTCCCTCTCCCTCTGCCCCTCCCCCTCTTGCCCTACTCATGCTGGCGCTCTCTCTCTCTCTCTCTCTCTCTCAAACAAAGAACACCACCACTTTTCAGTATAAAGAGATCTACACATTAATGTGGGCATCTGCTGTATATATAAATAGGCATGACCAATACCCAGATGCTACGGGGGCTTAAAAGAAAGATGTATTTCATGAATCTCAGATGCCTGCAACTGTAAGTCACACTATTATTTATACACCCTGGGGAGAGATCAGATTGCCGATCAGCCTATGACGTCCCAGAGACGCGTGCTATTTCAGAGACGCTAAAACATGAAAAACTAAACCCGTGCTTCGTAAAATCAGTCAAATAATGTGTACCTATATTACTATTTCTATTTCCAAAGTCAGTTTCTGATAGAGCATTTCTCTGTCATAAACCAAACGTTTCTTACTGATGTCCTTGCTCTTGATGGAATCCAATTTTGCGGCTCACCCACTTTTCTTGCCATTCTTCCAGGGTCAGTACTTGGTTTTTCTGTACCTCGGTATCAGGGTACTCTTTAACCTCAAGGAATGTTCTTGTATCTTCCATGGTTCCGGAGACACCTTTGCCTGACAAGCAGATGGCTCCAATGCCTGCATGGAAAATATATGTAATGTTGTTATTTAAGGGCATGGCAATTCTATTGATGAATGAAATAAAAACCGATTATCCTTAGCTGACTGGCTTTTAAAAATATTTCAACACCCAAGGAAAAGCCATCTGAAAAATTACTTTTCAGTGACTCTGGTGGTAGAGGCATACCTGATACTACATATTAGGAAGGAGCTTTAAATAAACGGAATTATATCTTAATGTTAGAGTCCAAAGGGCTTAAGTTTTAAAAAAAAGAGAGGACAAAAAACGCCCCCCAAAACAAGCAAACAAACAAAAACAACAGGCAGGCCACACTTTATAATTTTTGTAAGCTTAGAATTTTTTCTAGCATCTCACTCTTTAATTTTTAACATTTCTTTTAATGCTTACTTCTTATTTTTTAATCTGTTATAATGTATATGATTTAAAGAGTTTCAGAGTCACGAAGACAGCAGTGAGAAAGAGTGAGAACTCTTTTAGCTGAGTCTTGCAATCTAGCTCTGTATCTCAAAATAGCATGCTTATTTTCTATCTTGATTTTTCATTTCTAGGTAGCATGGAGAAAAGATACCCATTTCACTCTTTCAACTTCCCAACACACACCACTTTCTCATTTTCCCCATCCTTTTAACATAGACATAGCCTATTTATTTTTAAAGTTTATCTATTTACTTAAGTAAGCTTTCCATCCAAAGTGGGGCTCGAACTCCCAACCCCAAGATCAAGAGTCACATGTTCCTCTGACTGAGCCAGGCAGGTGCCCCCACATAGACACAGCCTATTTTTGATGAAATACTTGGGGTACACATTCTTATGACCACGTAAATACTATTCGCAGCTAAACCATATAGTATTCTGTGATTACTTTTCCTTTCCAGCACAAATTTTTAATTCTGCAGTTAATAACTGTCTTGCTTTTTCATTTATAAAATTCCTATGTACTTGCTACTAATTGAACTCCAAACTCCACCAATTATCCTAATATCCTGTCAATACACTCTCAATCTTTTCCGTTATCAGATATCCTACCAATATTACCCTCTTGGAGAAGACTCTCCAAAGACTTCTGAGCTGCATGCTCTCCACTTTTACTACATGGCTAGCATTCTGGGATCTCTCTTGATCATCACCCTGAAGATTTCTTCATCTTTTGATGAATCTCCTGTTTCTTTTATCCTATGTTTCCCTCTTTCTTTTTTTCTTTAAACTGTCCTTATACCAATGAAGCACAACCTCCAACGGCTTTCTAAGAAAGGGTGCATAGGAGAAAAGATTTTTGCGACTTTGCATAACTTCATACTATTCTCAATCCTTGATGTGTAGTTTTTGTGGGTATAGAATGCTTGGTTAGAAAACTTTTTTTTTTTCCACAATTTTGAAAAAGTCATTCCGTTGTCTTCTAGTTTCCAGAGATATTGCTTAAGTTCAAAGACATCCTGATCCCAATATTTTCCATGAGGCCAATATGTTTTTTCTCTCTCACAAGGCTTTTCCTTTGCCCCTAGTTTTTCCAATTTCATAATTCTATGCCTTCTTTTGGGTGTGTTTTCAACCATTTGGCTGAGTTCTTTTAATCTGGAAGGTCATATCCCTCAATGCTGGAAAAAATCTTGAATTATTCATGTCTCTCTTTTGTTTCTATTTCTCTTTCTGGGACCCCTTTTATTTGGCTGTAGAAAACCTCCTGACCTAGTATTATACAGTTCTCATTTTTTTTTTTCTATTTTCCAGCTCTTTGTCTTTTTGCTCTATTTTCTGAGACTGCCTTAATTTTTTATCTACCTTTCTAGTTTTTAAATAAAATTTCTTTTTATTTGGTTTTTCTTCCCTGCTGTCAAGTCTTTAATTTTCAAGAGTATATTTTGTTTCTGACGTTCTTTTTATATTATTTTGTTATTTCACATATAGACTGGATATAATATTTTATCTGCATAGTCTGCTCCCTATGAGTCACTCTATTTGTTTGTCTTCTGTCTTTTCAACTAGTGACTTTCCTCAAATGCTTAGCAATTATTATTATCTGCTCATGTTTAAGAGTAGTACCAAAAAGCTGATTAGATGTTTAAGTTTGTGGGTGGGCTCACTGACTGTAAGCTTCACTGTAAGGATGATAGGAGTGGATTACATGTGGAAACCTAAATGTCATTATTTTTATTTTCTTTTGACTGGTCAGACTTTCCATAGATGGCTCTCCCAACCCCTGTTGTAAGGATCAAGTGGGGGCCCTGGTTCTATACTCACGTGAGAAAAGCATAGACGTGAGAGAGGGTCCCAACATTCAGTTTGCCTGTGTTCAACTAGTCTCCATTTTCAGTATGGTACTCCAGTCCCCAACTGTGTCTCCCAGTCCAGAGAGTCCTTACCTTCTGCAGGGAATAACGCCTCCCCCCAAACTCTGCTCGTGCAGCAAAGGACAGGCAGTTGCCTTGTTGCAGGAAGTTGGGAAAGGGATCTGGGGATTTAGCCTTTTCCAAACCAGAATTTTCAAGCAATGCTTCTACTTTCAATCATACCCTTCCACCTCCTGGAGGAACCTGGTACCGCTAATTCCTGAGCATTTGGGGATTCTGTAATGCAAACAGGGTTGTTTATTGGCTTTCCCCATTGCTAGTTTAGAACTTAGCTTTCTTCAGTCTGCAATATCCTTTACCACTTGTCCATCTGCCTTCTAGATTTCAAAATTTTATTGCGCTTGTCTCTTCATCTGTTCTCCCTACCGTAGTGGTTTATGCCTTTAAAAAACCCTGTTGTTGTTTTGGTGGGGTTTCAGGAGGGAGCAAATGTGGGTTTGATGTCCTATCTCTATTCCATAAGTTCGTATTTTCAAATAATTTTATTGTAGTTCCTTTTTTGCATGGGAAAATGCACACAAAAGGAACTGAGGGAAAAAAAAAAAGGACACCTAAACATAACTGCAAATCTGTCTGAAGGTATGAGGAAAATGTCCTTTCAATGTGAACTCTGTAATACTAAGGACAATATAACTTGATTAATTCTAATATTCCTTTTGAATCAGTGAAACTAATTTAGTTTGGATTATACTAGCATGCTATTATTGGCAGGTCTAATTTAATGTTTTATTAATGAAAATAGCAAAATAGTCACCTACAAGCAGGTATTTCAGGAAAAGTTCCCTTTATTGCAAAATTTGGTTCCAGGGGGCTTAGGATTTAAGGAGAAGGCACCCCCCCCCCACCCCCCTGGTATTGGGAACATAAATTCACTTCTTAGAAAACATTTGTTAACAAATGCTTTTGCAAGGTCCTGTTGATGTCAGGAGGTAACTCTCAGTCTTCTGAGAGGTCAGAGAGAGGTATCTGATTATATTGGGTACAGAAAAGCAAAAGAGAGTTACAGTTTTCCCGTCTACATTTTCAGCCAGAAACTTTGGAACCTGAGCTCCAGCCTTCATAAAGCTGTTCTCTACTTAAAACAAAAGGAAAGCATAATTTCATCATAGAGCCAGGGCAACCTGAAATTGTACAATTCTATCCTTTTCACACAAACTCGAAATGTAAGTTAACATCGTGTATATAACTTAACCACTTCTTAGCTGTTCTAATGGCATCTCAATGTGTACTTGCCCACGTGCTTTTCAGGAGAAATAGTTTCTTTTTCTAAAAAGATAAAAGTGCAAATTATAAGAATCAGGAAAGACAAAGTTCACAATTGTACCTCCCATACACGGAAGCAGGTGATGTGCTAGTTTGGCCCCCTAAGTCCTCTTTGCATGGACTCTCAAGTCTGGTTTCTCTCCTTTTCAAAAAAACATGTTTCTGTTTTAGATTTATTTTTAAATGTTTTTAATTTGAATAATAACTTCTCTAAAGGGCGCAGATTTTAAGAGTATGGGTCAGTGAATTTTTAGATATGCATACACGTGCGTAACAACCTTGGAGCAAGACTGAATATTTACAGCACCCCAGTTCCCACTCCCCCACCCCCACCCTCGACCCCAAAGCATCACTATTTAGCAAGTACTTCTCTTTTCTTAAAAACCGCTAATACAGAACGATGCTTTGGGGGCACTTTAAATCATGAACTCAGAAAGGTCATTCATCGCCCGACCTCGTTATTCCCAGGTCCCATTCTGCTTCCTGAACCCCATTTCAGGGCGCGGATTGCTGGGCTGCCCACGCTCGTCAAGATACCCCAGTCCGGAATCCCATCACAGGCTCGCACCTAGCAAGTCGTGCCAACTCTCCCGCACCCTCTTGCGCCCAGGGAAGCCTACCTCGCGCGGGGCCAGCAGCCTGCAGCTGGTTCCGGCGCAGCCGCGGGCCCCAAGGACGGAGCCCGCGTGCCCCGCCCCCGGGCCAGCCCCCTCCCCCTCCCCTCCCCCTCCCCTCCCCTTCCCTTCCCTCCCCCTTCCCTGCGCACAGACCCCGCCCCCCGCCCCAGGCGCCCCGGCTTGCGCAGCGGCGGAAATGGCCAGGGCGGGGCGAGCGCCGCGGCGAAGGCGAAGGCGGGGACCCTACTCCTCCCTGGTCCCGCCGGCTCCTCCCACCCCGGGTCACGCCGTGACAGGGGCGGAAGCGGCGGCGGCGGCGGCGGAGGCCGAGAGGGGGCTGCGGCTCGCGGCGCGGATCCTGCTGTCCTGTGCGCGCGGCGCGCGGCTCCGGAGAGGCGCCGGCAGCCCCGGGCGGCGCGCAGCGTCTCGCCCGCGCTCCCAGGTGCGGGGCACGCGGCTCCGGGGGCGGGCGCGGGGGCGGCGGCGGATTTCGGGTGACAGCTCCTCACAAAGCGGCTTGGCTGGGGTGCAGGCTGCCCTCCTCCCCCTGTGCAGCGCCCCTCGCCCGGGTGGGAGGTGGACCGGTGCGCTGGGGGCTGCCCCCGCCCTCCCCGTATTGGAAAGGGGGTGCGGGGTCTGAGGAAGGGGAGGGGGGATTCCCGGGCTGGCGTGTAGCAGCGACGGGGTTCCCCAGTTCGTCGCGGGGTTGAGGGTCTCTCCTAACCCCCCTATAATGCTTCCTTTCCGTGCAGGGGTGCCTTCTCCCCCCCGGCTCCTTGCACCTCTCTGGCGCAAAGGTGAGCCCCGGAGGCTGTTGCTTCTCCGACTTGGGAGAAGAGACGAGAAAGCTTTTCGGAGAGCGAGGCGGCTGCAGCTGGCGCCGGGCACGTTGGGGCTCCCTCCTGGGGACTGTCAGAGCCCTGTCACCTGGGGAGTGTCTGCGGCCCGCGGAGAGCCCCCAGTCCGGGGGTAGGAACTCCCTGGCTCGTTCTTCGCAGTCGAGGTGTGGCGGCCAGGAGCCCGCACAGCCTTGCAGGTGTTATAGTAATACTCCGGCGCAGCCACCACGCGTTCAGACACGAGCGGCATTGCCAGGTTGCTGGGGTAACTCCTGCGGGCCTGAGGACCCGGAGGGGGCGGCCCGATTACCCGAGCTGTTAGGCAACAGCCCGGCAGCTGGCAGGTGAAAGAGGAAGGAAGAGAGGCAGGCCCAGCTGTAGAAAGTTGAGGTTCTGTAATGTGGAGTCGAGCCAGATGGAGGCCCAGCCTTCCCTGGGGTGGGGTGCGGGAGTCCCCAGACCGCTCCATTTGGGGAGCTCGAGGCTCTGCAGGCGTACACACCACTCAGGGCTGCTGCGTTTTGTTAGGTCAGTTCCTTTTTTAAAAAATCTATTGTAGTGGAAGAAGGGGCGGGAGGGAAGTTTTCTTCAGGAGGTAGAGGAGAAAATGACCAATAATTAAATTGTCTTTCAGGCAGAGAAAGTAGTCAGTAAAGCATTCAGGCAGTTGAACAGGATCCATATTTCGGAAAACTTGATTAGCGTGGGTGCAAGAAGGTGCTAGTCCTGCCGTATTTTCAGTGGCCCTGGGGGAAATTCTTGTTTCTGTTGTCTCTGAAGAAGTTTCTGGTAGTTTGTCTTATTTTTAGAAAGTAGCTGATGCCCCTGTACATTTTTATTCCAACTTGAAGTCTGGATTCATATTTTTGTGAATTGTGCGTTTTTTGGAAAAAATATTATTCAATAGGCTACTTTAGGAAAAAACCCTGGGAATTATTAAAATAGAAATCGAGACATTGGTATATGCACGTATAAATTTACCTCCCCCCAAAACCTCACTTTTTTCTTCCTTTTGTCACTTGAAAAGAAAGCCAAAGCTATAAATTTAAAATTAGGAAGAAATGTGCTTATATAATTATATTGAACATGAAACAAATTGGTTCTGTTGAGTTGCGTTTATCAATTTGAAAAACCAGGTGAGAGCACTTTATACTAATTTGTTAGCACTTGTGATCAGTATTTCTAAGATTGTATTGAAAAACACCCAAGCTGTAGTCCTTCCAACGTAAACGTTTTCCCCTTCATCTTGAGCCCCCAAACCCCAGCAACAGTGGAAACAGAGAAATTATAGTGTCAGAAAAGGATGAGAGAATGTCACCGTATATTGTATAAAGGTGAAAGTGTACGAACACTTAAAAATCTTTACTTATATTTTTCCTAGACAACACAGATTTAACAGTGGCTTCTATAGTTAATGTTTTCCTTTCCTCTTAACCATTTCTTGAATTATATAATTCTTCATTGCAATTAAATATGTATTTTCCAGTACACAGTTGGATTAAAATGTTTGTTGAAATATCCAGAAACTATGCTTTGAGTTGCCAGTATTCCTAGGTAACAGGGCCAAATGTTGCATGAAACTAGGCTGATTATGTTCCTAAACCCCACGTTAGACTCAAATATTTTTGCTGCAATCCTTACATATACTATATATTTACATATACTATGTACATATTTATACGTGCTTTGTGGCTCATTTTATGAATAACGTGGAATATATGTATTATATAAAGAGATATGTTAGATTGGACGCCTTTTGAAAATATAAATGTGATCCAGAAAGCCTTTGGGTATAAGAATTATAGGTAAACAGTAGGTATGTTAACATTAGTAGTGCTTTATGTAGCAGTATAATGAGTGGTATAGAAACCAAAAGGCACCTTTTTTAATGCTTAATAGGAACGCATTTCAGAATCTGTACAGGATTTAAGCGTTCATAACATAATGGTTTTGAGAAAGTGAAGACTGAGTTAGGCCGTCTTTACCACTGATGTCAAGATTTCTCAAAGTCCGTGTAGGTGGCAAACAGAGTTTTCACATGTGGTGTTAATAATCCATGAAAAATGCTCTTATGAATGTTAGTACAATTCACGTATATGAAACAGTAGGATTACAAGGTCCTCAAAGCTTTTCTCCAAGATGAAGATTATATTTGTGGAATTTGTATCTTATAACACTTTTCCACTTTCAAATTCCTTACCCATAGGTATGTCCTATGTTCATGGGGTGTGTGTGTGTGTGTGTGTGTGTAATAAATACACGGATCAGGGAAGGAATTGTGATGATTGTAAAATCTGTATGTTACTGCATACTTATGGTAAGCATTTTTATTTCTTATTTAATTGAAAAATACTAATTTGATAACTCTTAATCTTTCCTGGTTACTATGCATTATTTTTCTTATAGACTTTGGTTCCTAATGCTTATGCGGCTATTTAAACCAGTTTGAGAGCTCGTAAATTTTTCTAGTAGAAGATACCAGTGACTGTCTAACCCAGATTCCTAAATTCAGTAGTGACTGGACAGGGTGCCTGAGATTTTACTGAGAGGGAGCAACTGAGTTTTCTTTGTAAAGTATAATAAGATCGAAATTCAGGAGCTACTGAGAAGACACAGTAAGAGGGAGAGGAGCAGACAGACAAAGACCAGGTATTTTTACTCATTGAATTTTACAAACAGCAGTGTAATTCTTTTATTGGTCATCTGTGTGGTGTTTCTTGTTTTTATATTTTTAAATGTATATACTACAAATGGACAGCATTTATTAAGTACTTAAAGTATGCCAGGTCTGGTGCTTTAAATACCACTGCTATGGTACATACTTGCTGTGCCCATTTCATAGACGGGAACACTGAGGCTTAGTCTTGGATTAAGTAACTTGAAAGCAGTGGCTTCACAGTAGTGCAGTCTACCTGCAGAGCATATGCTCTTACCTAGTAAGCTACATAGTAACTTTAATCTAGAGTGTTGAAAGTATTATTGTTTACTTATTTAATTTAATTTTTTTTTTGAAGATTTTCTGACACGATGGCAACACCACGGAGGAGGACAAAGAAAAAAGCATCTTTTGATCATTCTCCGGATAGCCTGCCTTTGAGGAGCTCCGGTAGGCAGGTATTATTCATTTGTTCATTAATGCACCTGTTGGGTTTTTGTTTGTTTTTAAAGAAAGAGTAGGAGCAGGGGTTAGGGGGGAGGGCAGAGGGAGAGGAGAAGGAGAGAGAGAATCCTAAACAGGCTCCATGTCCCCAGTGCAGAGCTCCTACACAGGGCTTGATCTCACGACCCGGAGATCATGACCTGAGCCGAGATCATGACCTGAGCTGAATCAAGAGTTGGACGCTTCACCGACTGAGCCACCCAGGTGCCCCAAGTTTTTTTATTTTTAAGTCCTCTCTACACCCACCTTGGGGCTTGAACTCACAACCCCGAGATCAAGAGTCGCATGTTCCACTGGCTGAGCCAGCCTGGTGCCCCACAACCTTAGGATGATTGGGGCTGAAGTATTAGAGATGAAAAGGTACGATTCCAGTCCTCAAGGAACTTGTAGCCTAGTGGAGAAATTCCCCTCGGAACAATCACAGCGCGGTGTGATAAAGTGGTAGAATGTAGAAAAAAGTACATCTGGCAGAGGGACAGATGTCCCTGCAAGGACAGGCATGGAGTGTGAATCAGCATGAGCTGTTCAGAGAACCACAGCTGTGTGGTTGCTCCCAGGATGTGAGCTGAGGCCAGACCATGCTTGGCTTGGCGTCATTCATAGGAATGTGGACTTCAGTTTATAGCTGGTCGGCTGCTGTTGGCAGGTTACTTGCTGCCATCTCTTTTCTAGGGCTTTTTCTTTTCTTTTTTTTTTTTTTAAGAAAAATATTGAATGATGTAACTCTTTTTCTAAAATTATTCAGCTTTCGGGGACACCTGGCTGGCTCAGTCGGAAGAGTGTGCCACTCCTGGCCTTGGGGTTGTGAGTTTGAGCCCCACGTGGGGCATAGAGACGACTTAAATAAATACATAAACTTAAAAAAAAGTAAAATTATTCAATGTTTTAAAATCTGCAGTACTGAGAGGATATGACTATTCTAATTAAAGGGAAAAAAAATCTTGGGGCTCCTGGGTAGCTCAGTTGGTTAAGCATCTGCCTTTGGCTCAGGTCATGATCTCAGGGTCTTGGGATCGGGTTCCTTGTTGGGCTCCCTTCTCCCTCTCCATCCCCCCCCCCACAAGCTCTCTCTCCAATAAATAAATAAATAAAATCTAAAAAAAAAAAAAAAAAAGAAAAGAATAAAAGTCTTGATATGAGAGGAGCTTTTGCTTTGACTGGTACAGCTTTTTCCTAAGAAAGGCTCATGTGCATTTTAGCTCTGTCCTCGGAGACCTGTCATTCAAGTGCTGCTTCTGTATTTGCAGCAAGTCACTGAATTATTTGCACACTGCCGTCTCTGAGAACTTGCTGTATTGTCAGCCCCTCACCTGCTGCCAGGGTGTTGTTGATTTTCACAGCGGCAAAGTTATTTCAGTCTCGAACTTCCCACCTCCTTCACCCTGGGCCCTTCTGGGGAAAATCGCGTAACCTCAGCCGATTGTTCCTCAGGCGAAGAAAAAAGCAACAGAGACGACAGATGAGGATGAGGACGGCGGGTCAGAGAAGAAGTACAGGAGATGTGAGAAGTCAGGCTGCACAGTAGCGTGTCCCGTGTGCTTTGCAAGCGCTTCTGAAAGGTCCGTGTGGCAGGCGGGCCTCGGCCGCCCCTCCCCGCCCGGGGGGAGCATCATCCTCCAGGAGAGTTTTCCTAAAGATAGATATAGATACTGGAAGTCGTCTAAGAATAGAGACGCTTCCCGTGCATTTCGTGCACACCGCACCCTCCTCTGTGCTCCCCCGGGAGACCTAGTCGTGGCAGCTCTAGCAGCCACCAATCAGCGTCCTCCAATCCGCCCACTGTGGCTGTACCTCTCCTGGGGTGGGGGGGAGGGGGTAGGAGAGGACCCTGGGCCCCCAGTGGGGACCAGCATGTGTTCACTTCCCCTGTGCTTCTCCTCCCCCTCAGATAACATTCCTCCTCTTCAGTAGACACGGACCGGTCTCAGCCACGGAGCTACCTTCACTCTTGCCATTTTTATGGGCATGACCCAAGCATGACCTTTTACTTCCCCAGAAAAATCGTCAGTTAAGGCTTCCGCGTCAATAAAACCTGGAAAACAAATCCCATTTTAATCTTTTAACCACGAAGAGGTGGTGGTGGTAGTGTTCACCGTGGCATCGGAGGTCGTCCTGTGCTCCCTGATCGGCCGTGGGGCAGGTTCTGTTTGCCGGAGCGCCTGCGTGATGGACAGACTGCAGCTGGCTGTTCGGTGGTGGGCCATGCGTTACTGCTGGAGACTGCCCCGTCTCCTTCATGCACT
Source organism: Ursus arctos (assembly GCF_023065955.2). NCBI lineage: Eukaryota > Metazoa > Chordata > Mammalia > Carnivora > Ursidae > Ursus > Ursus arctos. Next base: position 21,289,859 of record NW_026622997.1, read on the forward strand.
CACTGCTCACAGCAAGCATGGCCACGTTCCTTGTTCTGTACCCTAAAACTCATTGCTCCGGGGGAGTCTTGAGAAAACATCTAAGCCCCAGGCCCTTGTGCTGTGCAGCCAGCTGGGTTACGTACCATGGGTCTTTAAGTCCCTGTGTCTTCACCAGGTTTTACGAGGGATCAGACATCCTTTTAAGTTTCCCCGGTCCTCAACTCTCGGTTGTTAGGATTCTAAGTGGAGATGGTGCAAAATGGGCTCATAGGATGTGCTTAAGACCTGTTTTTAAAAAGCGGGACAACATGCTTATTCATTATGAAGCTACACGTGTTTTGCTATTTTCAGGTGTGCCAAAAACGGCTACACATCCCGATGGTATCACCTCTCCTGTGGGGAGCATTTCTGTAATGAATGCTTTGACCATTACTACAGAAGGTTTGTTCGCTGATTGTTGGAGCTTGCCGTGGTGGAGGGGACGGTGGCGGGGGGCTGCGGAAGGGGTCAGACAGTTAAGACGGAGCCCCCAGGCTTACTGAATTATTCTACCCTTTCACCCGTGCCTGAGCCGACTACAGCTGAGCCAGAACTTTGATGCAGTGGCTGGGTGTGTGTCTGTGCTACGTGTGTGCACGCTCAGGGCTCAGGAAGTGCCTGCTAACTCCTGGTCTGCACGTTCTGAAAAATCTAGGCCCTGCTTTGCTGTTCTGTGACCGTGCATGGGGGCAGTGCTGCAGAGATTTGAGGGAGGATGCTGACAACTGTGGGGTGCTGGACAGACAGGGGGACATCCCGTCTTAATAGTTTTCCATACTAAACGGGAAGGAATGCACCCTTCCCGACCACCTCTTTGACGGGTACCGAGATAACCTTCCCTCTCTTTATGATGTGGCTAGTTAAATCCGTTACGAAAGGCTTGCTGACCTGCCCCCTGTTCAGAAAACCTGGTGAACTTCTAGCTTGATATATTTATTTTTATTTTTTTTTCAGCCATAAGGACGGATATGACAAATATACTACTTGGAAAAAAATATGGACTAGCAACGGAAAAACTGAACCTAGTCCCAAAGCTTTCATGGCGGACCAGCAGCTCCCCTATTGGGTAAAAAGTGTAATGCTGTATTGCCCTGGAAAAAGGTTGTGGAGCGAAAGGCAGGGATGGGTGAAAATACTGATTTTTAGGAAATGTTTCTATTATTACACTTATTCTTTCTGGGTCTGTTAAAACATATCGCATTTTTTATTTCTGTTGAAAACCTTGATAATTCACATAGTACAAAGAAGTGTACAGATCCTAGTTAGGTTGAAAATCATACTTTGCGTATAATTTTAGTTTATTGATTTAATTTTACTTTTCCATGTAGCCGTTCTTTGAAAATATATTTTAGTGATTGTATATATGAGATAAATATATTATCACTTAATAAATGATTTGCTAGTTTAAAAATATAAGTAATTTTGAGCTTCTCTTGCACACTTAAAATTTTCTTATTAATGCAAATTTCACATAACATAAAATTAGCTATTTTTTTTTTTTTTACTTTTTTAAAGTTTTATTTAAGTACTCTCTACACCCAACATGGGCTCGAACTCATGACCCCAAGATCAAGAGTCACGTGCTCTTCCCCTGAGCTAGTCAGGTGCCCCCAAACTAACTATTTTAAAGTGCATGATTTAGTGGCATTTAATACATTGATAACACTGTGCAACCAAATGCTAATTCCAAGGCATTTACATCATTCACTGAGGAAATCTGTGCCCATCGAATAGTCACCTTCCATTCCCCCTCCCCTAGCCCCTGGCAACCACTGATCTTTGTCTTTGTGAGGTACCTATTTTGGGTGTTTTATATAAAGGAATCATGCAGTATGTGACCTTTCATGACTGGCTTCTTTCACATAGCATCATGTTTTTGCAGTTCATCTATGTTCTAATTCATTCCTTTTCATGGGTAATATTCCATTGTATGGATTGGTCCGATTTTATTTATCCATTCGTCAATCATCTGTTGATGGACATTTGGGTTGTTTTCACTTTTTAGTTATTGCATACAGTTGCTGGTATGGACGTCTTATGCATGAATATTTGAATACCTGTTTTCAGTTCTGTTGTATACCTAGGGATAAAATTACTGGGTTGTATGGGAACTGTTTAACCCCTTGAGGGACTGCCATACTCTTTTCCATAGCAAACTGCTGGGTCTTCATTCCCAGCAGCACTGTGTGAGGGTTCAAATTTCACCACATCCTCACCAACTCTTGTTTTCCATTATTTTGATTCTAGCTGTCGTAGTAGGCATGAATGACACATACCCCTAGTGGGAGTATCTCATTGTGGTTTTGATTTGCATTTTCATAATGATTAATGCATTTTTTGTGTGCTTACCATTTGTTTATCTTCTTTGGAGAAATATCTGTGCAAGTCTTTTGCCCATTTTTAAAAAATTATTATGTTCCCTGTGCTGTACATTTCGTTTCTGTGACTTATAACTGGAAGTTTGTAGCTCTTAGTTGCCTTCACCTGTTTCACCCATCCCTCTACCCACCTTGCCCCTGGCAACCACCAGTTCTCTGTATTTAAGAGTCTCTTTGTTTCTTTGTTTGTTAATTTAATTTTTAGGTTCCACATATAAGCAAAATCATCCAGTATTTATCTTTCTCTGATTTGTTTCACTTATTACAATGTTCTTTAAGTTCATCCATGTTGTTACAAATAGCAAAATCTCATTCTTTTCTATGTTTGTGTTATATTCTGTTGTGTGTATGTATACCATTTCTTTTTTATTCATCTATCGATGGACACTTGGGCTGCTTTCATATCTTGGCTATTTTAAACAGTGCTACGGTAAATATAAGGTGCATGTATCTTTTCAAGTTAGTGTTTTTGTTTTCTTTGGGTAGATACCCAGGAGTGAAATTATTGGATCATATGGTAATTCTGTTTATTTTTTGAGGAAACTCCATATGTTTTCCACAGTGGCTGCAGCAATTTGCATTCTTACCAACAATGCACGAGTGTTCCTTTTCCTCCACATTCTCACTAACACTTACATTTCTTGTTTCAACACTAGCCATTCTGACAGGTGTAAGATATCATTGTGGTTTTGATTTGCATTTCCCTGATGATGAGTGATGTTGAGCATCTGTTCATGTGTCTGTTGGCCAACTGTAGGTCTTTGGAAAAAAAGTCTATTCAGGTCTTCTGCCCATTTTTAATCAGATTATTTGTTTTCTTGGTGTTGAGTTATAGAAGTTCTTTATATAGTTTGGATATTAACTCTTTATTAGAGATGTCATTTGCAAATATCTTCTGTTCACTGGGTTGCCTTTGGGTTTTGTTGATGGTTTCTTCACGGTGCAAAAGCTTTTTATTTTGATGTAGTCCCAGTTGTTTGTCTTTGCTTTTGTATCCCTTGCCTCAGGAGACCTATCCATAAATATTTTGCTAAGACCAATGTCCAGGAATTTACTACCCATGGTTCCTTTTGGAAGTTTTACACTTTCAGGTCTCACATTTAAATCTTTCATCCATTTTAAATTTATTTTTGGGTATGGTGAGAGAAAGTGGTTCAGTTTCATTCTTTTGTATGCTGCTGTCCAGTTTACTCAGCACCATTTATTTATTTATTTATTTTATTTTTTTAAAGATTTTATTTATTTATTTGACAGAGATAGAGACAGCCAGTGAGAGAGGGAACACAAGCAGGGGGAGTGGGAGAGGAAGAAGCAGGCTCACAGCGGAGGAGCCCGATGTGGGGCTCGATCCCACAACGCTGGGATCACGCCCTGAGCCGAAGGCAGACGCTTAACCGCTGTGCCACCCAGGCGCCCCTACTCAGCACCATTTATTAAAGTAACATCTTTCCCCCCATTGTATATTCTTGCCACCCCATTGTGGATTCATTGATCATATAAACATGGGTTTATTTCCGGGCTCTCTATTCTGTTCCATTGACCTTTGTGTTTTTGTGCCAGTACCATAGTATTTGATTACGACAGCTTTGTTGTGTATCTTGAAATCTGGGATTGTGAGAGCTCCAGTTTTGTTCTTTCTCAAGACTGCTTTGGCTATTTGAAGTCTTTGTAGTTCCGTACAAATTCAGGATTATTTTCATTCTGTGAAAAATGCTGTTGGTATTTTGATGGGAATTGCATTATATCTGTAGATTGCTTTGGGTAGTACGGACATTTTAAGAATATTATTTCTCGGGGCACCTGAGTGGCTCAGTCGTTAAGCATCTGCCTTTGGCTCAGGGCGTGATCCCGGAGTCCTGGGATCGAGCGCCACATCAGGCTCCTCCGCTGGGAGCCTACTTCTTCCTCTCCCACTCCCCCTCCTTGTGTTCCCTCTCTTGCTGGCTGTCTCGCTGTCAAATAAATAAATAAAATATTAAAAAAAAAAGAAAGAAAATTCTTTCAATCCACAAGCATGGTATATCTTTCTATTTGTGTCGTCTTCAATTCTTTTCATTAACGTCTTATAATTTCAGAATACAGGTCTTTCACTTTCGTGGTCAAGTTTATTTCTAGGTATTTTTATTCTTTCTGGTGTAATTGTAGATACGATTATTTCCTTAACTTCTTTTTCTGCTACTTCATTATTAGAGTGTAGAAACACAACTGATATCTGTATATTAACATATTGTGCAACTTTCCTGAATTCATTTATTCTAATTGTTTTTTGGTGGAGTCTTCAGAGTTTTCTATATATATTATCATGTCATTTGTCAATAGGGACGGTTTTACTTCTTCCTTACCAATTTAGGTGCCTTTTATTTCTTCATGCAACAGACAAGAAAAATAAATAAAAGACATCTGTTTTAAACAACCCATTTTTAAATTGGGTTGTTTATATCTTTCATTGTTGAGTTGTAAGAGTTCTTTATATATTCTGGATCCTAAACCCTTGAGATACAGGACTTGAAAATATTTTCTCCTATAAGTTGCCTTTTCACTTCTTGATAGTGTCTTTTGATGTGCAGAATTTTTTATTTTGAAGTTTAGTCTGTTTTTTTTCTTTTGCTGCTTATGCTTTTGGTGTCGTATCCAAGAATCTATTTCCAAGTCTGAGGTCATGAAGATCCTTTCTTCTGAAGAGTTTTGTCACTTTCAGTCTTCATTTAGATGTTTGATCCATTTTGAGTTATTTTTTTTTTTTTTTGAGATTTATTTTGGAGTGCACACGAGCAGGAGGAGGAGCCGAGGGAGAGGGAGTCTCAAGTCGACTCCCTGCCGAGTGCAGAGCCTGATGCAGGGCTCAGTCTCACAACCCATGAGATCATGACCTAAGCTGGAACCAAGAGCCGGATGCTTAACTGACTGAGCCACTCAGGCGCCCCCATTTTTGAGTTAATTTTTGTATGTGTGTGAAGTAGGCGTCCAGCTTAATTCTTTTCATATATATCTGCATACTTTAAAAAAATAAACCTTATATTTTGGAATCTTAAATTTACAGAAAAGTCATAAGGATAATAACAGAGAATTCCCATCTATACTTCATCCAGTTTCTCCTGATGTTATCATCCACCAGCCCTGATTAAAGCTAGACATTAATATTGGTACGGTACTAATAACTACATTGCAGACTTTATTTGAATTTCTCCAGCTTTTTCACTAGTGTCCTTCTTACTGTTCCAGGATCCAGTTCAGAATACCACAGTGCATTTAATGTGCATACTTTTTGACTAAATTTAGCTCTGATCGTTTCCTTCGGTTAGAGCTGGAAAACCTTTCTGACAACAGTGCTTAGATCCCCTTTGCACTTTCCCTGTGCGTGAGCTAGTATTGAATCAGAAGTCATTACCCTCGTGGGGTAAAAGTGGATTCTATGGGTGGTGGTGATGCAAGGGGGAGGAAAAAGTACTCCCAAGTACAAAAAGGTTGGTTGGATCTTGTGGAAAAGATGGCAGAGTGAGTGTTGTTGGATAGACCTGCTAGTTCAAGATTAGCCAACTCACCTTGACATGTTGCTTTCCTTCTAGGTTCAGTGTACAATACCCGAGTGTAGAAAATGGAGACAACTTACCAAGGAAATCCACCTTACTCCACAGATAGCAAGGACCTACCGATGTGGTATGAAATCAAATACTACTATTAAGGTACGATCTCCGTTGGTTTTGCTTTTGAATTAATGGGTAGGTTAATTTAGTTGTTACTGAATAGTGATGGGTGTATATTTTTCGTTTATTGATTATTTTATCAGGATTGTATCAGTCCACGTATAACAGGACCCCAACTGCAATGGCTTAACCAATTGAGGACTTTATTTTTTTCTCGTGATAAGGAGTTTGGAAGTAGCCTGTCCAGGGCTGGTGTGGCTGCCCTGCGAAGTCTCCCTTTTGTTTCCAGTCCCACCAGGAGATGGTTCCTGTACATCAGCTATTGTGTCCAGATTCTTTTTTTTTTTTTTTTAAAGATTTTATTTATTTATTTGACAGAGATAGAGACAGCCAGCGAGAGAGGGAACACAAGCAGGGGGAGTGGGAGAGGAAGAAGCAGGCTCATAGCAGAGGAGCCTGGTGTGGGGCTCGATCCCACAACGCCGGGATCACGCCCTGAGCTAAAGGCAGACGCTTAACCGCTGTGCCACCCAGGCGCCCCTGTGTCCAGATTCTAAGCATTGAAAAGTTGAGAAACGCAAAGGGCAAGAGGGGTGTGCCAGCTGAGCTTCTCCCTCTTTTATTGGTAAAATAGTAGCTTTCCAGAAAGTTCCAACAGTAGATTTCTCTTTACATCTCATTGTAGAACAGGACCATGCAACAACTGTGGACGACAGTAGGGATACAGCAAGGCAGTGTAACTGAGCATGTTGCAACATCAAACAAAACCAGAATCCTTGAGTAAGGAAGAAGGGATGGATGGATATGTTTGAGCAGTTAGGAATCTGACCTCGTTGGTATACTGTGCCTTTTTTTTTTTTTTTTTTGACATGTGTCAGTTCCTTAGTATTTAAAATGTCTTATATGTATTTATTTTTATATTAGTTTCAGGTATATAATCTAGTGATTCAGTAATTCTGTACTCTGTGCTCATCACACAAGTGCCCTCTTAATCCCCATCACCTATTTCCCCCATCCCCACCCACCTCCCCTCTGGCAACCATCAGTTTGTTCTGTATATTTAAGGGTCTGTTTCTTGATTTGTTTCTTTCTCTCTCTCTCTTTTCTTTTCCTTTGTTTCTTAAACTCCACATATGATTGAAATCATATGGTATTTGTCTTTGACAGACTTATTTCACCTCACGTTATACTGTCTGCATCCATCCATGTTGTCACAAACGGCAAGATTTCATTCTTTTTTATGGCTGAATAATATTGCATTGTGTATACACACCACATCTTTATCCAGTCATCTATTGGTGGACACTTGGGCTTCTTCCGTAATTTGGCAATTGTAGATAATGCTGCAATCAACAAGCAGGTGTACGTATCCCTTTGAATTAGTATTTTTGTATTTTGGGGGTAAATACCCACTAGTGCAATTATTGGATCATTTTTAACTTTTTGAAGACCCTCCATACTGTTCACACCAGCTGCACCAGTTTGCATTCCCACCAAGAGTGCACGAGGGTTCCTTTTTCTCCACATCCTCACCAACACTTGTTGTTTCTTGTGTTGTTGATTTTAGCCATCCTGACAGGTGTGAGGTGATATCTCATTGTGGTTTTGATTTGCATTTCCCTAATAAGTGATGTTGATGTCTTTTCATGTGTCTGTTGGCCATCTGGATATCTTCTTTGCAGAGATGTCTGTTCGTATCTTCCCATTTCTGGTTGGATTATTTGTTTTTTGGAGGTGTTGAGTTGTATCGGTTCTTTATATATTTCGGATACTAACCCTTTATCAGCTAAGTCATTTGCAAATATCGTTTCCCTTCAGTAGGTTGCTTCTTAGTTTTGTTGACTGTTTCATTCATTGTGCGGAAGCTTTTTATTTTGATGTAGTCCCAGTAGTTTATTTTTGCTTTTGTTTCCCTTGACGCAGGAGCCATAGCTAGAAAAATGTTGCTATGGCCAATGTCAAAGAAGTTATTGCCTGTGTTCTCTTCAAGGATTTTTATGGTTTCACATTTAGGTCTCACGTTTAGGTCTTTAATGCATTTTGAGTTTATTTTTGTGTGTGGTGTAAGAAAATGGCCTCATTTCATTCTTTAGCATGTAGCTGTTCACTTTTTCCAACACCATTTGTTGAAGAGACTTTTTTCCATTGGATATTCTTAACTGCTTTGTCAGAGATTGACCATATAATTGTGGGTTCATTTCTGGGTTTTCTATTCTATTGATCTACGTGTCTGTTTTTGTGCCAGTACCATGCTGTTTTGATGACTACAGCTCTGTAATATAACTTGAAGTCCAGAATTGTGGTGCCTCCAGCTTCACTTTTCTTTTTCAAGACTGCTTTGGCTATTCAGGGTCTTTTGTGGTTCCATACAAATTTTATGATTGCTTGTTCTAGCTCTGTGAAAAATGTTGGGGGTTATTTTGACAGGGACTGCATTAAATCTGTAGATTGCTTTGGGTAGTCTGGATATTTTAACAGTATTTGTTCTTTCAATCCATGTGGATGGAATGTCTTTCCATTTCTTTGTGTCACCTTCAGTTTCTTTCATCAGTGTTTTATAGTTTTCAGAGTACAGGCTTTCACTTCTTTGGTTAGGTTTATTCCTAGGTATCTTATTATTTTGGGTGCAGTTGTGAATGGGATTATTTTCTTAATTTCTCTTTCTGTTTCATCATTATTGGTGTATAGAAATGCAACGCATTTCTGTAGATTAATTTTGTAGCCTGTGACTTCACTCAATTTGTTTATCCGTTCTAGCAGTTTCTTGGTAGAGTCTTTTGCGTTTTTTGTATGTAGTATCATGTCACCTGCCAACAGTGAAAGTTTTACTCGTTTCTTACCTATTTGGATGCCTTTTATTTCTTTTTTTTTACTTTTATTTTATTTATTTATAATGATTTTTTATTATATTATGTTAGTCACCATACAGTACATCCCCGGTTTCCGATGTAAGGCTCGATGATTCATTAGTTGTGTATTATTTCTTTTTCTTGTCTGATTGCTGTGGCTAGGACTTCCAGTACTATGTTGAATAAAAGTGGTGAGAGTGGACATTCTTGTCTTGCTCCTGATCTTAGAGGACAAGCTCCATTTTTCCCCATTGAGGATGATAGTAGCTGTGGGTTTTTTGTATGTGGCCTTTATTTTGTTTTAGTGTGTTCCTGCTAAACCTGCTTTGTTGAGGGTTTTTTTTTTTTATTATTATGAATGGATGTTGTACTTTGTCAAATGCATTTTCTGCATCTATTGAGATGATCATGTAGTTCTTATCTTTTCTCTTATTAATATTGCTATATCACATTGATTGATTTGTGAATATTGAATCACCCTTGCAACCCAGGTAGAAATCCTGGGTTAATCATGGTGAATGACTTTTTTAACGTATTGTTGGATTTGATTTGCTAGTATTTTGTTGAGTGTTTTTGCATCTATGTTCATCAGAGATATTGGCTTGTAGTTCCCTTTTTTTGTGTGTGTTGTCTTTATATGGTTTTGGTATCAGGATAGTAATGCTGGCCTCATAGAATAAATCTGGAAGTTTTCCTTCCTTTCCTAAGTTTTGAAATAGTTTGAGAAGAGGTATTGACTCTTCTTCAAATGTTTGGTAGAATTCAGCTGTGAAGCCATCTGGTTCTGGACTTTTATTTTTTGGGAGTGTTGATTTTTTTTTTTTTTTTTTTTTTATTACTGATTCAGTTTCTTTGCTGGTGATTGGTCTGTTCAAATTTTGTGTTTCTTCCTGGTTCAGTTTTGGTAGGTTACATGTTCCTATGAATTTATCCATTTCTTGTCTACTTGGCTTATTGCTTTTTATCATATACCATTGCAGTTTATATTTCTGTGGTATTGGTTTTTCTTTCTCCTCTGTCATTTGTGATTTTGAGTCCTTTCTCTTTTTTTCCTGATGAGTCTGGCTAGACATTGTCAATTTTATTTTATTTTTTCCCCCAAAGAACCAGCTCCTGGTTTCATTGTTTTTTAGTTTCTGTATCACTTATTTTTTTTTTTAAGATTTTATTTATTTATATGACAGAGCAAGAGAAGGAACACAAGCAGGGGAAGTGTGAGAGGGAGAAGCAGGCTTCCTGCTGAGCAGGGAGGCCAACGCGGGGCTCAATCCCAGGACCTAGGGATCATGACCTGAGCCAAAGGCAGACGCCCAGTGACTGAGCCACCCAGGTGCCCCCTGTATCACTTATTTCTGCTCTAATCTTTATTTTTTCCTTCCTTCTGCTAGCCTTAGGCTTCATTTGTTGTTCTTTTTGTAGCTGCTTTAAGTGTAAGGTTAGGATGTTTGAGATTTTTCTTGCTTCTGGAGGTCGGCCTCTGTTGCTATATACTGCCCTCTCAGGACTGCTTTTCCTGTGTCCCAATGGTTTGAATCATTGTGTTTCACTTTCATTTGTTTCCATGTACTTTTTAAATTTCTTCTTGCATTTTCCTGGTTGACCCCTTCATTGTTTAGTAGCATGTCATTTAACCTCAACATAACCACAGGTTATTTAACCTGACCACAAATAAAGGTATTTGTGCCCTTTCCGGATTTTTTCTTGGGGTTGATTCTAGTTTCATAGTTTCGCAGTCAGAAAAGATGCATGGTGTGGGGCACCTGGGTGGCTCAGCTGTTAAGCATCTGAAAAAAAAAAGAAAAAAGAAAAGATGCATGGTGTAACTTTGATCTTTTTAAATTTGTTGAGACTTGTTTTGTGGCCTAATATGTGATTTGTTCTGGAGAATGTTCCATATGCACTTGTAAAGGATGTGTATTCTGCTTTAGGATGAAATGTTCTGAATATATCTCTTAAGGGTTTAAGAGATACTGTTGTCATACTGTCCAGTGTAACACTCAAAGCCATTGTTTCCTGGTTGACTTTCTGTTTAGATAATCTGTCCATTGATGTAAGGCAGGTGTTAAAGTCCCCTACTATTTCTGTATTGTCATCGATTAGTTCCTTTATGTTTGTTATTAACTGTTTTATGTATTTGGGTGTTCCTGTGTTGGGTGCGTAATTTTTTTTTAAAGATTTTATTTATTTTAGAGCGAGCAGGGGGAGGGGCAGAAGGAAAGGTGGAGGCAGAGAATCTCAAGCAATCTGAATGAGGAGCCCAACATGGGGCTTGACCCCGTGACCCTGAGACCATCACCCAAGCCAAAACCAAGAGTTGGACACTTAACCAACTGAGCCACCCAGGCATCCCGGGTGCATAAATATTTACAATTGTTATATTTTCTTGTTGGAGTGTCCCCTTTATTATAGTGTCATCCTTTGTCTCTTATTACAGGCTTTCTTTTAAAGTCTCTCTTGTCCAGTAGAAGTATTGCTACTCCAGCTTTCTTTTAATATCCATTTGCATGATAAATGATTCTCCATCCCCACACTTTAAATCTGGAGGTGTTTTTAGGTCTAAAATGAGTCTGTTGTAGGCAGCGTATACATGGGTCTTGTTTTTTAATCCGTTCTGTCACCCTCTGTCTTTTGAGTGGAGCGTCTCGTTCATGTACTTTCAGTATTATTATTGGTATTATTTATTGCGATTTTATTACTCGTTTTGTCATTTGTTTCTGAGAATTTTCTCTGATCCTTTCTTGTCTTTTTCCCTTTCATGGTTTGCTGGTTTTCTTTAGAGATATATTTGGATTTCTCTCTCTTCGTTCTTTGCATATTTGTTGGTGGTTTTTGCTTTGTGGTTACCATTAGGTTTGTACATAACCTTCGTCATATAGCAGACTATATTAAGTTGGTGGTCATTTGGGTTTGAACCCATTCTTTTCTCCTGTCTTCCCCACGTTTTAGGTATAGGGTGTTATATTTTACATCCTTGTATTTTGTGTATTCCTTGGCTTATTTTTTACAGAAATATTCATTTTTGCTGCTTGTGTGTTTTCTACCCTCATATGATCATTTTTGGTCTTTTCTTTCCACTCAGAGTACCCTGTAATATTACTTGCAAGGCTGGTTTAGTGACCATGAACTCCTGTAGGTTTTGTTTGTCTGGGAAACTCCTTCTTTCTCCTTCTATTCCAAATGATAGCCTTGCTGGAAGGAGTATTCTTGACTGCAGGTGTTTCTCATTCAGCACTTTGAATATATCATGCCACTCTTTTCTGCCTTGGTAAGTTTCTGCTGAAAAACTGCGGATAGCCTTATGGGGTTTCCTTTCTCTATGTAACTGTCTTCATTTATATTACTGCTTTTTTTTTTTAAGATTTTATATATTTATTTGACAGAGAGAGACAGCCAGCGAGAGAGGAAACACAAGCAGGGGGAGTGGGAGAGGAAGAAGCAGGCTCCCAGCGGAAGAGCCTGATGTGGGGCTCGATCCCATAACGCCAGGATCACGCCCTGAACCGAAGGCAGACGCTTAACGACTGAGCCACCCAGGCGCCCCTTATATTACTGCTTTTAATATTTTTTCTGTATCACTGTATTTTTACCTTTTTAATTTCAATATGTTTTGGTGTGGCTCTTCTTTTGTTGATTTTATTGGGAGTTCTCTGTGCCTCCTGGATCTATCTCTTCCCTTCCCCAGATTAGGGAAGTTTTCAGCTATTTTTCTTTTTCTTTCTTTTTTTTTAAATTAAGATTCTATTTATTAATTTGAGAGAGAGAGCACATCACACATGCACTGGCCAGGGGAGGGAGAGAGACAAGCAGACTCCACACTGAGTGCGGAGCCCAACTCGGGGCTCAATTTCATGACCCTAAGACCATGACCTGAGTCGAAACCTAGAGTAGGATTCTTAACTGAGCCACCCAGGCACCCCTCAGCTGTTATTTCTTCAAGTAAATTCTCTGCCCCCTTTCCTCTCTCTCTTCCTCTTCTGGGACTTCTGTAATACAAATGTTACTGTGTTTGATGAAGTCACTGAATTCTCTAAGTCTGTTCTTGTTTTGCATAATTCTTTCTCTCTTTCGTTCAGCTTGACTACTTTCCATTACTCTGTCTTCTACGTCACTAATTCTTTGCATCTTTCATCCTGCTGTTCGTTCCATCAAGTGTGTTTCTCATTTCACTGTGCTATGTTATTCCTTTTCTCTGTGTCAAGGGTCGCCATGTTGTCCTCTTTTCTCAAGTTCAGTGAATATCCTTATGATCATTGCTTTAAATTCTCCATCAGGCATGTTACTTATATCTTGTTTCCCTTAGAACTCTGGCTCTGGCATTGTCCTTTAATTTGGGGCACATTCCTCTGCCTTCTCATCTTGTCTAAGTCTCTATGCCTGTTTCTCTGTGTTAGGAAAACCAATTACAACTGTTCTTGAGGGTAATGGCCTTATGAAGAAGAGGTCCTGTAGTGTCTTGCCGTGCAGTGTCCCCTGTTCCCCAGGGCCTGGCACTTCTGCGAGTATCTCCAGTGGTGCTGAGCGAGCTTTGTGGTTCTGTCCTGGATACTTTATCCTTTAGGCCAGTCATCTGCAGAGGCCCTCTTTGTCTGTTGTGGGCAGTGTTTGGTTCCTGGCCTGATGTGGTACATTTTAACTAAATGTGTTCTGTTTTACTTGTGAAATGGGACCCATCATCACTGCCACCAGAACTGAGGCCTTGAAAACCTGCAGGGTGGGGAGATGAGGTGTGGGCAGGGGTGCACTGGCTTTTGGGGGTAACAGGCCTGCCATGCTGCGATTGAGGAAAATGTGACTGGGAAGGTTGGTTCCCCTGGAACACAGGGTTGGGGTGAGACTTGACATAAGCAAGTTAGGTAGCTAGCGTTGGCCCTGGGCTGGTTCTTGTGGGAGGCTCTGGGTCAAGGCTGAGGATGGGCGAGAGAAATGGCTCCTGCCAGTTCCTTTGTTCCCAGAGGGGTCTCTCCATGATCGCCGCTTCTCTGGGACACGCTCTGAGATGAGCAGCTAACCTCCTCACCTTGTGTCCCAGGTGTTCTTCAGATCACTGTTTTATCCATGCTGCATGTCTGAGGGCTGTTTGCCCTGACTTCTCTCCAAGAGTAACCGCGATAGCCTCTAGGCTGTATCCCAGCCAACTCCATTGAGTTTAGAACTCCAGGCTTTAAGTCCTGCTTGTGGCAAGAACTCACGAAATTCAGTCTTTCTTACTTTCCAAGCCAATTGCTATGGGGATTCGTTTTCCCCGTGCACTCCCCTGCATGCTAGTCTGTCTCTTGCCCGTCTCTGCAACCACAGCTCCCTCCTCCCTACTGCAGCGGCCAGGATTCATTTCTCTTCCAAGCCTCATCTCTGCACTTCTACCTTCCTCGGTGTGGCCTTTTCTCTCCCTTTATTTGTGGAGTTTGTTCTCCCAGTCTTCAGATCAGTTTCTGGGGTATTTAGGATGATTTGATAGTTATCTAGTTTTAGTTGTGAGACGGGGCGAGCCTAGCGCCTTTGTCCCCTGCTGCCATCTTTCCCTCTGAAAATAAAGCTTTATTGGAATGTAGCCATGCTCATCCGTTATATATTGTCTGTGGCTGCTTTCCTGCTGCAGTGGTAAGGGGTTTGTGATGTAGACCATATGATACACAGGATTTAAAATATTTACTGTCTGGCCCTTTACAGAAAGTGTTCCCGAACCTCTGTTCTGATCCATGAGCGTGGAATATCTCTCCATCGTTTCAGGGTCTTTAATTTCTCTCCAGAGTGTTTTTCTAGTTTTCACTGAGGGTGTCTTTTGTTAAATTTATTTCTAGGTATGTTGCTTTTTTTCTGTAATTAGAAGTGGAATTTATTTTTAACTTGATAATTTTAAGTTGTTTGTTAAGATTGTGTAGAAATACAGGGGCGCCTGGGTGGGGCACAGCAGTTAAGCGTCTGCCTTCGGCTCAGGGCGTGATCCCAGCATTATGGGATCGAGCCCCACATCAGGCTCCTCTGCTATGAGCCTGCTTCTTTCTCTCCCACTCCCCCTGCTTGTGTTCCCTCTCTCGCTGGCTGTCTCTATCTCTGTCAAATAAATAAAATCTTTAAAAAAAAAAAAAAAAGATTGTGTAGAAATACAGTTTACTTGTATATGTTGACTTTCTACCCAGAGACTTTCTTGAATTCACTTATTACATTTCAAAGATCTTTTTATAGATTGCTTTGGGTTTTCTACAGTCATAGCGACTGTGAATAAAGACTTGTGCTTTTTTTTAAAAACTAGATTTTTCGGCTCGCTCTTCTTATCACTTTGGTCAGGACCATCAGCATAGAGTTGAGGAGAAGTTGGAGAACGGCTATCTTTTCTTGCTCCTGACTTAGGAGGACGGCGTTCAGTATTTTAGCACAGATGTCTTTGATCGGACTGAGAAAGTTCCTCCCTCTCCCTAGTTTGCTGAGAACGTTTTATTCTGAACGCATGTTGGATTTTGTCAGACGCTTTCTCCGTGCTTTTTGTGATGATCGTGTGGGTTTTTCTCCTTTATTGTGGCAAGTTGCACACATTCTAGCATGATGAAACAACCTGGCGTTCCTGGGGGGAAAATCCCACTTGTTCTTAATATATTATCCTTTATTGTTGGGTTCAGTCTGCTCATATTTTGTTGTGGAATTCTGCACCTGTGTTCTTGATGAATACTGTCTGTCATTTTCTTGTAATATCCCTGTCAGGTTCTGGTATCCAAGTTATGCTGGCTCCATAAGACGACTTGAGAAGTATACCCTCCTCTGTTTTGTTAAAGAGTCCATGTACGGTTGATAATGATTTCTTGTTTTACTGTTTGGTATAATTCAGCAGTGAAGACATTGGGCTAGTTTTCTTTGTGAGAAGTTTTGAAATGACAAATGCAGTGTCTTTAACAGATATGTGGCTGTTCACGTGGTTTATTCTACCAGTTTTAGATGGTTGTGTTTTGTGGGTTTTTTAAATTTTTCTAATTAAAAAATTTTTTTTTAGAGGGTGTGTGCATACAGGTCATGGAGGGAGGGGCAGAGAAAGGCAGAGAGAGAATCTTAAGCAGTAAAAAGCGAGACACTGGGGTAGATCTCACCACCCTGAGCTCATGACCTGAGCTGAAATCAAGAGTAGGACGCTTAACCGACTAAGCCAACCAGGCACTCCTAGATAGTTGGGTTTTGAAGAAATTTATTTCATCTGTGTTGTCAAATTAGAGTTGTTTGCACTGTTCCCTAATTCTCCTCTTAGTGTCAGTGGGATCTGTGGTGGTATCCCTGCTTTATTTTTGATGTGGGCAGTTTGGGAGTGAGGGATGGAAAGCACAGATCTAAGCCTGGGACCGGGATCCTGGAATTAGCAAGTCTCGTGCTGAAGCCTTTCAGTTCAGCACCTAAATTGGTGCTCGGGCTGGACCTTCGGAGCAGAAGCCCTGTTTGCGAGACAGGAGAGAGAAACAAGGGAGGGGGCTGATGTTGAGGGTAATAGATTTTCCAGGCAGAGTTGGGTCCAGGGAGGGGAATTGGGGTTCGAGTGTCCGGCAAGTTAATCAGGATCGTGGTTGCACTGAGCTTACCAACTAGCACCTGTGCTTCAGATGACTTCTCAAGTGGGTTTTGTTAGAATATTTAAAAGGAGAGCTCAGCCAGGGAGTGGTCAAAAATAGCAGGCTATTTTAATAGATACTAACTTTGGGGCCATTTTTACCCAGCCTGTTTTTGTGAAGATTCCAAACAATTGTTCTAAAGGATTAAACAAATACCTTGGATGACTTGTCTAATAATGTTATGTTACTAAATACTAGGTGTGTTTTACATGCCAAGTTTATATGAAAATAATTCGTCTTGGCTGTGGTTTAACTGGGTTTGGATTTCTCCATCGTCCCTCTTCTCTTTCTGTGATAACAGAAAGTACAATTTTGACTTCATTTCTACTCATGCTTCAGATCGTCGGTGTTCCTTTTCCCATTTACTTGATCTTTCATCCGGTGGTCTGGGTCTTCACTTTCTTCCACTTGAGCTGCTTTGGAAAAGTCCAAGGTTTTCTGTAGAATGAGCTTTTTTTTTTAGAAAAATGACACGTGTTCGAATTTGAAACAGTGAAGCAATACAGAAAAGAACAAAGATGATAGCAAAAAACCAAACTCATGTGGTCTCCATCGTGAATTCATGAAATAACCGTGGTCTGATGAGGTTCATTCGAGAATATTCCCACATGTGTGCAAGGAGAAGGCCTGGCTGACAGATCCCTCTGGAGTGAAAATAATAGCACACGTGCCGCTTTGATGTGCTGTGGTCATACAGCAACACTTAACATAAGAAGGAGAAGCCAAAGTGAAGTTAGACCTTGCTGAACACGGAATAAGGATTTCTTCATCACAAGGAATAATAGTTTCTAAAGTCTTCTTGAAAGGTTAAGAAGACATGTGATGAGAATGTTGGGAGGTTGGAATTGTCCTAACTTCTTTTTTAAATTGCATGTTTCAGTCTTAGATGCTCATTGACACGCGGCCATGAAAGAGGAAAAAGTAAATTACATCACACTTGAGGCCACCTCTCCGTTTCCTCCTTCCCAATTCCTCTTCGTGTTTTGGGTCATTTGTTTTCAGTCCCCGGAATCCCTCCGTTGTTTACTCTTGCTTTTGTGTTTACACGGCTTTACTGCCCCCCCCCCCCCCCGCAATTTCTGGACCACAGTTCCTTCTGTCCCTCTTTCTTTATTGTGATTCCTCACATGGTTGGATGTATTTTAACAGCAAGGACTTATTTCCAGTAGGGGCTTCGAGGTGTCAGATCCCTTCCGTGTTTGAAAGCTTAATGGTCTTTCTGTCCTCCTGCCTCCCACCATCTTAAAGTTGAAGGGCTTGCGGTCGTCTTAAATCCCAGCATCTGCCTATGGTATCAGGTTTTCCCATCTCCTCCTGCCCTCCAGAGAGCCCCCTTGGAGACCTACTGCTCAGTCTCAACAGATTGCCAGCCATTGCCTGAACTTTTGAAATATTTATTTAAATGGTGTTTATTGACCCAGAGTCCCTTTGGTCTTGCAGCTTCGTATTCTGTCAGGGACAAAGTCTGGAAAGGTTTGTTTGTAAACCAGCGTTAAACAGAACGGTAGTGAGCGACACCTGCTTTTTTTGGAGCTTTCCTTGTTGGTTTATAGATTTTTTTTTTTTTAGAGAGGGAGAGAGAGGGGTGGGGAAGGGCAGGGGGAGCAGGAGAGACAGAATCTCCAGCAGGCTCCAAGCGCAGCGTGGAGCCTGACGGAGGGCTCCATCCCACGACCGTGAGGTCCCCACCTGAGCCGAAATCAAGAGTCAGACACTTCATCAACTGAGCCCCCCCCGAGGCGCCCCTGTTGGTTTATATAAAGGTGCTTCCATATCATTCCATAAAGGTCTCTTTTTTTTAAAGACCATGTAATACATAGTCCACTGAATTGATGTATCCTGATGAATTTCACCTGACTGAAGGGTATTGAGGGGACTTTTACATGTTTACTGTTGGCGACGGTGCTACAGTGATAGCTTTGTATCTCTGCTGTTTTCAGTCTCGTGGATCGGTTCCAGGAAATGAGATTTCTGTGTCAAAGTATAAATGGTCATTTTCCTTTCCTTCCCTTTTTCCTTTTTCCTTTTTTTTTTCCTTTTTTTTTTTTAAGTAGGCGTTACACCCAACGTGGGACTTGAACTCCCAAACCCTGAGATTAAGGGTCGTGTGCTCTACTGACTGATACAGCCAGGGGCCCCGATACGGTCATTTTCATAGGAACTCACACATAGACACAAAAGAGGGTTTCTGATGATACGTAAGGCATAAAGACTTAAAGTAAGCACTCAGGTACCCAGCACCCCCTTCTAGAAACAGACCATTACCAGGGCCTCTGTGACTCCCAGGGGCCCCTCCGTACTTCTGTTTCTCTCCGTTCCCGGCAGTATTCTGCAGTGTTCTGAGTTCGCATTTATCTTCTTCTGCTTTTTGTGACAGAGTCCGTGCGTGTTTATGAAACCAGAGCAGCATGTGAAGTTGTCTGTATTTGCGTACTGGTCATAGAGGACATCCGGTTGTTTGTACTCCTCTGCCGTTTGCTCTTTTTACTCAACAGCGGCGTTTTCCACAAGCATCCACGTAGATGCCTAAGCTCTGGCTCGGACTTCTCCCTGCTGTGCAGTATTGCCCTGCACGGCTCGACCCACCACGGCATGTCTGTTCTCCTGTTCGCGGACGGGAGGGTGGTTGCTCGTTTCGGGCTGTTCGATACGCGCGGGCATTCGTGCACGCCGCTCCCGGAGCATGCACGCTGGAGCTTCTCTGGAGTAGTCCAGGGGCCGGATTTGCCAGGCCATATGGTCTGCCAGTTTTCAGTCGACTTAGGTAGCTTTTTTATTGAAGCATAACTTCCAAACAGAAAATGCACAGATCAAACTGCAGAGCTCAGTGAAGCTTCTGAGAGCCCGTCTTCAGCCGGCTGCCGGTGGAGAAATCAAACTCTTGCCAGCCCCGCAGGAGCCCCCCTGCATCCCCTTTCACGCACACCCTCTGCCCCTGGCTCCCCTCCTCACTATGCTGACTTGCTGAACTTTACGTAAATGGAATCATACAGTGTGTGTTCTTCTGGGCCTGGTTTCTTTGAAGCCATTATGTTTGTGAAGTGTGTCCATGTGCTGGTGTGTGGTTTGTGGTTCGTTCTTTCTCACTGCTGTGTCATGGGCTGGTGTTTTGTTTTTGTTTTTGTTTTAAGATTTTTATTTGAGAGAGAGACAGAGATAGCAAGAGAGAGCACATGGGTGGGGAGGAGAGGAAGACACAGGCTCCCCGCTGAGCAGGGAGCCCGATGCAGGGCTCCATCCCAGGACCCTGGGATCATGACCTGAGCCGAAGGTAGATGCTTAACTGACTGAGCCCCCCAGGCGCCCCAGTGGGCTGTTGTTTGAACATAACACTATTTATTCTACTCTTGGTAGACTTCTGGGCTGTGTTTAATATAGTGCTCCCTTGAACATTTTTTTAAGATTTATTTATTTGGGGGCACCTGGGTGGCTCAGTGAGTTAAGCATCTGCCTTCAGCTCAGGTCATGATTCCAGGTTCCTGGGATCGAGCCCTGCATTGGGCTCCCTGCTCAGCGGGGAGTCTGCTTCTCCCTCTCCCCCTCCTTCCTCCCTGGCCCCCCCCAAATAAATAAAATCTTTTTAAAAAAGATTTTATTTATTTATTTGAGTGAGAGAAAGAAAGAGAGCGAGTGGAGGGAGAGGCAGAGGGAGAGAGAGTCCCAAGCAGACTCCTCGCTGAGTGGGGGAGCCGTTCGTGAGGGTCAGTCTCAGGACCCTGAGATCACGACCTGAGCCAAAATCAAGAGTTGGGTGTTTAACTGGCTGTGGCACTGAGGCGCCCCTGAGCATTTCTAACACTCCTATTGGGTGCACATGCTTGAGGGTCCCTCTTGAAATTGAATTGCTGGGCATATAGAATGTATGTTTTTAGTGGTGCAAGGTAGTGCCAAATTATCATGCATTTAAATGTAGTGTATTTTGTCAAATTGCCCTTCGAAGTCCTTCCATTCCTTTAGCTTTCCACCCAGGACATCTTTATGGGAGTCGCTCTCTCCTCCACACCCTCACTCCTGCCGTGTTTTACCCCACTTTTCACTTTTGCCCGTCAAACGGGTGAAGAGGGGTAGCTTACTGAAAGCACATGGACACTTAACGGCTGTATTTTATAAGTAAATCTAAATAACACTTGGTTTTCTTTTGCAGCCCGAGACCTCAGATCCTTGTTCCCTTCCCGAGGATCTGGTGAGTATTCATGCACATCCTAGACTACAGCTCGTCGTGCCTTCGGTGATGAAAGTCCTATGCGTCACTGACAGTAACAGTTTTATGAGTTTCTCTCTCTGGTTGCTGATCAAAGGCTTTTAATCCAGCCTGATGCCAGTATGATAAAAGTGTTAGCGTTCCTGGTAACATGGATGGTCCTCCCCTACCTTACAGAGAAAAATAAATTATATTGCCCCACGTGGAAAGGAATTAAAAAAGAAGAAATGGATAGCTTGCCTTCCTACAAGGATCAGCCTTGTTACCCTTGTTTCTCATGGGTGGCTTTTGTGACCTTGTCTCCGTTTGAATCCTTCCAAGAAAGAACAAGAGGCCCGTAATCTGATGGTCTTGGCCCAGATTCAGCTTCGAGAGTTCTTGTGTATTCTGAGCTCAGTGTAACTGCTCCGTCCTGTCTCTGCCCCGAGGTGGGGAGGGGAAGCAGCATGTCCAGCAGGCTGAGGCCCTCATTTCTTTGCTCACGTGGAACTTTGCTACCTGAGCTGGCAGACCCCACGGCCCATATGGCAGATCCCACGGCTGTTGTTGAAAATGATGTTTTGCATTTCCGAGTTTCTAAAATTCTGAGATTCTGAGTTATTCTGGATTTCAGTGATACGGGGGTGTTAATTTGGGGTCTTTCTGCATGTCTGGAACTCGGACTGTGATTTTTAGGCAAAGGGAGATTTGACACCTATGAAATCTTGAAATCCATTCTGTTACATAAAGGGGTGTGTGAGATACATATTTTTTTAAAAGTAGTCTCTGCACCCAGCGCAGACCCCAAAGCAGGCTTGAACTCACAACTCTAAGGTCAAGACCTAAACTGAAATCAAGAGTCACATACTTAACCAAATCTGAGCCACGCAGGTGCCCTCCCGCACACATATTTTTAATAATGAGTTGTACCCTCAAGCATTTTCATAGGAAAGCAATGGCCCAAATAATTTCTGGATTTAGGGTAGACAGAATGAGATTGTAGATACAAAGGAAAACATAACTGTAAATACATTTGCAGTATCTGATGGACCTGTCCCCTAACATTCAGACCCTTTTGCACATAGAACAATCTGAACTTTAGGACAGAGGCCGTATTCTTGGGATATAAGAACTTTAAAAATTGTGGAAGAGTTCCTGGATTTCATCTGCCAGTTTTTTATCTTTGTGTATGGTTAGGAAAGAGTCTAGAGCCAGTGTATAGCCATGTCACCTACTTTACCCTTGTTCTATTCCTGTGGATTCTGGTCACTTTTATTTTTTTATTTAAAAAATTATTTTTTTATTTTTTTTATTTACTTATTTAGAGATTTTATTTATTTGACAGTGAGAGAGGGAACATAAGCAGGGGGAGTGGGAGAGGGAGAAGCAGGCTTCCCACTGAGCAGGGAGCCTGATGTGGGGCTCGATCCCAGGACCCTGGGATCATGACCTGAGCCGAAGGCAGATGCTTAACCGACTGAGCCACCCAGGTGCCCCTGGGGTCACTTTTCAAGCAGGTTCTAAGTTTTGAGTGCCTGTATTAGTTTCCTAGGGCTTCTGTAATAAAATATTGTAACTGAGTGGCTTAAAGCAACAGAAGCGTGTTGTCTCCTAGTTTCAGAGGCTGTGAGTCTGACGTGACGGTGTGAGCAGGGCCAGCCTCCCCCTGACCATCTCAGGGAGCGTCGGTCCAGCCTCTCCCAGGGTCTGGTGGTGCCAGCAGTCCTTGGCCGTCCTCGGCTTGTCCGCGGGTCACTGCAGGCTCGCGCGACCCTCTTCCTCTGTGTCCCCTCAGCTCTGTGTCTCTTCTTCTCTTATAAGGACACTAGTCACACTGAGGTTAGGGCTCACTCTAGTGTGACTGATGACATTTGTACAGACCTCGTTTCCCAGTAAGGTCTCGTGCTGAGGTTCTGGGTGGACATGGATTTTGGGGGAACGCTACTCAACCCAGTGTAGTGGCTGTTTCGTTAAATACGCTGATGGGCTGATGGTATCAAGTACGATTTCTTCCGTGGTGTGTGTATTGAAGGTGAGAGTGGGGCTCTTGATGGTGTATTGACAAAATGACAGCCAGGTGTCCGGGGAGTGGCAGGTGTGCTGGGAGGACATGCTCAGAACGGCAGGACGGAGGGCGGGTTTCTCAGTCACTGTTGGAGCTGCTTGTACTCCCGTGCAGAGACTTTTTGGAACACCCTCAGGTGGGCTTCTGGGGGAGGAAGGACTGGGAGCTGTCCCCTTTATGCAGGAGGACAGAGCCTCTGTTGGGTTCCGGAAGCTGAAGAGCTTGGGTTCGTGTTCATGAAGGCATCTCCATTCTGTCCTCTACGCAGTCCGTTTGGAGTGTTGGGATCTGAACTCTCCATTTACTCTCTCCTTGGGGCTATGCTAGGAAGGGGTCCATAGGGGCAGCCCTGGCGTGCTGGGGAAGGAACCGAAGTTTCTCTTCTTTTCCGGTACAGCCCAGGCTGGCCGAGGGTAGCCTTGAGAACAGGTAGCAAACCGACATGCCTTCGGAGCCTGAGCAGGCGAATGAAGGTGGGAAGCAGCTGGGGAGTCATGAATAGCGGGTGTCGGGGCTTGTAGTAAACTGAAACATGCTTGCCCCAGACTCGGGCCCCTTGAAATCCCAGGAGCAGGCAAAATATGTCTGCAAACTGGCTTCGCCTTCTGGACCTGGAGGTCACAAAGCCCTGCTTGATGGCAGGTGGCATGTGCTTGGAGCCCGCAGACCTGACATCAGAGGGTGCCGGAGCTCAGGGTTCTCCTATATCAGGTTCTTAGAACTCTTGGAACACACGTTCAAGATCACGTTTAGAAGAGGCCGTTGAACACGGGCTTAGCAGCAGTGCTGCTTTAGAAGCCAAGGAAATGTTACTCTTCTTGCAATAGTCAGTCATCACGGGGACGCTTTGATCCGATGACTGCATATGTTAAGTCAACTCTGGAATGTGATCACATATTTTAAGACCAAAAATAGCTTTTTTGTTCATTTCTACATTTAGCATCTTATTTCAATAGTTGTAGCGTACTTCTTCCTCGGAAAGTGTTCAGTAGCTTCTAGCAAAAAGGAGTCCTGCTTCACTGCTGCTCAGGAGAACGATTTTTTCCTGCCCCATTTCATGACTTCAGTTATCTTTAGATCCTAAGTGAAGGTGGGGGGTCGGGGTGTGGGTAATAAGTGATTCCCGAATGGAAGGAAGTTTCTCGTGTGAGGCTGAAGCCTAGACTTGCAAGGTAGGGGACTGCACTGGCTGTTACATTGCCTGTGAGGTGCACGGCTGGAACTCTGTACCGGCTGCAGCTCTCAGATTGACATGGTGTTGGGGGGGGGTGGCGCTCGGGGAGGGGAGCATGGGAGGAGGCTGCTGCCGCCGATCTGGAAGAACTCTGCTAGGAAACGTTCTCTCCGGGCCCCATCGGCCGTCTTTGCTTCTAAATCTGCGCGTGCAGAGCTCTGGTGTGGGACTGTGGAGGGTGAAAAGGCCGAGGAGGAGGCTCCAGGTGAACGACAGGAGCCAGCCGTCTGTCCTCGGCTAAATCTGCATGTCCATTTCTTGTCTGCCATTGAGCCTCTTGGTCTCACTCTGCCCTGTTTCAGAGAGTGTCGGAAGTGTCCAACCACTGGTGGTACTCCATGCTCATCCAACCTCCTTTGCTGAAAGACAGCGTGGCCGCACCCCTGCTCTCTGCCTACTACCCCGACTGCGTTGGCATGAGCCCCTCCTGCGCCAGCACGCACCGCGTAGCCAGCAGCAGCAGCCCCGGGAAGCTGGAGCACTCCAAGGCGGTCCCCTCTGCACTGGGTGAGAGCTGGTCCTCGCCCTCTCTGCTTTCCTTTCCTCCTCTTTCCTTGGAAATGGGGGTGGGGGTGGAGCAGAACGCAAACGATTTTTTTTTTTTTTTAATGTGTGCAACGTGATATAAAGCACCTTGTGATTTCGTGGATTGGATTATGCCGTGGCTCAGTCATAGCATTCCTATACATTGCGCGGGTCTTTTCCCGTCCGTAACGTGGGAAGTCTGTAACGCTGGCCCGGGAATTGTGTCTGTGGAGTTCAGTGAGTTCCTTATTGGAAATTCGGGTGGCTGCATCATTTAATGATAACCCAAAACTCTGACATGCTGGAAGAAAGTTTTGACCATATGAGCAGCCTTTCTTTTTTTTTCTGAGTCTTCTTTTGCTTCCAATTATGCCGTGGAAAAATCTCAGCGAAGTGATCGGCTCTTGGAAAAAAAAAAAAATCCAAAACTTCAGGTCAAGCGAGACATGCCATTGACCACTTACTTTAAATGGATCTTTAAAATTCTCCACCAGAGTTCTTCGTGTCCCAGCAAGAATTCTAGACCTTCCCCTGTCTGCACAGTAATAAATTCATGTTTGACGGTGCAAATAGATTTTTGACCTGGAAGCCCTATTTTAAGGTTTTGGTTTTTTTTTTTTTAATTTTTATTTTTAAAAAAATTTTTTAAACATTTTATTTGAAAGAGAGTGTGAGTGAGCATGAGGGGGAGGAGGGGGGGCAGAGGGAGAAGCAGGTTCCCCGCTGAGCAGGGAGCCCAATGCGGGACTCGATCCCAGGACCCTGGGATCATGACCAGAACCAAAGGCAGACGCTTAACCGACTGAGCCACCAATGCACTACACTATTTTAAGGTTTTTAACTGATAACACTGGGCCCTCTAAAAATGTGAATGTGGTCTGACTCGAAGCCGAAGCGATAAGTCCCAGGGTTAATGACGGTGCAGTGGAACAGGCACTCAGATGCTTTTAATGGGTGTGAACATTTGTGAGGGACAATTTGGCCATAAATCGAAAACCTTAAAATAGACACCCCTTTAGTCTAGGAATTTGTCGTAAATAAATTATCAGAGTAAATTCTCAAAAGGTTAGTCCAGAGAGTTATATGGCATTGTTTATAATAGCAAAATAATTAGATGAAATTTAAGTGCCCAGGAATAGAGGAGAGGTTAATAGGAAAATATTCTGTGTCCATTAAAGTCAGGCTTAGTGACATGGGACAGTGGTCTTGAAAAGCAGAGTAGGAAACCGCATGTTTTTCTGTCTTTTAAAAAACAAGTGCCTGATGTATTAATAGTCTCTGTGTGTACTAAAAGCACGAAGGATAGACCATAGCCTTAAATGTTACCCCACGGCCCAAGGATTGTCAGGGGTCAGTGACTGTTAAGTTCCTCTGTGAACTGATTCATGTTTTAATCAGAAAAATTCCAGTGAAGCTTACTTTTAAAATTTACTTCTTCGGGGAGCTGGTGTTCACAGAGTGTCAGTCTTACAAGATAACAGGCGTTCTGGACATGTGTTGCACAACTATGTGAATACACTAAACCCGGCTGAACACTACACTTAAACACGGTTAAGGTGGTGGGTTCTGTGGCAGGTGTTTAACCCCCATGAAAACCTTAAAAAGATTTTTTTTCCATACTGTGGAAATTCACTTGGTGAAGAAAGAATGGGAGTGGGGCACCTGGGTGGCTCAGTTGTTAACTGTCTGCCTTCAGCTCAGGGCCTGATCCCAGGGTTCTGGGATCGAGCCCCGCATTGGGCTCCCCGCTCCTCTGGGAACCTGCTTCTTCCTCTCCCACTCCCCCTGCTTGTGTTCCCTCTCTCGCTGGCTGTCTCTCTCTCTGTCAAATAAATAAATAAAAGCTTTAAATAAAAAAAAAAAAAAGAATGGGAGAAACACGCAGTTCACGTGTGTTTCATCCGACTGGACAGAGGGAGCGGGAAAGTGTCTCTATGGGACAGACCGTAGCCCTAGCTGAGGCTGTCCTTTCTGGAGTGCGCCTGCTTTGTCACTCACCTGGGCCTGGGATGTGTGCATCCGCGTCCTCTTGTCCGTTCCAGGCATGAACCGGTACTTCCAGCCTTTCTATCAGCCCAACGAGTGTGGCAAAGCCCTGTGCGTGAGGCCGGACGTGATGGAGCTGGACGAGCTCTACGAGTTCCCCGAGTATTCCCGAGACCCCACCATGTACCTGGCTTTGCGGAACCTCATCCTCGCCCTGTGGCACACGAACTGCAAAGTAAGTAGACGGACAGTCTGCTAAGGCACACAGACCGGGGCTGCGTGGGGGAGGGGGCTGCCGTCGCTGTCGGGGGTGGGGAGCTTTAGATCAGGGGTTCTCCGCCTTCCCACCGTGGACACTGGGTGCGTGGCCATCGTGGGGGGGGGCTGTCCGGTGCCCTGTAGGACGTGTCGCGGCATCCCTGGCCTCCACCCACTAGATGCCGGGAACACCCCTGGTTGTGACAACCCACCGTGTGTCCAGTCGTTGCCTCCCAGGCGCTAAGTCTCCCCATCCTGGGAACCACCACTTCCGATCGTATGTTATCCGAATTTTTGACTCTCCAGTGAGTGAGTATAAGGTGCAAAGTTTGGTTCAGAGAGTTCCGGCGTGAATGCCAAGAGGAAGAATATAAAACATTAAAGATTGGGTTATGACCCCTCGAGGGCAGGGATTCTTACGTTATTATCCTCCAACAGCGGAGACCGGGGCTTTGCTGTCTCTGGGGCTGAATCTGTGCTAGGGGCCTCATACAGCCCCCACTGGGGAAGGGGGCAGGCCAAATGAGAAGGAATATGAGCTTTTCAAATTATTATTATCATTATCTAAACGAAGGGTCTCCTGACCCTAGTATTTTTCTGATTTATTAATTTCTTCTGTAATTAGTTGAGTGATTGCTGAATGCAGAACATTTGGCAAGACTGACAAAGTAATCTTGATTCAAGAAAGATGTTCCGTATCCACCTTCCTGGTTCACTGGGTGAGAATCCAGGATGAGATGGCCTGATTAGGGTTATGGCTGTTAATGCAATTTATACCAATTCTATGAGTGAGTTGGGCAAGGCAGAATTGTTCATTTCCTCCCCAGCAGGCTTGTGCTCAATAAACATTTGCTGAACTGAACAAAATTGTGGTCAGAATTTCCTGTAAATAAGTTGTAAAGATACACTTTTCAGAAATAGCCTGAATTTTTCTTCAGATTCGTTTTTCTTCACATTTCTTTTCATTCGACTTTGGAAGTTGATTTATGCTGGTGAAGAAAGTTATAGAAAAAAATCCTGAACTTTGTCAGCCTGGATCTATTTTAATATTTAATAAAATCATATTTAAGTTTAATATTCTAGTGGAAAAGCACAGATATTTTGCTGTGTGAAAGAATCAAAGATTTTGAAATTACTTTCTTTTTAAAGTTGATGACTTCAGAGGTTTTGTTTTGTTTTGTTTTGTTTTTACCTTCTGCACCAACCCAAGCTGATGTTATTTCTTGAATACGGTTGACCCTAGAACAATGTGGGGGTTAGTGGCATTGACACCCCCCCAACCCAGTCAGAAATCCGCATATAACTTTTGGCTCCCCCAGAAACTTAACTCCAGATAGCCCACTGCTGACTTGAAGCCTTACCAATAATGTAAACAGTTGACTGACACATATTTTGTGTGTTGTGTGTGTGTTACATACCGTATTCTTGTGATAAAGTGTAAGCTACAGAAGAGGTTAAGTACTGCACTGTGCTCATCGCGAATGTCCACCTGTGAGTGGACCCGCACAGCTCAACCCCGTGTCGTTCACGGGTCTACTGGAGTATCTTCTTCCTGTGTTTGGTCGGGTTCTTTCGGAGCGGGGGGGGGGGGGTTGGTGACAAGTAGAGGACAAGCCGTAGGTTGGGAGCCCCACTCTTGAGCCTGTTCTAACTTCACAACAGTGGGTCAAGGCTATGTTTGTCTTGTTCTTTGAAATGCTCCAAGGCCTTGCCAGCGCTGGGGTGTGCGGGGAAAGGCAGTGTCTTTTTTTTTTTTTTTTTTTTTTTTTTTAACAAGTTCCTAAATCTGTCTGCTCACATCTTATCGGTGATGAGAATCCAGCTTTTCCTGCTGCCGGTCCAAGTGGCAGCGTGGGCTTCTGCTGTGGCCCTTACTGTGTGGTGTGTCAAGTCAGGAATGTATTTGCGACGTGGTCCGCCCACGCTCCCCGTAGCTGTCCTTGGGGAGAAGATGAGCTGATGCAGTGCATATTGCTATCTCTTCCTTTTGTCCCTTTCTTCTTTTTTTTCTTTATCAGGCAACCCCCCCCACTTTGATCCTATTATGTCTTAGTGGATACAGGATGGACAGGGGTTTTGTTTTGTTTTGTTATTGTGGTAAAAAAAAAAAATTTCACCATTTTTACCATTGTAAAAGGTACAGTTCAGTGGCACTAAGTAAACAGTGTTGTCTAATCATCCCCACATCTCATTCTAGAACTTTCCATCACCCCAAGAGGAAATCCTACAGCCATTGAGCAGTGACTCCCCATTCCTCCTTTTCCCCAGCCTCTGGCAACCACTAATCTACTTCCTGTCTGTATAGATTTGCCCCTTGCGGGTTGTTCATATAAATGGAATCCTACAATGCGTGACCTTTCGTAAGTAGCTTCTTCACATAGCGTCATGTTTGTAAGATTCCTCCATGTTGTAGCATGGATCAGTACCTCATTTCTTTTTATGGCCAAATAATGGCCCATGTATGGATCTACCCCATTTGGTTTATCCATTCATCCGTTGACGGACACTTGCACAGTTCCCACCTTTTGGGAATTTGAGTATAGTGCTGCTGTGAATTTTGTATGAGCCCACGTTTTCAGTTCTTTTCAATGGATACACAGGAGTGGGCTTGCTGGGTCCTAGAGGAATTCTGTTTAACTTTCCGAGGAGCCCAGGGTTATGTGTATTTGTTTGTCCTAACAGTCTGGTTTTGTTTCCACACACAGGAAGCCCTTACCCCTCAGAAGTGTATTCCTCACATCATCGTCCGGGGTCTCGTGCGTGTCCGGTGCGTTCAGGAAGTGGAGAGGATACTTTATTTTATGACAAGGAAAGGTCTCATCAACACGGGAGTTCTCAGCGTCGGCACCGACCAGCATCTTCTTCCTAAAGATTACCACAACGTAGGTGACTGTTGCTCTCACGGTAACACCACCGCCATCACGATAAATGCTAGCATGCTGATGGCAGTGTTAGTGAGTACTAGCTAATACCAGTGACAGTCACATCATCACCACAGAAGTTACAAAGCAAGACTTGCGTAGAATATGCTTGGGAAGAGAGTATCAGGCACTCGTTCCCTAAACTGTGGAAAAGAGGAGGGGATTACCCAAGTACAACCATATTCTTTAGGAAAATAACTTTCTATGACCGTCGAAGAAATGTAGATGAACTAACATGGCTTGGCAGTTAGTACCTTCTTAGAACAACTAAAAGAATATATTGCTTTCATTTCTCTCATTGGATCCTTCTTTTTTTCAAAAAAAAAATTTTTTTTTTTTTAAAGAAATCAGTCATCATTATCGGGGCTGGTCCGGCAGGATTAGCAGCTGCGAGGCAACTGCATAACTTTGGAATTAAGGTAAGATTTTTGGGGACATGAAGTTGATAACAGATGGTTAACCGTGCCTTTTGGTCCAAATTTTCTAAGATTTAGAAACCGGTTTCTGATTTTAGTGGAGAATGCGAACTGCACTGTGTCTTTCTATCTTTAAAATCTTTCTGATCGATCCTAGAAAAGCTGAAATATTTGAAATTGGTTTGATAAAAGAAAGGTGGAGGGAATAGCAGTTCTCAGCAGCCTCAGGACGGGGTCTTAGCCCCTCATGAGCAGATCAGAAGAGAGTCTGTGCAGAAGCAAAAGCAGAAATTCTCCACGGGGTGTTGTCAACACCATCGAGGGCACATTGGGAAAAAGTCCTTGTTTTTGTAATAGTTTGAGACAACAAATAGCAGCTTGGAAATTCACCGTTTCTTGTATAAAAGTTTCTGAAACATGCAGATTTTCTTATGCAAATCAAAGGGTATCTTTTTTGTTTGTTGTTTGTTCGAGTCAGCTCTGTGCCCAACGTGAAGCTTGAACCCACGACCCTAGTCGCATGCGCTGCTGACTGAGCCAGCCAGGTGCCCCTCAAAGGCGCACTTTGAGTCTTACTCGGGAAAACCATCTTTAAAAAGCAGACAGAATTATACGACTTTTGAAGGGCTCTACATGTCGGAGGGGTCCTGCTTCTCCACAGTAGGATTGTTTTTAGCTAGTGTGTGGCCTTGTTCCAGTTGTTCAAAATTAGCCAAAACAGAGACTTACAAAAAAAAATATTGTGCAATTCAGAATCTCATTTCCATTAGAGTCATCTGAATTAACAATGCCCTCAATTTCTGTGACTTTCTAGGTCTGACACATTTCTCCTTTTTAAAAACTTATTTTTCAAGACTTTGGTTTTCAGTGAAACCAAACATGAAAATCAATTTGGTAGAACTTGAATTAGTCTTATCACTTTTCTCTGTCTGGCTGAAAGAAATGACAACTTTTGCACAATGTCTGCTCTGCTGGTGGAGTTTCAGAGATGAGAAAAGTTTTCAGTAGCTATGTCTAAGAGACGTGTTCCTCAGTTGAACGGAAGATGTAAGTCTTGGGTTACATTATTTTGTTCACAAAACAGAAGAAACGTTGGATTTACGGGAAACGTGTTTGCATTTCCAGGTATATTTTGAATGGTATTAAGCTAGGACGTGTTTTAATTGGTCATTTATTTATTCCAGCATTAGATATTAGGGCCAAGATCTCTTGTTTGTTTTTGTTGGGGAAACTCACAGATGATATTGCAAGGAAGGTTATTAATATCCAAAGTCCCGGGGGCTGTCTTTAATGTCCTGCCTTCCTCTTACACTAAAACAGAACTAGACACCGATGGGTCTGTGTTTATCTGAATGAAGTCAGAAGAGGGTGGGAAGGGTTAGAACCTCAGGTTGTATAACCTTCCCCATCGGAGAAAATGAGGAATAAGAATATTCAGAGAACCCCTCCCATTCTCCCTTCTCGCTCACTAGGTGATGAGAGAGACCCCAGAGAGACCCCCCATCCGTCTTAATGTTGGGAGAGAGATTCCCCGGAGCAACCAAGATGGTTGACTTTGGGGAACCTCCTTGAGCCGTTTGAAAGCGTGCTGTTAGGAATCCGAAAGTGAGATGGCTGGCCTCGTGCGGAGTAGGATTCACATTTTCCCTGGGTTGCTGCAACCCAGGGGAAGTGTAGCACTCGTAGTCGGAGCTGTCTACCACCACCAGCAGCTCCTCCTGCCATCGGAAATTTGTGGGAGGTCAAGTAGTCTGGGGGTGGGGCCAGCCTGCTTAGGCCGGCCCAGCAGGTCATTCTTGGATAGTATGATTGACATACGATTTTATTTTTAACAGTAGTCCTATTTTAGGGAAGTTAAGGCCTATTTGCTGACGGCATTTTGCTTCTTACAGAGATGCTTTATAGGACAAACTCACCTCTTTAGTTTCTTATAGTGGTTTTCAATTTGTGGAATAGTGTTAAGTAGGAGCTTTCAGAGTCCATTTCCTGTGGTGGTTCATCAAATCTTATCATTATGGGATTGGAGAGGAGACAGTTGGAGGGATTTCTCCAGCAGACCACTTCCTCACTTCTTGCTGAAAGCTGGATGGTTCGTTTTAACATCGACGTTGGCTTCTGTTCGCACGGCCTTCTTTCTCGAGTGATATCATAATTAACCAAATATGGAATCTGTTTAACTGTGGGTCACTCTGCATTTATAGCACTGCATTGAATATGGTCTTTCTATCCTGTGTAGCTTCCCTGATTGCCTGTCTTTTTAGGTAACTGTGCTGGAAGCCAAAGACCGAATTGGAGGCCGCGTATGGGATGATAAATCTTTTAAAGGCGTCACAGTGGGAAGAGGAGCCCAGATTGTCAATGGCTGTATCAACAACCCAGTAGCACTAATGTGTGAACAAGTGGGTTCCTTTAAGATTTGGGTCGGAGATAATCAGAAGAAAAGAATGGTCTCATTTTGCTTGTGTGTAGTATTAATAATGCTTCTAGATGATACGGAAACACCCCCAAATGATTTCTGGCCCCCCCCATCCCCATTGAAAAGTCAACAAAAACAGTTACCGTTCCTCCTTTCAGAGACGGTGGAACTGTAGCGTGCATGAAAGATTTTTTTCTAAGATCTTTAATTATATTTGTGTGTTATTCGCAGGCCACTCGATTAGCTCATCATTTTAGGGTTGCCAGGTGGAGCAAATAAAAACACAGAATGCCCAGCTAGATTTGACTTTTGGATAAATGACAAGTGTTTTTTTAGGATAAGTATGTCCCAGATATTACATGGGATGTTTTGCATGCAATATCTGGGACATACACTAAAAAGACAAAAACAAAAACAATAACAGACACCAAAACCTAAACTCCTCATTGTTTATCTGCAAGTCAGATTTACCTGGGCACCCTGTCTTTTATCGGGCAACCCTCTGTAGTTTCTCTGAAGACCTGCTAGGCCCAAGGTTTTCTCCTGAAGTATTTATTGACGGTAAATTGAACATCACCTTCCATGAGTGTCTGTGTGGTTGCGTGCTCATCTATGGGAAAGTCCCCAGCGGGGCCGGGATGTCAGAGCAAGGAGAGGCAGTGCTCAGCGTAGCATCGGAAGCATTAATAAATATTGCCCGAAAAGCTGTAGAGTGCATGGCATGGACGCTGTTGCTGTCACCTCACCTTCTCCTAAAATAAGGTCTCGTAGATTTCATGCTCTTTTTCTCACTGCCTCACTTTGCTGCCATCCCCCAGGAAGCATATTTAGCTTTCTCTTCAAGAGCTGCTAGACCATTTTCTCCATGAGAGCTCTGTCTCATTTCAGCTTAGAACCTGTAAGTATTGTTTCCAGGGCAAATTTTCACCTTCTTATTCTTATTATTTTGAAGCTTGGCATCAGCATGCATAAATTTGGAGAGAGATGTGACTTAATTCAGGAAGGTGGACGAGTAACTGACCCCACTATTGACAAGCGCATGGATTTTCATTTTAATGCTCTCTTGGATGTTGTCTCTGAGTGGAGAAAGGATAAGACTCAGCTCCAAGATGTTCCTTTAGGAGGTATGGGAGAATGGCGTTCTGAATGTTCCATTGGCGTCTCCTTGTCACGCAAGCCGGCTTAGGCCCAGCAGCGTCTGCCTGTGCGGTCGGGTGTCTGCGGTTGGAGGAGTCCCGTGAAGGGGCGCCCGGCCGGCTCAGTCGGTAGAGCTTGTGACTCCTGCTCTCGGGGTCATGAGTTCAGGCCCCACGAGGGGCGTAGAGCTTATGTTCTCGCACACACGCGCACACACACACGCACACACAGGAGGAGTCCTTTTGGACTGATGAGTCCTCCCGACTGTTCTGCTCCGTGGAGAACTTCCTCAAGGACCTTTAGAGGCTTGTGTGCGTGAATACACTCGGATCTCACTTTGTATAAAATAGCGGATGTTTAAAATAATTACTCAAATGTTTAATTTTCAGTTTCCCGGAGGAGCTTACTTTTAAGGAAACGTGCTTTAGGCCCTGTGTGAATAGTCCCTACATAATGTCCATTTTAGATAAAAAGACTTTCTTTTTTTTTCTTTAATTTTTTATTATCATGTTATGTGAGTCACCATACAGTACATGACTAGTTTTTGATGCAGTGTCCATGATTCGTTGTTTGCGTTATAACACCCGGTGCTCCGTGCAATATGTGCCCTCCTTACTACCCATCCCCGGGCTAGCTCATCACCACACCCCCCGTAAAAAGACTTTCTGTATGCCAGAATTTCTTTTCCTTTTTTGGGGGGCAATAGCTTGAGTTTTGTTTTGTTTTGTTTTGTTTTTCCAGCATGTTTTGTGTAAGAATGCAAGAATGTGTATTGCAATTGGAAAATTTTAATTCGAAATCCTCAGGCTGTGGTACTAAATGGACCAAAATGTACTCCGTTAATTGTACTCATTCGAAAACTTGACAGTATAGCCGCTCATTTCCGCAAGGGTGTCAGCAGAGATTTGGCCATACTGCTTCTGAAGTTGACCTTTACTTGACCTATAATTCTTCTGACCTGGATGTATTACTCATAGTTCTTGGCGGCCTGTCGGGTGCCTTTAAGTGTGATCATTTGAACTCTGTTCGCGGGATGTTAATTTGCTTCAAGTGTGTGTTTCCTTGTAAGGGTTCTTACTTCTGCATCCTGGCACACACTCCCACACGGTTTGGGGCAGAGGTCTCAGTAGCAAGCACTGTCCCTTCTCTTTCCCCTTCCCTCGCCCTCCTGCTTGAGACCCAACCCCTCCAGTCGCCCTCGTGCGTTAAGTGTTCACCTGCAGACCCTCACAGAACATTGTCAGAAATTGACTGGGATCATTGAATCAAACGTGGGTCATGTCCAGACCCAGGGGAGCATTGTTGACTTTGCTGGAGTTGGGGACAGTGACCAGGCTGACTTGAGGAATGTGCTCAGAATTTGGTTAGTGTTGTGCACGTGTGTGGTAATCGCTGGATGGGGGTCTTCACCCTTCTTTCGGGGCCACCAGGTACAAAAGTTAATAATACTGCTTTGTCTTGGCCTTCCCTCGGTTACCAAGGGAGGGTCTGCAACCCTGTGTAAGTTGTTTCGTCCCATTACTATCTTCTGGAAAAGCTTTAATAATGGTGCACGCGTGTCTGCATAAACAAGGTCCTGGCTCTCTCCTGCCTGTAGTGTCTGAGATTCCACCTCATTAGCACTTCGCTCAAAACACCCAAATACAAGTACTACGAAGCTAGAGTTAATTTCGCAGAGCATATGTACCAAAGCTTCTAAATGTCATTTACATAAAAATCACATTAAGCCTTCTCCCAATCTGTTTATACTTAATTTTATATACTGTTCTAGCAATCTTGGTCCCTCCTGAATCTCTACAAAACCTAAAGGAAGGTAGAAACCACGTAGCAGGAGGCAGGAACGGGACTGCAACATGGTAACGAAGGTAGCACAAAGGCCCTGTGGTCTGGGCTGGGGGCCGAAGCCCGGCACAGACCCCGAGGTGCCGTGGCCACCCCCGTATTACGATGGAGCATAAGAACAGATAATTTTAACGAGAGCCTGGAGTTGTCAAAAAAAAATTTTTTTTTTCTTAAATCACTTTCAGTTCCGTTTCTAGTTAAGCAAGTGCACAGACTTGATAGAAACTTTGAGTCTACAGCGCACTGTGGGCTGGCGGTCATCACAGCGAAGGTTATGAAGAAGCACCCTGCTTACAATTTGCCAGACATGAGTCCCCCCCCCACCCGTCTGCCCAAAAAGGGATCTCAGACAAGAGCCGGAGTGATGATACCACAGGGCTGCATGTCTGTATAGTTGAACATTCCAGTTGCATGGGTGGATGAAGGCGGGGGTTGCTAGCAAGCAGGATTCCCAAGGCGTGTGTGGCCAGCTGCTGCTGGACGGGGCTGGGGGGCGGCCAGTGCGGGGAGTGGTAGCAGCAGGCCTCCCACGGTTGGAATTTACCAGGAAGAGACCAGCCGCCCGCCCGCTCAGCAGAGCGTGTGAGCGGGCAGGTAGTAGGAGCTATCTTTAGAAAGGCTGAAAATGTGCTAGCTTGCTCTGGCTGCGGGTTTTGGGAATTTATTACACAGGCAGAAAACCAGTAATTAAAAGGTATCAAGACAGAAGGCTGAGGTGACGAAAGCCCGTGATGGATTACTCTTGTTTTGGAGAGAACGTAGACATTCTAAGAACTTGACCCTAGGTGGTCGCAGTCCAGAAAGGGAAGAGGCGTTTTCTCTGGCGGTGCAGGGGGTACTCCCCCCCCCCCCACCCCCGATCTTGAGCAAAAAAAGAAAGTTTTTCAGCTAGGCAGAAACGAAACATGGTTGAAGATACAGAGCCTACTTACTTCGTTTCCAGTTCAGATAAGCTTTTCCTTCCTGAGCGAAACCAACCTTATCGAGATGTCCTTTCCCCGCACCCCCCCCCCCACCCCAGGTTTACTTGGGAAGGGACTTCAGAGGTTTGGGGGTTTTCAGGGGTTGCAGGAGGTGGATCGCAGAGAATAAGGAATTAGGAAATAATGTGACTGCCGTTTTCCCTCCTCTGCTCCCTTCCCGTTACAGAGAAGATCGAGGAGATCTACAAAGCCTTTATTAAGGAGTCTGGCATCCAGTTCAGCGAGCTCGAGGAGCAGGTGCGCCACTTCCACCTCAGCAACCTGGAGTACGCGTGCGGCAGCAGCCTCCAGCAGGTGCGGGACGTGCAGGGGCGAGTGCTGGTTCGCGTGTGGCTGCGTGCTGGGTCTCACCACTGAACCCGGACTGGTTTGGGTAAACAGGAAATACTGGTTCTGCTGTTGGGAAGTTCAAAAACCATGACTTCTGAGCGTAGTCACCCCACCGTGGTTTAGACTCTGCGTTTTGTAACCTTCCTTCCGAGAATGTGCGTAAAGCCAGTGCAGGAGGGCCAGAGCCCTGTGCGCTCGCTACCCTCCTTCCCCTGCGCTCCATGCTCCCCGGAGGAGGCCCCGTGGAGCCCTGCGTGGTCTGAGAACACTGCTCTCCAGAGACCAAAATAGAGGAGCCTTGCAGTTGTGCGGTCTGTGTATCTGGCTAAAATAAATTTAAACTTGCCTCACTCCTGTAACCACTGTGGTCTTGATACTCAGATCTTCTATATTTTGAATTGAGCCTCCACGGTTGACCCCGACTTATTGTCCAAATCTGGACCTCTCCATGTTCATTCGATTCTTCATTGCCGTTGGAGTAACACTGTTTTCCGGAATCATGTGGTGCCACGTGGAAGACAAATAGTTGGCATGTTGGGTTGTTCAAATGCAGTTTTACTGATAGAATTCTCCTTTTTTTAAAAAAAAATTCAATTAGCCAACATCTAGTACATTGTTAGTTTTTGTTTTTTTTTTTTAAGTTTTTATTTATTTATTTGAGAGGGAGAGAAAGTGCGTGCACACACAACTGGGGAGGGACAGCGGGACTGGAAGAAGCAGGCTCCCTGCTGAGCAAGGATCCCCCCCCCCCCCCCGATCTTGACTTGAGCCAAAGGCAGACGCTTAACCCACTGAGCCACCCAGGCGCCCTGCAGCATCAGTTTTCAATATAATGTTCGATGTTTCATTAGTCGCGTGAGAATTCTCCTTTTCCAGGATTGTTGATACACAATATGCCTTGTGTTTCTGTCAAGGGGTGGTACCCGTGTCCAAATCATGTCTACCTTTTGTTCTAAAATAAGCTTTCCTGGAGTGCCTGGCTGGCTCAGTGGGTAGAGCATGACGCTCTCAACCTTGGGGTCGTGAGTTCAAGTCCCACATGAGGGGTATAGAGTTTACTTAAAAAAAATAATAAGCTTTCCTGCACATGATCATTTCTCAGGTGTCTGCTCGCTCCTGGGACCACAACGAATTCTTCGCCCAGTTCGCTGGTGACCACACTCTGCTAACGCCTGGCTACTCCGTAATCATTGAAAAACTGGCAGAAGGCCTAGACATTCGGCTCAAGTCTCCAGTGAGTACGGACAGCGGCGGGGAGGGGCGGCTCTGCTTTGGCCTTGTGTTTGGAGGATGCAAAGTTTGGGGCGCTTGCCGTGACCTTGCTCAGTAGGTAGGCCCGCTGTTTGGAGCAACAGTGGCACAGATTCATCTCAGTTACTCATGTGGGCGGGAGTCTCACGACCCCCCTTGACACAGCACATTTATGTTCACTCTAAAATTTTCCCTTCACATCTTTGTCCCTGCACGTTTGTATTGCGCGTTACTCTAATCACAGAGGCTGCAACTCGTGTGTATGTTTCACTTGAGACGATTATAAAGATCTTCCATATTCTGACAAAGTGTTTATAAATCTTAACGATGGGGTGATAGTTCCCTGAAGGAAGCTGTAAATGTCGTTTAGATCTCTGAATGCCAGGAAATGGTTCTTTGGAGTCTTGGAGATAGAAACTCACACGATAAACTTGGAGAGGATCCTGGATCGTGTGGCTCCGTCCCTCGTGGTTTTCATGATTGTTCTTCTTGATGCAGGTGCAGAGCATCGATTACTCCGGGGATGAAGTGCAGGTTACCATTACGGATGGGACAGCGTGTACAGCACAAAAGGTAGGTACTAGAATTTCACTAGGTGCTGCCCAGGGCCTGGGGGTCTGGGAAAACCGTATTTTCCACCAAGAAGTTTGCCTTTGGCAACCTGCCTGGAGCCTTGTCTGAGTCCTGAAGAGTTACCTACCTGCACTCAGTTATGTGTGGATCTGCAGATCTGATATCCTTTCTCAAACACTGTATAGATTTCGTGGTAGACGAAATTCCTAAAAGTGTTTCTGAAAGTGGGTTCTATGGTACATCGGTCCTGAAAGTTGAGTAAGAAAAGAAATCCTTCAGCCAAATAAGTTTGAAAAGTATTGTATACCGCAGGCTACTTTTTGGGTTAAATATAACTGTGTTAAAGGCTCTGAGAAGTTGTGCATTACCAAAAAAAAGTGAATTTTGTTTAATTTGGTACTTTCCAAGTTGGCGGTGGTGGTTTTTTTTACTTTGTTTTGACATGGAATCATTTTTTCATTCAAGACACCTCTGTGTTTTCATTTTGAAACTGGCAGTTCTTTTATATTATTGGAATTTTTTGTAAACAACTTCAGTAGGTGGACAGTGGAGGGTGCTATACTATGTGACATCACATAGAGATTTCTGTGGTGTTGGAGAGCAAAGGTACTCCCTGGGGCAGAGGGGGATTAATAAGCCCTGTAAATTTATTTCAGTTTATTTATGTCTGAAATGAGGACCAAAATGTGTAGCTGAGAGACCATCACTGGTTCCTAGATTAGCTGTGTTCCACACTTTCCAGTTACCTACAAGTACTCCACAGCCCCTGACACTCACCCAGAAGTAAAGGATCACGGGTCACATGAAGACACGGGGTCTAGTGTATGAGCCACGGGGCGGGCTTACAAAGAAAGACTGCAGAACCCCACCCTGCAGAGATTCGCAGTGAATCGGGCTGGTCATGTTTGTAATGCTTCCCCAGGTGAGTCCAGCTTGCGGCCAGGCCCGCGACAGTGTCCTTATCCATGAGCCCCAAAGTGAGAAGCAGGCTAATATCTAAGGCTCATCCTAGTGGTAAAATTTTTTTTTAATTCCTCTTTTTCAAATTGCAAGTCAGCTGATGGCTCACCCTCTGGGATTTTGTGACTCTGCCTCGTGGCAGCCTCTGCCGGGTCACCCTCTGCCTGGCCCAAACCGGGCACCTTGCCTTTCTTTCTTTGGATCCGGCTCTCCGGCACTATTAGGGCAGAGCTGTTGTTTCAAAGTCTGCTCTGAAACGTTTAAAGGAAGTCTTTTTATTTTTATGGTAGTCTGCACACATCCCACAGTTTGAATTGGAAGTTTCCAAACCGAGTTATAAGTGAAAGATTACCACCCAGCCTGATACACCGATAGACATCTGACAAACTCGAGTGCGGTCTCTAGGCTGCTTGCACCGAGATCTGGTGTGAGTCCCTGGCCAGCGGGTGTTTACCTCTTTCCCCTGTTTGTTTACCTTTGCTTATGTGCTTTTGAAAGCTTTTTTGTTGTTAAGAAAATATCTAGATCTGGGGCGCCTGGGTGGCTCAGTCGGTTGAGTGTCTGCCTTCGGCTCAGGTCATGATCCCAGGGTCCTGGGGTCGAGTTCCTCCCTGGGCTCCCTACTCAGCGGGCACAAGGAGTGATGGCTTCTGGCTGTGGTTGTGGTAACATGGTTCTGGAGCTAGAAATTTCCTGATTGTATGGAGAGACAGCAGCTCTTTGATGGCCGGGTTTTGTGATGGACTTGGAGAGTCATTCTTGAAGGCTCTGTTTGCACCTGTTACTTCAGCTCTCCTAAATGATTTTGTGAGCCATTGGAGACCCTGTAATAAATTGTTTCCTCCTTAAAAAAAATTTTTTTGTGGCTCTTTGTGATTGTAACACTCTGTACTGTTTTTGATATGCTTTACCGTTTATGAAACACATTGATGTGTATTGTAAGAGTTTTTGTTCTAAGCATTATGTCAGTTCTTTGAGGTTAGTAGGGCAGGTATTAGCCACACATTAGAAAGTGTCGGTAATGATACACAAATGTGGTTCTCCTGACTCCATATTTAGAGCCATTTCCTCTTATAGTACTGCTTTTCAGGATTGGGATCTATTGACTGTTTTTACCCAGGGTTATTCTAAACCAGCAAGACCTTTCTGTGAGTTCTTCCATGTGGATGCCACTTTGGCTCAGCCAGGCACCCTTGTGCAGTGAACAGCCTGCCCGATGGTACATGACAGCCCTTATTCTTCCCAATATAACATGGGACGTTGACAGTCTCATGATTGGCAATAGAGAGGAATGTCCCTTGGGTGTTGAGATTTTCCTGGAAATGAACCCACTGAATAGCTGTGGTGTTAGGTTCAATTGCTTTTGTGTGTTCATTATTCATTTTTCTCACAGGTATTAGTCACTGTCCCACTGGCCTTACTGCAGAGGGGTGCCATTCACTTTAACCCGCCGCTGTCAGACAAGAAGATGAAGGCTATCAACAGCTTAGGCGCGGGCATCATTGAAAAGGTGACTGTGTTACTCAAGCCTCAGAACTAAGGAGATTAAAGTCAGATGACCGGAGTTCCTTAACTTCTGGTCTTGGGAAGTAGTGGATAATGCTTTAAGCCAAATAAAATTCGAAGATTTTCTTTTCATTTGAGTAATCATTCATGAAGAATACAAAAGGATATTATCAAAACGAAAGGAGGAGAGCTGGTTGGGGTCTGAATTTTGATGTTAGGAAAATGAATCTTGTTATTTCAGAATTTGAACTTGGCATATAAATATGTAAATAAGGTAAGGTTTTTTTTTGGTTTTTTTTTTTTTTTTTCCTTCTCCTTGGCTGCTTTCTATGCCTACCCTCCATTAATTGGTCCCAGTGAGAAGAGAGTTTCACTTCCTCTGCCTTTAAAATCTTCTCTAGCAGAACGTGCCAGTGCTGCAGGGGATCCTGGCAGCCCTGGGGTGGCTAGAATTTATCTCAGGGACATTCACTTCAAGACCAGGTCTCAGGGATGCCTTGCATTTTCGGATCAGCCTGATGGTTGTCGGTGGGTCCCACCATCGTCGGTGGGAGTGCGGGACTGCAGGGCACAAAAGCCAAATGCTCACATGAGAACAAACGAGACAGGCGCGTGGAAAGGGAGCGTTTAGGCTTGTGTTTTTGTGCATAGCTCTTTAGTTGAGAACTGCAGGTTGCTTCTTAGAGATTGTCGTCCCTCTGATTCCAGAAACTCCTAACTGTCTTTCTCTTGCTCACTTTCCAGATTGCCTTGCAATTTCCTTATCGATTTTGGGACGGTAAAGTTCAAGGGGCTGACTTTTTCGGTCACGTACCTCCTAGCGCCAGCAAGCGGGGGCTTTTTGCTGTGTTCTATGACATGGATCCCCAGGTAAAGTCGCTGGTGACATGTGGTCTGAATTCCCTTGCTGCAGTTTAGAACTGGGTCACGCTCAGGGACCGATGGACAGGGTGGACGCACTAGGTCTATGTTGATGTGCCTGGGGATACTTGGACTGGGACGTTTCCTACAGGAGCCCCGGCGTCCACCGTGTTTTCCTCAAGTGCTGACGTTGCTTCCCGGGAAATGCATTAGTATTTCGGACTGGTGGGGAGTCCTCTCGGGGAGTCAGCGCAGCACAGTACTGAGCGTTACCTGAACGCGGGGTCCTCCCGTGAGCACTGGAGGGCGGGGTGTGCTTGGCCCAGATGGGGCAGCTCAGTGTTGGCAGGGGTGTGATCCGTGTGGGAGGCGGGCGGGGAAGGGGCGTGCCTGGGACTTGAAACGTCCTACTGATGTCCTGCAAAAGAGTCACCCTTGTTGTTCCTCCTCCTTCCTTCCAAGAAACTTTCTCTTCAAAGGTTTCACTTGGGAGCCATGGGCAAAAATTTCTTTACCGATTGAGGAAGATTTTTTCCCTTACTTTGTGCAGATGTCCCTTCTCCATCTTCTGTTCCTTCTGGAACAAGTTCTTATAAGGGAAAAGCCAAGAGCAGCCCTGAATTTGATATTTACCCTTCCTCCTGAGCTTCTCAGCCGCCAACAACCAAATGTATAGATGCACAATGAGTGTCATCAGGGAACCGGGCTGGGGATGGAGGAGGGGCAGGGGCCGGGCGAAGTCAGAGGCTGGGGAGCACGAAGTCCTTCCCGATTTGGAGCCTGGAGCCGTGCAGTTAGGGGCTTCTGTCCCGAAAGCTGAGAGTGAACTGCCCATGCCTTCCTCCCGCGTCTGCAGAAGCAGCACAGCGTGCTGATGTCGGTGGTGGCCGGGGAGGCGGTGGCGTCCGTCCGGACCCTGGATGACAAGCAGGTGCTACAGCAGTGCATGGCTGTCCTGCGGGAGCTGTTCAAGGAGCAGGTCAGAGAATGGCGTGCGCTCTGCGGCCACGTGTGGCCCTCAGCCAGCTGTCCTTGGGGCTGGGCCCGGACTGCGCCGTTCCTTCTTCCTACGGCTGGCCGGCCTCCCCCCTGCATACCCGGACCCGTCCACACGGGCTGCTGTAACACACACCACCGCCCAGGGGTGGGGGTGGGGAGGTTGAACCATGGACATCGATTTTCTCACCATGCTGGCGGCTGGAAGTCCAAGACGAGGCAGGTCTGGTGTCTTCGGAGGCTGCCCTCCTTGGCCTGCAGATGGCTGCCTTCCCCCTGGGACCTCACCCGGGCTCCCCTCTGTGCTTGTCTGTGTCCTCTCCTCTCACAAGCACACCAGGCATCCTGGCTTAAAGGTCACCCCAGGGACCTCATTGTAACATGATCACCTCATGTGTGGCCCTTGGGGGTTAAGGGCTTCAAGCTAGCGATTTTAGGGGGACACAGATGAGCCTATAGCAATATTCCGTATGGCCTTCCACACCTTCGTCTTCCTTTTCTGCTCACATCATGCACGCCCCCCCCTTTTTTGCGCTAATGCACAGTGGGTGCCTGTCCGCAGGGGAACTGCACGAAGTGTGGACCGCGTCACGGATTTGCACGTGCTCCTTGCACGGAGGCCATGCTGGTCCTCCCCATGTGGTTCCTATTTTAGTGTCTGTGCTGCTGCAGAGGGCACCACACCCCCTTGTTTCCCAAGGACGGAAAAGGCTCCGCGTTTTAACCCAAACCCCAGCAAGCTTTGACAACTTTCCTTTCGAAGGGATATTGTCCGGCATTTTCTCCTACCCCATAGACGCGGCCTCTCTCTTCTCTGTCTTTGCTCCGAGGAGCTCAGGGTACTTCAGATTCTCCAGTACTTCAGATTCTCCAGTTTACCAAACCTCACGCTCTCTGGAGATCTGTAAATGGCGTGGCTAATAGCTTCACGTAAAGCAGTGGGAGTAGAAAGAACTGAAATGACTCAAAAGTTACGTAAATTAGAGAAAGGCCCCTGCGGGGGGGGGGGGGGGAGGCTGTTGCTTATATTACATGATATGATTACATCTCACAGTTGTCCCTTGCTTGGGGTTTTTGCCCCAAAACTTGTTTTCACGCTAGCTATTTGGAACTTAGCAGATTTTTTCCGTAGAACTGTTTTTCATGCTGGTGCTTGTCAGAGGCACGGAATTAACGTGAAACTTCGTGAATGTGAAACATGCCGTCCTGGGGCTGATCTGCGGAGAAGTCTGTTGAGAATCCCAGCCTGTCCCACGGCTGCTCCCTTCCCTCCCGTACGCCCCTCTTGCACCGTCACAACGTGTGCCAGGCGTGGGCAAGGGGGCGCCCCCAGTCTCAGGCGCTGGCCACGGCCGGCTGGGTGGGGGGCGCGCGTCTCTGGCCGGGTAAGGTGTAGACATGAGATGCCGGGGGAGGTTGCAGAGTTTGGGCAGGACATGGAGGACGCCGCACAAACCTGGGGCCTGGGGGGAGGGGGGGGCAGAGGCGCACCGGGAGCCGCCGTGTCGCCGCCTCCAGGAACGGGCTCCGCTTCCAGAGGCGGCGGGACTGTGTGTGCTCCTGCCCTGGGCTGCAGCCCGTCTCGGGCCCCCCATCCCGGTTCACGGTTCCTTCTGCCTGACACAGGAAGTCCCGGATCCCACCAAGTATTTCGTCACTCGGTGGAGCACGGACCCCTGGATCCAGATGGCGTACAGCTTTGTGAAGACGGGCGGCAGCGGGGAGGCCTACGACATCATTGCCGAGGAGATACAGGGCACGGTCTTCTTCGCGGGCGAGGTGCGTGTCCGCAGCCTGAACCCGGCCGCTCTTGCTTGGGTTACGTTCTTTTCGCGGAAGGGCTGTACGTCCAGGGTTGCAGAGCGAAAGGCCCATCAGGCCACCGGGGGCGCCCGGGCCGCGCAGTCGGTTAAGCGTCGGACTCGGTTTCGGCTCAGGGCATGAGCTCGGGGTCCCGAGGTCGAGCCCCGCGTTGGGCTCCCTGCAGGGACGGAGTCTGCTTCGGTCTCTCTCTCCCTCTCCCCTGCTCACTCTCGTGCTCCCTCCCTCCTCCTCTCTCTCTCAGGAA
The DNA here is from genome assembly GCF_023065955.2 of Ursus arctos. Lineage (NCBI taxonomy): Eukaryota > Metazoa > Chordata > Mammalia > Carnivora > Ursidae > Ursus > Ursus arctos. Next base: position 21,334,845 of record NW_026622997.1, read on the forward strand.
TAAATCTAAAAAAAAAAAAGACACCACACGGAACAGCAGATGCCCCTCCACACCCTCCTCCCGCTCCCAGGACAGCCATTTTTAACCCTTCCTGTCGTTTCTTCAGGAATTTGCTTCCTGCGTGCGGCCATTTCTGTTGTTGGCTTGCGACCTGACAAGGGAGCCACCGTGCGCTGACCTCCCGTCGGGCGGAAGGTCGCCGTGCAGGGATTTCACCCCGGGAGCGGCCTCGTGCTGCCGGGACGCGGCTTCCTGCGGAGCCGGGCGCACGACTCCTTCCTGGGCGCCTTCTCCCGGTCACGTGGCACCTCCCGGTCACGTGGCACCTCCCGGTCACGTGGCACTTCCCGGTCACGTGGCCCCGGTGCGCCCGAGCTCGGGCCGGCGCCCCTCCCCGCAGACCCCGCCCCGCCGCAGCCCTGCGAGCCGGCGCGTTCGCTCGGCTTGTGGAACCCCTTCCTGGCGTCCTCTGGTCGGCGCTCTGGCCTGCGCTGTTCACCTCTGGGGCCCCTGCTTGCCACTCTGCGCCGTTGGCGCTTTCATTTTCTAGATGCCTCTCTTTCTTTTAACATTTGGTTTTTAAATTGTGGTAAATTACGCATGACGTGCAGTTTACCATCGTAACTATTTTTTAAGTCCGCAAAGAACTTGTGTTCAGTCTGCAGTCGTCGCTGTCCGCCAGCCCCCGTTCCTACGCCTGGGCTTCCCTGATCCGCTTGAATACGGACAGACTTTCACAAACTCCCCACCGTCGTCTTTGGGATCCAGTTTCTTTACGGGAGGGCCTGAGAAGTCAAATTGTAGGAAGTACAAGGACTGCTGTTTTGGCAAAGGAGCTAAAGTTATTTTTCCGTAATCGTTTCTAATACTGAAGAGTCTCGTTACTTCACTACTGCATGAGCGTGGCACAGAATGTTAGGGGCCTCTCGGTCCCCCCTGCAGCACCCTTGTAGCCCCAGGCGCAGTTTCCAGACGCCGTGAACGACTGGGTCCGTTTCCATCTAGAAGGAAGCTTTTACCATCGTGGCTGTTTTTAGATGTACAGTTCAGTGGCATCAAATGAACAGACGCTGCTGTGCCCCCATCACCAGCACCTATCTCCAGAACTACTTCATCCTGCGAAACAGAAACTCGGTGCCCATGGAACAGCACCCCCCCTTCCCCCTCTCCCAGCCCCTGGCTACCACTTGTCTACTTTGTCTCTATGAATTTGTTCTGGGTGTGTCATCCTCTCAGTGGAAGCCTACAGTGTTTGTCCTTTCCTGACTGGCTTATTTCACTCAGCACAATGTCCTTAAGGTTTATCTGCATTGTGGCACGTGTCAGAATATTTTTCCTTTTGAGGACTAAATCTATTTCATCGTGTGTATATAGATTTCTTTTTAAAAAAAATATTTTAGAGAGAGAACATGAGCGGGGAGAGGAGAAGCAGACTCCCCACTGAGCAGGGAGCCTGACATGGGGCTCAATCCCAGGACCCTGAGATCATGACCTGAGTCGGAGGCAGACGCTTATTGACGGAGTCCCCCAGGCACCCTACAGATGTCATTTCATATATGCGTTCGTGTCCTGGATGCTTGACTTGCTTCTACCTTCTGGCTGTTGTGAGTAATGCTGCCGTGAATATGGATGTCCATCTGTCTTCAAGAACCTGCTTTGGGTTCTTTGGGGTATATACCCAGAAGAGGCCTTGCTGGATCATGTATTAGTTCTGTGCCTAGTTCTTTGAAGAACCACTACACTGTTTCCCACAGCAGCGGCATCCTTTTACACTCCGACCAGCAGTCACAAAGATTCCAATACTTGAGATTTTTTTAAGGTTGATTTATTATTTGAGAGAGAGAGTGTGCATGGTTGGGGAGGGGCAGAAGGAGAGAGAATCTCGAGCAGACTCTGTGTTGAGTAGGGGAACCTGATGTGCAGTTTGATCTCATGACCCTGAGATCATGACCGCCAAAATCAAGAGCTGGACACTCAACCATCTGAGCCACTCAGGTGCCCTGCGATTTTTTGGCGGTTTTTGATAATGGCCATCATAATGGGTATGACGTGGCCTGCCTTCTTTCTTGGTTTATTTCTGTTGAGAAATGTTTAGCTGTTTTGATCACTTTTTCTGTGTCTGTTTTGGCTTGCTTACAATCTAGACAGTCCTATCCTTCAGTCCTTGGTTTTTTCTCACTTCCGATCATCTTCTCCCCACATTTTTTTCTCTTATTTCTAGATCTTCTGTTACATATATTGGAACTCCTGAATTGATTGTCTAATTTCCTTTTCTTTGCTGTTACTCATCTCCGTCTTCTTATCCTGTTGTTGAGGTGGGGGAAATTCATCTTCCCACCCTTGAGTTGACTTTTGAAATTTTGGCTCTTTTATGAGCACGGGCTTGTCCTTGGATTCTTTCGGTAACACCCTCTTGCTTCATGACTCCTCAGAGTTCCTGTTTTGTTTCCTTTAGCCGGTGCCCCTCCCATGTCCACATACTCCATCCTTGACTGTCTGCTCAGATTCGAGTGAGGCGTTTATATTATAAAAGCCTACAGAAAGCTCCCGGAAGCTTGCTGGCGGGTGGTTGGATCCCCAAACATCAGTCTATCTATAGCTCTTTCCTCTGGGAACGTAGTTTCTCTGCGCTTGGTGGCAGCTCCTGACATCCTGGGAGCCGGAAGTCTTGCTCTTAGTTATGAACACTTGACTTAATCCCCATGTTGTTTGGTGCCCCACCCTTGCCTCTGCGTCAGATCTCCAGGTGGGTTGTGGTGGTGGGAGCGGGGAACCTGGTGAGGGACCAGATTGCTCTTCGTAGCCTTCAGCCCTGTTTCTACTCACACTCAGCCTCTGCTCTGTGGTTCCTGATGCCTCCAGTGGCTGCTCTGGGGAGTGAATTGGTTGCTTTTAATTCCCCCCCCCCCCAAACATAGCAGAGTAAGGTGAATTCTCAGCACTCTTTCATCTGTTTTCATACTGTGTATGTTAGCTTAGGACTCACACATCTTCTAGTGTCATCAAAAATGGAGTTGGTGTTATCTTTTCTCTTCCTGATTTTTGGAGGATTGCAAAAGAATGTCCTTTAAAAACCAGCTATCTTAGATGCGTCCTTGGCCTGCAGAGAGCCAGCTCTGTGGGAGCGGCATGACAGCTTGCCACACAACCACTGTCAGTGCTTCCAGGAGAGGCTCTGTTAGGCTCATGAGATAGTTACTTCACAGTTTAAAAAAAAAATTTTTTTTAACCCATTTCTGTGAGGTTTCTGTTCCCCTTTCCCTCTACTAGTACGTGTAACATTACATCCCGATCACGCCTCCATTTATTGAAGTCTTTGGCCCTGGACGTTTTCCTTCCATCCCAGCCATCAACCTAGATGACATGGCACCTAGCTTAGTTCCCACAGAGCTTCCTGTTCCTATCCTTCCCCATCTTCTGCGGTCTGCTCACCACACGGCAGCGGCTTTCCCACAGCTCCATCATTGTTCCCGCCCCCGAAGGCGCAGATCGGGCTTGCTGCTTTTCCTGTCCTGGTTTGCTGGTTCTGTTCCAGCTACACCCTCCTGGAAAGTGGGCTTCTCCCATTGCCAGTCCTCACCTTTCTTTCCCCTTCCTCTTAACTCAGCTCTGTCCTTCTGTTCCAGCCATCTAGCGAAATTCTAACTGTGGATGGATTGGTTCGTGTTCTGTGCCTCCTTCGTTGCTGATTTGAACAGCAAGGTTGCTTGTCTGACAAGGGTGCAGGGACTGTGTCTTATTCATTATTCTTAGTTCAAGTACGTGGTATACAGAGGTGATATCCTAAGGATCGGTACAGAGTAGTTCACAGGACTGTAGAGAAAGTTGTAGAATGATCTGGTGAAGGATGGTGGGATCACCAGAGAAGTACGGGAGCAGTGATGGGGGAGTAGTACTCATAGCACGAAGAAGTGCCATCAGTCTTTGAGGATCAGAGAAAAGTATAAGCTTGTATTATCTGTTGATTATCATCTGAGTTCCTTACACATGACCTCAAATTATGCAATTATTTCTTACAGGCAACAAACAGGCATTTTCCACAAACTGTTACAGGGGCATACTTGAGTGGTGTTCGAGAAGCAAGCAAGATCGCAGCATTTTGAATAGAATTTGTCTGGACCCAGCTTTCTTCTGTGCCCCAGATGGTAAAGTTTGAAACACATGTTAAACCTCACTTTCATAAAACCAAACAAAAAACCTCTGAGAGCATTAGCCCCAAGAATCCTTTTGAAGCACTTATATTTTAACTGCATTTTCCACAGGTTGATTAGGGCTATGTCTTCCGTATTTCAGAATAAGGCAGAATAGAACCTTAAATTAGATTTTGGATAGGCTTTCTTCCATGGTTGGAGACTCCCTTTAAATCTGGCAATTTGTTGGGCTCATCAGTTTTCAAACATTGAGAAACCAAGCAGCAATCATTAAAAAACCAGACAAAGCCATGTATTTTTCTTCTGTGACAGTTTATTGGTATCTTTGCCAATGAGCCTTAAGACTTTTATATAGCTCCAATATTGAGCTTTTACTTAAAATTTAGATAGAAATCTTTCCATTTCGGATACAGCACAAACTCTTCAGTTAAAAGTAAATGAAACTTCTAGACTGTTTTGTACATATTTCTTTCCATTGGGTTATTCAAAAGAAATTTAAATTCAGGTATCTTTTGTGATACATTTTAGATTTGTGCACTCATTGGCAAAATAGCAAAATTTTCAATTCCTTAAACAGCATAGGTATTCTGTCATTTAGAATGGGGTAGAGATAGTATAGTCTTCATACTTTAGACCATTTAGAATATGGCTGTTTTTCTAAGAGCCAAGTTAGGGTGGATGGCACACTTTAAATAGCCTTAATTTTGGCAACCACTAGCAAAAAGATCTTTCTTGTCTAAATACTTTAATAAAAAACTCCCTCTACTGCCTCTTTTTAAAGTAACGGATTCAAACTCTAGGAGTATTTTTTACAGCATTATGTTTTCAGTATTCCATAGGCAGGTCCACTGGAAAACTGCAGAAAACCGTGATATCCTGGTAAATATTACACATTTAAAGCCATATCTTAAAAGCTTGAGAACATGGCAGATACTCAGTTCCTTTTTCTTCACTCATGATAAAATAATTCAACTAAAATAAACACTGGTTTCAGGGTCTTCAGGATGCTTATCTTGCCAAGAAGTTAGAAAAGTGAATGGTAACTTAAGTGCTTTTGTTTTAAAAAGTCTGAACAGTTCTTTCAGTTATATTAGTCTGCTTCAAAAAGGGACTCAAAATGACTTTAAAGACACTTTGCAAAATATTAGGTATTTTTAAAATTTAAAGTCAGCTTGTAAGTAGAAATAGTATTTTATGCAAACTTACAGAATTTAGACACATCCCTCCCCATCAAAGTATGATACAAACTCAGAAAAGCAAACAGCCGTAAATTGGTTTCAAAGTTAATGTTGATATTTAGATTATCTGATGATTGGGAAGTATTCTGCTTTAAAATGCTATGTATTAAAATGTTTAAAGAGTAGCATGTGTTTAGTGATAAATATAAAATATTTTAAGTTTGAAATGGCTCACAATTGTTTAGTCTCTGGGCACTTAAACTTGGTACTGTGCTACAAGCAAACTAAGGGAAAACCTAGTTAGCTGAAGTACGGTAAATGTGTATGTAAAAAATTTCCTGTCTCAAGTGACATAATTTGACTTTTTGTTCGTTAAGGAACCATGGTACTTTTCTTTTCTTCTTGAGTTTGTTTTTCACTGTTTCAAGATTTTATAATTGAATAGCAGTGAATACACAGTGTTTTAACTGCAGATTGTGAACAGCTGGTTGTATAAAACTGCTTAATAAAAACTAGACTTGTTTTTCAAATACGCTGTGCACTGTAGTGATGAGCGCACTTGTATTAGCCATGCCTTCCCCACGAACTTGCACGTATCCCCTCCATCCCCTCTCCTCCAAACCTTCTGTGGACTGTTTTTTAGCTCCTAGGTCTTTCTTACTCTGCTTACCCCCTTTCAAGTGAGTGATCATAAAAATAATTGTTAACCATAATCACCTACCTTTTGAAATCACTTCCCACTTTTCCTTTGTGACTTCTCCATAGTGCTCAACGTAAACGTGGTCCATTATCACTGAACAGCACTCCAAATTAAATGGGTCGTGGGGCTAATTCCACCTAAAAACCCCTGTTCTGAAATCCTCAGCTAGAGGGGGGAAATGCTACAGGAATTTAAGACATTAAAACAAGAGACAAGAGCATGGATTTATTATTTTTATTGACAAGGTTTATAAGAACAAATTAAATATTTAAAATCAAAGGCCAATTCTAAGGTCTCATTTAGTTGTTTACTCCATTCATTTGTATTTATCCAGAAACAAGTCAAACCTGTTAAAATACCCAACAATCAATCAACACATACCATTTTTATGTATTTCCACGGATGGATTTTTAAACACTCAATTGGTTTATCAAAGGCCTAATTCTCTCATTAAGTAGCACTGTTTTATTTTAAAATTCAGAGATTCAATAAACTGATTAAGACAATTTAAAAGATAAAACAGTCTCATTCAGTAGTGGTCTGTATATTGATCACCTAGAATCCTGATTGGCCAAAATTTAAAACCCAAAAGCCCTGATTCCACAAATAAACTTCTTTAACGTTAAAAATAAGTCTTTTATCACTTTTGAGAAATATTTTGTCAGAGATACCCACTATTGCCTGCACATTAACTTCTAGCATTATACTCGGTACATTTATCATAATTATAAAGGTGGCCCGGTTTCCTGTAAATATCAGCATTTTATATGGGCAAAAGCAGTTAATAAAAATCAGTTCATTTATTATAAGCCAAATGTGCTTGTACTTCATCCCACCCTGTCCCCAAATTTTGAAGTTCTGATGTACTGATTTGGTTGATCCTTAATATAAAATGTATCTACAGACACTTGCAGAGTTAACACTAAAACTACAAATTGATGACACTTCTGAGGCAAAGCAGAGAACGATCTGTTCCTTCAGTGTTTTCTCCACTGAATTTTGACTTTCACTGCTCCGTCATACCATCTGGCCGAACACTGACATTTCATAGTTTATAACTGTAAAGATACCTACCCAGAGGAGTTTAAAAATTGATCTGCACAAAAGAAATAAAAAAACTTTATATACAACAAATTTGTTTTTAAAAATACAAAAATAACATCTGTCACTTTTGTCATGCTGACAATTTGACATATATACACATGCAGCAGAAAATTTTCAATTTAATCTCAATAGCTGAAGCCTGTATTTTTAATATGAACACACTGCCACTGACAGGTGTATATCCAAAATATTTCATGTAGTAAATACTGCCATAGTCTCTGCATGTATAAATGTCAGTAATAGTTTGTTCTACTTGATTAAAAGTATATCTGAAACAAGCGAATACTAAGCGCGCTTAAAACTACAACAGTTCGAGAATCTACGATCTCCTATGAAGAAATCCAAAATGTACAAAATACAACTATAAAAGCAAGGAAGTTACTGCCATGCAAAATTTTAAACTAAAAACTGCATAGAAATGCAATTTAAAACAACAAACTCAAATTTACTTAACACTCAAGATAAAAAGATCAGCAATAAGTTCTACCAACACAATGCTTGCAGGGATTTAGAAAAGGAAATACATTCTCTTTGCTGGTATAATGGTATAAATCAGATCTTTACATCCACGGGACAAGTCATGTGTCTCCTCTGCCTCAAGAAATCAGCTGCAATGAGAGAAACAACATTTTCCTATACCCAATACATTAGGAACACAAAAATCATACCCCCCCCCCCTTTTAAACTTCTGTTTTACACCACTGTGACCTTGGGAAATCTGTTGGGACCCATATCAAACTCTGGCTACTGCTGGTCTTCTGCCTCTGGTGGACAACAGTTATGCTCAAGTGGTTGTGAGTGTCTGTGACGTGCCTGGCTGCCCACGTGGGTACATGGCGAGCCTGAGGTCGGGTCTATCACTACTGTTCTGACTGTATTTTTAAGCTTTACAATGGGAGAGAGAAAATATTTTCCCCATCTATTCTGAGAAAATTTGAGGGTCAAATGTGATATATTTAGTGAAATGAATATTTTGAAAAAAATGCAGTATTTGATATACATCATTCCTTTGTCTTCAATGTTCAAAATGACCAAAACTGATCAAAAGGTAGATATATTTACCTCTTTAACAGTTGTTTTTATGAAATCTTTTCTTTCAGTTAAATCATAAGCAGGATAATTTTCATATACCTATAGTGAAAATGAAAAAGGTTAAAAGTAGATTTAGAAATCCAGTGCTATTCTTTATACCTTTGGATAAAGAAGAAATGGATGCCACATACGAACAGCTGCACGTGCGCGCAAATGTTCTCGCTCACCAGACAACTGCACTGAGCAGACAATAAACTAGCACGCGAACATTCTCTCTGTCGTATACGCTGCTGGGAATATCAGCTGAGGTAATAGACGCGGGCGAGGCAAACACCTACACAGAGATCTTAGGTAAGGGGACCAAGCTCTTTACACTGGCAGGTTATCTGTCAGATGTTTCCTAGAGACTTCCTTACGCTGCTTTGTTACGTCCTCCAACACTACTGAGGCTCCCCAACGTGAACTCTGATGAGCTTCAGCCTCCACTCCACCACCCTATCCCCTCCCCTAAGTGACATGTCCGAGACCCGGGTGGTCTCAGGAGTCCCTCTCTTTTGTCAACTCGCTCCCCGCTGCCTGACTTCGCGATGACGCCTGGGCTGACTCCATCGGCACCCGCAGGCTTCACTCCTGAGGTGCAGTGAAGGTAAGCAAGCTGCTTCAGTACAGGGCCAGACAGTAAATGGTTTCAGCTTTTCCAGGAGCACAGTTTCTGTCACAAGCACTCAACTACGCCATTGTCGTGTGATAGCGGCCACAGACAACGCTGGAATGAATGGATGTGGTTGTTGTCACATTAAACTATTTACGAAAACAGATGGGAAGATAGATTTGGCCCACAGGCTGCAGTCTGCCAGTTCCTACGAATAGAGTCAGTCATTCACATCACTCCAGTTGTTCGCCCTTGTTCTTTCTCTGCAAAACTCTAACCCTGAACTGGTCTAACTACCAGCTTTTCTATACAAAGGACTGGTCCTAGGATGCCTGGTGGCTCAGTCGATTAAGCATCTGCCTTCAGCTCAGGCAGCTCAGGAACCCCAAGTCAGGCTCCCCGCTTCTCCCTTTGCCCCTCACCTCGCTTGTCCTCTCTCTCAAATAAATCAATAAAATCTTTTAAAAAAATTAAAGACTAAAAGACTGGTCCCATTTCAAGTTCATGGTATCCAATGCCAGAGTCTCACCAGCAATCCCTCCAAGTATCTCACCAGGTCCTCCTTCACTCCTGTCAATGGCATCTTCATCCCTCCCCCCCTTGTGCTCTTGGGCCAAGAAGCCACTATTATGCATTCCTTCAACTTTCGGACATACCTCTTCCCCTCCACCTTATTCTGTCTGGATCCATCAATACTCCCCACGTCCTTACCTCTGCGTGGACCGTTTCCGTAACTCTCCCCAGGCCATCCCAGCACTGTCTCCAAGCCTAACATATGCATGTGCTTTCTTTCCCCAACCTGCTTAAAAACTTTCATCAGCTTGTATTCCACACCCCCCCATTTAGCTACTATTTCCCTTCTAAAGCAAGCTGCTTAAAACAGCAGCTTTTTATTTACTTTCATCACCATTCATTCTCAATCCAAGGGTAAATAATCCTTGCATTCACCATCCTCAAAACTGCTCTTATTACGTGACTCCTACTTCCTGAGTCCAAAAAACCCCCTCAAGTCCTTCTCACCTGACCTCTCCATGTTGTTAATATCTCCTTAAAAAATTACATAAGCGTATTTATAAAAGTCGAAGGCACAGAACTCGTCTCTCTCCACTCTGCCCTTGTCCCTCCCCCCAGAGGAAACCAGTTATCAGTTCGCTGTGTATTCTTCCAGACCTTTAAAAACGAGTTTTTACACAAACACATAAATGTACCAATGTGAATATTGTTTTTCTGTATTTACATAGATGGGGTAATATTCTATATGTTTTAAAAAGTTGACAATACCTGGAAGGTTCTTCCATGTTCTTTTGAACTGCTACAGAAAATTCCAAAAGTACAAACATACCAGTTTAAACATTTCCCTATCGATGGCCAGTTAGGTTCTGAGTTTTCAATATTAACAGACATGCTGAACGTTACTGTGATCATTTTGTGCAGACGTGACTACGTCTTTAGCATAGAGACCTAGAAATGGAATTGCTAGGTTAAAGGGCATTTTGCGATTTACATTTTAAGATACTACTTAATTGTTCTCCAAAGTTGTTACAACTTTAAGCGTGAGTACATCTCCCTATACCCTTGCCAAGCATGAAAACTGCTAATCTTTATAAAGATTTTGTCAAGCTAATGAGCAAAAATATTTCCACTTTTACCTTTCAGTACGGAAAGTGTGTTTTCAAGTTTACAGGGCATTTCTATTCCCCCCCACCCCCTCAGCTGTTTTCCACAGCCCTCGCCCACTGTCTCATGGAAGGGCATGACCTTTTCTTAACTGGCCCTGCCCTTCCCCTTCTGGAAACTGTCTCCTCTGTCTTGGCTTTGATAGCACTTATCTCTCTACGGTTTTTTATATTTTGTAGAAATCACTTCTCGACTCTAATGTGAATGGTCTCCAGGACTCTCTGTCCTTTGCTTTCCTCTATCTTCTTGCCTGGGCCACCTTCTTTAGGCTTCTGGATTTAACTCCCAGCAGTAGCCCAGTCTGGCTTTCTCTCCTACCTTGGCAGAATTACAGTGGCCACAGCTTCTCTCACTTGGATGTTCCAAGCACCTCATGTCATAATGTCTAGAACGAAACTCATCTTTTTCTCAGAGTACTCTTTGCTCTGCTCCCCAGATGATTGATGCAGCCACACCCTAACACCCACAGCTGAGTAAGGTCTGGCCAGGCTCTCTCGATTTCTGACTTGGATTATGGCCGCCATGAAAACTTGATTATGACAAACTTGGGTTTCTTGCCTCTTAATTCCATTCTTTGTTCTTTCTCAATGTGTCTGGGATGACTCTTAAAAATCGGGTTGTGTCAGCCCCTGCTGATCAGCCCTCACTATCCCATTGAGCCTCCCAATTCTCCCATTAGTTTCAGGGAAAAAACTAAACTCTGCAACACAGCATACAAGAGTTCTACAAAACTTCTTTTCTTCCCTAACTCCTGCGAAGACTTCCTTCCAACTCTTTTTTTTTTTTTTTTTTTTTAAGATTTTATTTATTTATTTGACAGAGATAGAGACAGCCCGCGAGAGAGGGAACACAAGCAGGGGGAGTGGGAGAGGAAGAAGCAGGCTCATAGTGGAGGAGCCTGATGTGGGGCTCGATCCCATAACGCCGGGATCACGCCCTGAGCCGAAGGCAGACGCTTAACCACTGTGCCACCCAGGCGCCCCCAACTCTATTCTTCTGCCAAATTAAGCCAATTACTATTCCTTGTGGTCACTGTCCTATTTCACACGCACGTGTCCATGTCGCTCAGCTGTATGGCACAGCTGATGCTCTAGGCTCTCTTCCCTCTTCCCAGGCCCAGGCATGCGCAGCTCCTTCTGTGGTGGTGTGGCACGTTCTGCACTCTTCCAGCCCAGCCCCCACCAACCGTCCCCAGTGCACTGCAACAGCCGTCTCCTATCTCACCTAACAGTAAGTCCCCAACAGCCAAACAACGGATTCCCCAGCTTTACCCCCAAATCTATCCCAGTGCCTGGTCCACAGCAGAGGCTCAGTGAATGCTGAATGAATAAACAAAATAATCAAGGTCTTAAAAAAATATAGAATATTTCACCTTTAGTACATTTGAAATTTTAATTTGGTTTTACCATGAGAAACTAGATTCTAAACTCTCCCAATTTTGATCTAGAGTATGGAATCTCTATGGAATCGATTCAAGACTAGGTCATTTTATTTTCTGAGTATCAGAAAAACTTCACAGAAGTCTGAGCTAAAAACCTGATCTATACCATCTTGTAATAATAACCCTGAAAATAAGGTGGTCCATGAGATTCTCTTTTTGAAAATACTGATTTAAGTAATCTTAATCTCTACACCCAACATGGAGCTTGAACTCACGACCCCGAGGATCAAGAGTCACAGGCTCCTCCAACTGAGCCAGCCAGGTGCCCCGAGATTCTGCTCGTTTAAACTAACATAATCTAAGGATGCATCAATAAAAGTAGTTTCCAGATCATGAAAAGAAAGTTTTCTCTGCAGTGTAGAATGTATCACTTTAGCTTTGTTTACTGTACACATCCTACTGTTATAGAGGAAGCAGCCTCACTAGGGCAGAGACTTGGACTGACTGACTGCAGCACCCCAGCACCTGTAAGAACATGTAACAGTTCAGCAGACAGTTATGCAGTGAACGCATGCACATAAGAATCTTGCTTTGAACTGAGGGCTGAGTGGACGAATTTTTCACATAAAAGCAAAATGATCCAAGTATCTGTCCAATTACCTCCTTGCAAATCTGCTTCATCGTGACTTCCTCCAAGTTAGCACTGGCCAGTAATTTCTTCACTGTCTCCTTTAACTCTTCATCTGTAGGAGGTTTCTTTAATTTTTTAATTAAAGGTTCATCATCTGAACTATCCTCAGATTCACTTTCTAAAAGTAAGATAAGCATTCATTAGATTCTCAAAGAGGTATCAGGAAAAACGATACATCACCACTCTATAAATTAGGTATACAACATGCATTAACATTTTTGTCAATTTTGAAAAATTACAACTATAAAAACCTGGTATACCACTTCCCCCCAGCCAATTTTCTTTGCAGTTTATCTATTTTTCACACACACTTCAAAACTGTTAGAGCATATGAGTTCTACCTTTAGAGTTGCCGAAAATGTGTCGTTTCTAACATACCTTTTTTGGAACTGTTTTGATTCTTCTTGGTGGTGCTGCTATCTGCCTTCTTAACATTAGCACTTTTTACAGTTTTCTTACTTTTAGAAGTGGCTTTCTGTTTAGGTTTTTCTCTTTTAGATGTCTTTTTTGGTGGCTGGTGGAAAGGAAAGCAAAGAACATATATTGATGAGATTAATTTCATTCCTCTATTCCTCTGTACCTCTCAAGAATATTAGAGAAAATTAATGTATTTAGCATCACCAAATGATAAATTATTACTAGTTACCAATTTCTGAGATAACCAATATCCCCAACAAACTTCACTTTATCCCAACACAAAACTAGTCACGAGAAGAATCAAACACTAATATAAGATGCCCAAATTCATTACACACTATAGACAGAAAACTTTATATGCACTGCCTTACTTTCATCTTAAAAAATGCCTCTAGAATATAGGTGATATTAATATTTTTCTATTGTCTCTCCCAGCTAGAATGGAAGTTCCATGAGGACCAGGATTTTTTTTTAACACTCTAAGTTCACTGATGTATCCCTAACTCCTAAAATAGTGCACCAAGCACAGCAGTTGCTCAGTAACTATTTCTGAACATACGAAGAGACTAAGGCTTGAGAGGTATTTTGTTCACAGCCACATAACAAAATACACAAGTGAGGTTCAAATAGATCTGACTCCAGAACCTGTTTTCTTAAACACTGACTCATAGCTGATTAAACAAAAGCGAAGTATATAAACGCAGATAGATTAAAATGACAAAATTATAATTTTTACTTTGTCCCAACCAGGGTCTTTGAAATTAGGGAACATTAATTCATTTAACTAATTTTCCCAAAGTAGAAGCATCTTGTATATAAGCAAATAGCTCAAAATAACCTAAAATCTCATCCTAACACACCAAAAATACTGCAAATCTGACAGAATGTCTCTCCAAATGTTTTACACTTTAATTTCTGATTATAATTCCCTTTTTTAAAAAAAAAGATGGATATTGGTCTGAACTTACTCTTAAAATTAAAGTATATAGACCAATCTGTTCCAGGGGTAAAGGAGGCTGAGGCTCTAAGTGTGGTTCGGAAGTATCTCTTTCCACTTGCCACGCTGCCATCGCTATGTAGTCACAGCAGGCCACCAGCAGCAGCCTGTCCCGCCGCAGTAATGTACTGCTGGCGGGGAGCTGGCTAACCGAGCTAGTTTAACTGCCACTAAAAAATGCATTTGAGAGGTGGCAAGGGGCTGAAACGTTTTCTAAAAGTAAAGTATATGAGCTCTACCTATGCGTTATTATTGAGAGGCAATTTTTACTTATTTCCTAATTCTTGGAGGTGTTCCAAATAGTGGGGGGTGCTGGACAGGTTATTCTCTGTGACTAACTTGAACTAAGTTTTATTAGGTATCCACCTAATTCATAAGAACCACACTAAGCTCTAAAAGGGAATCCTAAAATTTCCCAAGTTCTGTTGTATATTTAATATGTAGAATAATCACTATTATGTATCACATTTTAGTCAAAGTTTAATAAAATCTGGATCTGTAGGTGATTAACATACTTTACAAGAAAGTAAGAAAGGGTTGGGGAGGGTGAGCAAGGGATAGCAACACCGTAAGCATTATTACTTGATCCCACCCAGATTAGATAATTAGAATCACACACTTAAAACACTTCCAGAGCCTTTTAAGGCCAGGGTATACAGCTGTCATTAAAATTTCAGAGGGTGCACAATATGGCACCATTTTAAAACCTGCAAATCGGGAGTAGTACTAGGTTGACAAAGTATAAAAATTCACAGTGATAAAGGATAATCAAAGCCATCTCCACAAGATATCACACTGGACAAACACAACTAAAACGATGCTTCTTTCTATATCCCCCATCATCATCTAGCAGGGATAGTGTTCCCCAGTTTTTTAAGTGAACAACTAGCCTATTAAGTTAAGAGAAACACTGTAAACACACGGTCACAAGCACTATAGAAACCTAACAGGTAAGAGTGTGGGCTCTGGAGCTAGCTGCCTGGTTTCAGATTCTGGCCCCAGTTCCCTCATTTACAAAATGAGGGAAATGTGATAGTACTTAATGATTTTATGGGGGAGTAAACGCATTCGTGGAAACTACTTTTAATGGTGCCAGGCTCATAGGAAATGGTTAATGAATATTAGTTATTGTAATAACTAATAATTATGAGTGCTTCCTTTTGTAAAGGAATTCTTTCATTAAACACATGTAGTAACTTGGAAGTTTTAAAGTCTTCTTTAAAAAAGCAAGGCACATATAAAGAATAGATACACAGAACAAGAGCAGGAAGATAGGCTCAAGGACACCTGTGTTAACTAACCATGATGATTCTGCTTATTTCATTACTTTCTGGTAGATAGTACTGGACCTACAAACATCCACCCCTGTAATAATAAACCATGTTGTTTATACCGGATCTCACTCATCTTTGGTAACCAGTTACAAGTTATTCTGTGACAAATGAAAGGCAGGAATTCAGAAAAGTGAGAAATGTTAGCATGGAGCAGCAGGGAGAACGGAGTAGTAAAATAATCTCTACAGAACCGCATATCTTCAGGTTTCATCTTGAGCAGAGAGGCAATCAGAGTAACTCGCATTAGCCTTGCGGATGTAAAGAATCACCTCAGCTTCCCTAATGGTATGTCTTAGATATGTACAGGAGGAGGTCACTCTGAAAATGGGGCATCCCAAAGGACCTTGGTACTGGGACACAATAGACGATTTCTGGTAGGTAAGGTAAACGTGAATAATTGGTATTTTGGAGGTAAAGAGACCCAGGGAGAGCGGAGAAGGGGAGTGAAAGTGAGCCCACTTATACTCTACAGGAACTTTCAAATCCTCATTACCTTACTCCCCTCCTCTCCTTAGGAAAATCTCTCATGAGTCTAAATCCAGCCCACTAGTCTCCTCCTCTGAATCCTTCATTTTATCACCAACTGATTAATCTGTGGTCCCACAGTACTTGGCCTACAATTCATGTATCCCTACTTCATGTGAAGCAGTGAATAAGAATACAAGTTTGAGAGCCAGACTTCCTGGTTCAAATCCTGACTCCACTACTGACCACTTTTGTATTCGCAAACAAATCACTTACCTTCCCTGGGCCTGTTTCCTCATCTGTAAAATGGAGGTAAGAATACCAGACTTTGCTGAATTTAATACTTTTTTTCACATTTTCTCATCTCAGCAGTATCTGACTGGGGTACATTTTATAATTTACATTAAAATGATGCCTTATAGGCATCGGAGATTCGATGAACTGTGGCCATATCTGTAGAATTGTTTTGAGGATCAAATAAGTAAATAAATATAAGGTAACAGCAAAAACATGTAATGTATACAGCTTTATTAAACTAATTATTTACAGCCTGTTTTCCCACCCTATCACAAATTTTTTAAGAGTATATTTGACAATCTCCGTGAGAAAAGACACCTGACCGCGTTATTTAGCTCCATCCGTCCCCAGCAACCTTAAAAAATGTTTGGCATAAAGCAGCTATTTAAATATTTGTCATGTTCATATCATTTTTAGGATCTGGTTTACTTGTACTCTGAACCCAGGATGTGGTTAAAATGTAATTAAAAGGAAAAAGAAAAAGGCATCTCTATAGTACACTATCTTACATGAGCTAAATAAAAAAGCAAAGCAAAAAAAAAAAAAAAAAAAAAAAATCCAAAGACAAAACAGTTTATCTCAATACAAAGGAGGAAAATGTATCTGAGTAGCTGAGAACCAACGCCTTACAGATACTAAGAAGCAAGACCTCTGATTCGTAAGTTCAGTGTGCCTCCTACCATAGATTATTAGTTGCTTATAGAAATGACTAACGTACCTATGTATCTCTTTCAAGCCAGAGTTGAAATGACAGAAATAAGCCAGTGATATCATAACCTATTTAGGTTGTTAAAATTAACTTTTTCCATTACATACAAATGTTACCAATGATAACAAAGAATAAAAAAATGTTGGCAGAAAATGCAAAACAGCAACAGAGGATCACCAAACTCTGTATTAGGGCTCTCTGGCCTTTGCCGTCCAAATTTTGTAGGGGCCCCAGGATCATTTCTTTAGATTTTTTTTTTTAAAGCTAAGATGGGCCTTAGTGTAATCCAATTTTGTATAGTTTTCACCAAATTTCTCTTTCACTCTGATCTCTCCTGTTTATCCTTTAAAAGCTCAGACCAAATTGTTACCTCCTGTGAAGTTTCCTGTCTGGATCTTTGCTCCCCACATGTCCCTAGAAAGAGGTAAATACCCTTTATCTTCTGAGCCTCCACATTATCTTGTCCAAATCTCTTTTTTGGCTTTTAAGTTATACTCTACTTTTTTCCTGCTGATCTTTGACTTCTCCCTTTCTACCAACAACTGCTGAAGGCAGAGACCCTGTTTTATGTTTCTTGATCTCCAGTGCGTGGCTCAGAACCGGCACTTAGTAGTTGCTACATAATTATTTGGAAGATTGAGATGGGAAAAGATTCTTGGAAACTAGGTAACTGCTGAAGATCTATTCCAGCCCTGAGGTTCCCTGTCACCAGCACCACTCTGCTTGCTAGGAGAATGTGTTTGCTACTAACAGCAGCCAAACTTCTTGATTTTTTAATATAACTGTCTTCTGGCACAACTTACCTATACAGGTTGTACATATAAGAGAAGGAAAAGAGACCATTCGGTAAATCGTCAAGGGTGAGGCCTGGGAACCTATGTATTTTTTTAAAGCCCTGCGGCAGACTCACCCAGTTATAAATCTTCTAAGATGACAGATAAATTTATAGTCTGAATCTCTCACCAAGCTTTCTCTATAAAGTGCCAGAAGGTAATTACTTTAGGGTTTGCGGCCTACATGTGCTTACTGTTGCAATCTTCATTTTTTTAAACAAATACTGCAAAAAAGGAGAAAACCATCCTCAGCTTCTAGGTTGTACAAAAACAGGCCATAGGTTGGATCTGGTGTATAGGGCTACAGTTGCCAATTACTAGTCTAGATTATGAATTATTGGAACTATACAAGTTAAAGGCAGGAACTAAATAATTTAGTCAATAAAATAATTTAATTAATATATTTATGTCAACAGCTTTATGTGTTTTTATAATCAGAAGTGGATATATACTTATCTAAAACTATTGCTTAAAATCAAATTTGAATCTAAATCAGTAGTTCTATCTAGATAACTCTGAAGACAGAAGCATATGAACTAGCAGCTCTGGAAAGAGTAATATGGACAAGATATTAAAAAATATTAGTGTACACCTGAAAATAATGTGACATTTTGTCAACTGTACTTCAATACGAAAAAAATACATACATATATTTATTATATCCTTGAAGTGCAAAAATGAAGATATATCATCCTCCCTTGGAGTCAAGACTGACTTAGATATACGATGTGAAAGTACATGGCACGTAGTAGATTCTCAGTAAGCCTGCTCCTTGTATTTACCAGGAAATGCTTACTGAATGAGTGGTAACTCTCCCCAGGTAGACTGTTCTAGAAGCCAGGTCTCTTTTTCCCTTCTCAGCAAAATTCAGGTAGAATGAACCATCATTTTGAATAAACAAGAATGATGCATCTATTACTTATACAATGTCCAACCTCCTGAGTTCTCCAGAGTCCGGCTTCAGTGCACTCTGCTCTAGCTCACCTCTCACGGCTTGACTTCTGGACACATTGTCTAACCACAAACAAGTGTGTCTGTCAGAGGGGGACCCTGGACCTTCTTGCTCCCTGTCTCTGTCCACATGTCCAACTTTCTATTCCCAAGGTCAATTTCAACTGGTATTTCTATCACTTCTCTCCAAAGCTGTCCCTCAACGATAGGAATATTCTCTTTTGGAATCCTATATTAAGTATCATTCAAATGGCATTTGGGTAGAAAATATTTTCTGGAACCTCAACAGCACTTAGTATACTCTCAATGTACTGAACTGAATAATGTAAAAGTGATAACATGTGAAACCCCTACTTTAAAAATCTCTCAAAATATTTTGAAAATTTTACTAATTATAGCAAACCCATTATGTGGCATTACAAAGGAAAAATGTTGGAGGTATTCATGAGTTAACTAACATTTTGTTATTTAATCAAACAAGAGTCAAGACTTGAGTCTTTCATCAAAATATATGGGAAAAAATTAGGTGATTAAGTTTAGAAAAACTTAAGAAAAGGCTAGTTTCCAAATTGTCATGGGATTTATTAAGATTCTGGCTTGTTGTTTTTGAATCTGCTGTGAGTGGTTCAGTCAGAACCATCCAGTATTGTAGTAAGTTTTAATGCGAAACAGACAAAAGAGAAACAGACAAAAATTGACAGCTGCCATTAATTTCAGATAGTACCATGTACTGTGATCTAATTTTGTAAAAGATTAATAATAGAAATTTTTTTAAATTTGAAGAGGAT
The DNA here is from genome assembly GCF_023065955.2 of Ursus arctos. NCBI lineage: Eukaryota > Metazoa > Chordata > Mammalia > Carnivora > Ursidae > Ursus > Ursus arctos. The sequence goes on from NW_026622997.1 coordinate 21,354,202, forward strand.
TTTTTGTATCTCTGATAACCATGAAGGTATAGAATCAGAGGAACAACACAAGCAATTTTTGAAGGAAGGCAAAAAAAAAAAAAATCTTGGGAGAAAAGGCTTACCTATCTTTTATAGGCAGCAGGGCTCTTGAAGGAGGGTCTCCAAAAAAGACGCCTGTCACAGAGCCAGAATCCTGTCCTCACAGCAGAAAGGTTGTACTGGGTGAACAGATGAACAAAATAAAAATTAGCTTAAAATACACTGTTCTTTTAACAACTTGGCTGAGATAACTCAAGAATGCCAAGAGTAAAGAATGTGAAAGGCTCATTATATTTCACAGAAGATTATGAAAGCGAGTTTAAGTCTAAGATTTTATTATGGTGATTATTCAACTTTGCCTTCCAGCAAAAGAGTTTAATAATTTACATGGTTTTGTAAATCCTCTGATCAAATTATGAGATGGGAACGGGAGGGGGGATTCTTATTTTTTAGAACACAATTAAGGACTAACAAAACTTTTACATTCACCCTCCTACTACTATCAAATAATTCCCTGAATGGTCCAAATATGTTAAGTTTATCAAAAACTATAACTGGAAGTTTCTCTGATCTGGCCAACATTATAGGATGGCTCACTCAACATCTTTATTCGCCTTCCTCCACAGACACAAGAAAGCTACCACCTGGATCTTAACAGCTTCCCCTGCAGCTAGAGGTAGAGAGGTAATAAAGTTCTGGCCAAGGGAACATACCCGGAGATCTCTGATAAAAGGCATCCCTTCTGGGGGAAAAAAAACCGAAAACGTTACTAGAAGAAAGCCTTTCGCTCTTCTCTGGAGCAGGGATTCAATGCCTAAAGGTAACCCTCATCTTGTGATCATGAGGTGAAGTACCACATTTGCAGATGGTGGCTCTAGAATAAAGAAGGTATTCAAATTCTCGATACCTTTCTTGAGCTAATATACTGGCTCCAAATTGCCTGTCTGTGGATTTCTTGTCATGAAAGAAAAAAGAACTCGTGTTTTGGACATTACTAGTAAGGTTTTTAAGTATTTATAGTTGAAGACATTCCTGATGTATGGGAGCATTCAGATGAATTTTAAATTTCAGTTTGTTGTATACTTTTCTAACTATAAGAATGTTATAAAAACACTAAGAAAAACAGAAGAGTATTAGAATAAAATTTTAAAAAACTAAGTATGCTTTTAAGGGTCTAAGAGATTATCAGAACCGTTTTCTCCAAGGTAGGAAGCATGGCTTCTCTCTGTACTCTCCAGTACTTCTCTATGCCTAAGGTCTAACACCGTGGTCAATAACATACCTAAGCATGGTTTAATCTCACTGGTTCATTTCAGCAATCTTCTCCTAAAGATGCTAACCCAGTACAGGAACCAGATGATTTTCAGAATAAGTTTATAGAAAATAACTAAACCTGTCATTTTCCTATTCCCTCATTTTTAAGAAATTTTATCTACACTACAAATTCCTAATTCTAAAATGCTCTCCTCCTACTGCCCTAAGAAGAAGCAAATGTCCAAAAGCCAAGACGGTAAGTTTAAAACAGTTCTTTTATAAAGTCACTCCTGGAAAGAAAGAGCAACTTCTTATTGGAGTTACTTCTAAAGAAAAGGAGGATTTAAAACCACTGTGAACCACTCACTGCCTATCACAGAAACAGAGCTCCAGGTCCAGAGAACCTCCAACAAAATGTCTTAGCAATTATTGTCAGGCTTAAATATGACACATTTTCTTACAAAAGACTTAAAAAACCCTGACAATTATTTTTACTATGTGGTTTTCAGTGACTTTTAACCCTACATTTAAGAGATAATCAATTTACTTATAAATATCCTAGTCTTCTACACAGCTAAATAGGAAAATGAGCAGGTGAATGAGTAACATTCAACCTCAGGTAACTGGTCAATGGACAACTATAACTTAAACTGGATTTCTGCTTGAGAGTCCTGACTTAAGCAATATGATACAGATTATTTAGTCCAAAGCCCTCAATTTACAGAGGAAACCAAAGACAACATTAATCTACCTAACTTCATACTTACTGCAGGAATCTAAAATAAAATAAGAAAATATTAATCAGGGAGAAGTCTTATTTATAAAGGGAAAATCTGTCTCAGGAAATAACAGAATAAGTAATATTAACTTAGCAACCTTCTATGGAAAGAGTCAACAAAAAAATTCTATGTACAGGCAATTCACAACTTTTCCAATCAACCTGTAACTGTTCTTTACGGCCTCTTAGAAAAAGAGGTCCTTTCAAAGTAATAATCAAGTGCTGGGGCGCCTGGGTGGCGCAGTCGTTAAGCGTCTGCCTTCGGCTCAGGGCGTGACCCTGGCGGTACAGGATAGAGCCCCACATCAGGCTCCTCCACTGGGAGGCTGCTTCTTCCTCTCCCACTCCCCCTGCTTGTGTTCCCTCTCTCGCTGGCTGTCTCACTCTAATAAATAAATAAATAAATAAACAAATAAATAAATAAATAAATAAATCTTAAAAAAAAAAAAGTAATAATCAAAACAATGCCATTTATGAAGTCCCTAACAAAGTTACTACTTAACTGAGTCCTCAAAAAAATGGAATAAGGAAAAATAGTTACCATAGAAATACTGTTCCTCCTGCTAGTACTTACCTTTCATAGGAACAGAACCGGTAATAAAGTTTTTGAGAATAGTCCTAAATTTGAGATAGCCTTTAGAGCCATGAATAATAGACTTATCAGGAAAAGAAAAAAAAAGAAATATTTCTCAGTCCAGATTTTATTGGACTGTATTTTACGAAGTTCGTCAGTACTAGCCCAAATAGAAAAACCAAAGCAGAGAACAGAGAGTTATGATAAAGCATTTATGTTGTGTGACTTTATGTCTGTAAAAGCCTATTTGTGTTTTCCTTTTTCCTGCATGGATTTTCGCCATTTGACCTGGGTTTCTAGCAAACGATCCTTTCTTATGGTCCTGCAGAAAGGCTGTGATTTATAAGTGGGGCAGTTCCACCTGTGATCATTGTCCAGGAACCAATATGGTTACAAGTCAGAGGTCATCTATATTCACAGACTTCAAGTAATTCTACTTAGGACAATAATCTGGAAAGCAAATAAGAAAATGAGTATAAAATACCCTCACCTTTTAACATGCATCTTAGTAATGACAGGAAGATTGGATTTAGGAATATTACATATGATAAAAGGTTATCTTAATACTAATAGTAATAGCAGCTAATACTTACATAGTACTTGTGCCAAGCACTGCTCTAAGTGCTTTAAATAAAGTTACTGAAATCAGCCCCTTTGTTGAGGCTGGTACTGTTATCAACCCTATACTACATATAAGAAGCTGAGGTATAGGGTTTATAAGTAATCTGCACAAAGTCATACTCAAGGGTGCAGCTGGGATTTGTACCCAGATAGTTTCCAAAGCCCATGCCCATAATCACATTGCCTCTGGAAAAATTAGATGTTTATATTCTATGACAACTTTTCTTTAAATCTGCTTTTTAAAAGGTTTGAGGAAGCACAGTGACTACATGTAGTAATAACCCAAAAATCTGTTGAATGAGGATGGTTACTACTGCAAAATTGCTATTATTATAGATTCACATATAAACAAACATGTTTCCCTCTTGATGTCCTTAAAATCTATTCCATAAAAATTTTAGGGCTGAGATCACTCATCTTCCCTTGCTCCAAAAATATATTATGAAATACCTGCTAGATTTGTAATATCCTTTTGTAAATTACGAAGCATTTCATATTTAGCTTTATAGGAGTCTTTATAAAATCTGACATTAAAATAATCACGGATTTTAAGTACCTAAAAACAAATACACATATACAATCAGAGTTCATCACATCTTTTTCCTTCTAATCCAGTAGTTACCAACTGGAGGTGATCATCCCGCCCCAACCCCGAAGGACATTTGGCAATGTCTGGAGACAATCGGAGGTTTGGGGGGGAGGGGTGCTATTGTCCTCTAGTGGGCAAACATTCTAGAATGCACAAGACAGCCCTCCACAACAAAGAAACACCTTGGCCCAAAAAGTCAAGCCAATTAATCAAGTCCCTAAATAAGGAAGATGACCCAATTTACACAGCAAGTTCTGACCACTGAAGGAGACACCAAAACAAAGTTAAGACAGAGTCTACCAAAACACTATTAGCCATAATACGAAATCATCTCCTTGACTGAGGATATGTATCAAGGAGAGGGTAAAGCTAACTTTTTAAATGGTTCAGCAGCTCTCTTCTTCCTGAAGTTTCACTTGGGAAGCTAAATACTCTCAAAATTTTACAGATACGCCCAAGTAAAAGAAAATGGCAGGCATTCCTAAGTAATACAAAACCTGCCCACCCATCAAATAAACTTCAAACACGGTTCTTATTAAATAATCCCCAACAAGTTGAGAAAAACTGGGGTCCTTAAACCCCTTTTTTTGCATAAAACACAACAAAATGGCTGAAATCAATCCTAAAATATTAACAAAACAATTCTCAAACAATCTGCTTCTTTAGATTCCCGTTTAGTATATGCACTGCCTCCTTCCCATGTACCTACTCTGATCTTCAAGGTCCAGTTCAAATCCAGCCAACCTCATTCTTCCAACCCCAAGCTCTCACATGTCCATAAAACCAAAAGCTCCATAAGGGAAAGAAAAGATCTGTACTTATTTTTGTGTCTTAGGAATTAAAAAACAACCAATATGGTACCAACAGTTTCTAGAATCTGTTTTCTAGTTACACCTATCACATGACAGGAATATTTAATGCTCCCCACGGAAAGAAATGAGGAAAAAAAACCCATAAACACCCAACATTTTACCTCCTCTTCACTTTCTTTATCTTCATCATCTGAAGACTCTTCCTTGTTTTTCTTTTCGTCTTCATCACTGCTAGACTCATCTGACAGAATTTCAGGACATTTGGTTCGCTTAGCTTTCCTTGCCATTCCAGAACTGTTCCGTTCCTTTTTGTTGCCTTTGCTAGAACTTTTTTTAGATTTTGGCAATGGCTGTATACAATAAAATAAAGATAACACCAATGAGCTATTATATTTCCAAGTCAATCATTTTTGATAACTACTTATCAACTCATTCTTGTTCCTGTCTCAAGTATTTCCAAACTTAGCAGTTTTACAGAGAACAATTCATCTTTAAAACGTCAAGTTGATCTTTTTGTCCGCACTACCAATACCCTTTCACTTGTGTTCTAACACCTAGGCAAGACTCTTCACAAATGCGGAAATACATACTGTGTCCTGTGGTTTTTTTTTTTAGATTTTATTTATTTGACAGAAAGAGACACAGCCAGCGAGAGAGGGAACACAAGCAGGGGAGTGGGAGAGGAAGAAGCAGGCTCCCAGCAGAGCAGGGAGCCCGATGTGGGGCTCGATCCCAGGACCGTGGGACCATGCCCTGGGCCGAAGGCAGACGCGTAACGGCTGAGCCACCCAGGCGCCCCTCTGTCCTGTGTTCTGACATGGGATTAGAAGCCCAAGTACACACTGTATTAAGCTCAGTTATTTACACTTTATCAGGCTATTTTGAGTTAGACTTGTAAGTTATTTCACTCCTATAAGCATTAAAACTATCAATACCAGAGGAGCTTCTTGCTTTAGAGGCTCCTCCCATCAAAAGACTGGAGCCACAAATAAAGGAAATAAAACCTCATTTTCACATCCTGAATTTATCATCTATATAGTTTATATTCATATTACCTCCAGGCTCTACTTTCAGTAATGCCAGGATTATATTCTCATTGATGATTCTAAATACGCAATTAGTGTCGGGTATGTTAATTATGAAGCTAATTAAGAACCACGAAATACATGTATTGCTTTTACTCCGGTATTTAATTAAACCACGCATATTGAAAAAGCAGAGGTCACGTGAGGAAACAATTTGATTATATTAACCAGCAAATTTAATTCTTAAATGCTTTCTTAGGGGAGTTTATTTGCTAACTTATGAAACTGAAAACCATAAAATAACCTTGCATAAAAGATCTGAAAAGATATACCCTGAGGAATTAAAATTTCCAAAATTATAAGTATCTTTTTGTTTTTATTTTTGCCTATATTATTTTCTACAATAAGCAGAAACAGTAAGAAAATTCCATAACATAACCTTATTATACACAATTGTATAAACATTAGGGGTAACTTTAGGCAAAATCTTTCATGAAGCTAGCAGAACCACAGATTCTTTCTTTCCTAGAAACTTCCAGTCTTAAAGGTCACCATCACCTGCACAAAAATTAAGAAAAGGTGGCTGTTTTGTGTTATGTGGTGTTCTCAGGCCACGTACAATCCACAAGATAGCCTCTAGCTGCCCCAAAAAACCTATCCTTCCTAAAGGCAGGCTGGGCAACAGCCAATATAGGTCGCTTCAGAAATTTTAAGTTAGTAGACCAATGATATTTCTCAGAGGGGTTCTCTATAAGTTTCTATAAAAAACTTCCTTGAATGTACATAGATATCCTTGTTATGTGACCTGTTACTATTACCATCTAGTAGAAGGAACTAAATCCATTTGGATAAATTCTTTGATCTCACTAGAGAAAAGGTGACTCTCACTGTCCAAACTCTCCCTATTCATTATATGAAATCCAGGACTCAAATATATTAGAAAAATGTGGTATCCCTTACTATCTCATTTCAGGAACCAGATACAGGCAGTAAGACTATAATCTGTATATGGAATCAGTAATAAGATGATGGATGCAGGATAATCTACACAGGAAGGGGAAAAACGTTAAATCATGCAAGTAACCAATCAAGAAAATTCAATTTCCAAAAATAAATAAGGAGCTTTAAAAAAAAAAGTAACAATACATATATATATTTTAGAGCTTTCCTATACTGGTTCTAAAAATAGTTGAGTCTATTAACCAGAATCCAGTGTCAACAGCATCATCCCTTTTTAGAAACAAATCTGAAAAACAGACAAGCAAGGTAGAAGTACCAAAAAAAGATAGTAAAACAATGTTAATTCAATAATTTTATTATTATGGAGAAAAAATTAGTACTAATGAGTTTACAGTGTTTTTCTTAAATGACAGAAAGGTATGGTAGTGTAGAAAATAACTTGATATTTATCATTAGATTAAGGAGTAGTTCTCACAGAATCAGATACAGAAAGTGGGTGTAAGAGTTGGACTCTGTAAAGCTAAAAGAGTGGTTCTCAAAACATGGTTCATGCACCCCCTGGGGGTTTCCTGAGGCCTTTTCAGAAGCCCACAAGGTCCAAGCTAGTTTCATAATAATTTCAAGACATTATTTTCTCTTTTCGCTGTGTTGACACTTTTACGGACTCTGCAAAAGCAAAGATGGCCATAAAGTTGCTGGCACCGGAGTACTAATGACGGCGGAGGAAGCAAACTATGCTGGTCGTCACTATATTCCTCACAGCCACCAACCAGGAAGAAAAAAAAGGTGTTTCCTTTAAGAATGTCTTTGATGAGGCCGTAAATATTGTATTAACTCTCAACCTGTGAGTACATGTCTTTATGCAATCTGTAACAAAATGGGAGGTACACATAGAATATGTTTGCTACTTACTGAACTTCACTGGTTTTCTCAAGAAAAGATACTTGCACAACTGATCTGGGAGCTAAGCTAGCTACCTTTCCCATGAAACACTATTTGTGAAAGAACTGTAAAAATATGTCTATTCAGACTTAGGTACTTAAAAGGTGTGTGTTCATTTTGAACATGAGCCTGTCACTACAAGGAAAACAACTGATGGTATTTATTGCCAATGAAAAATTTCAAAACTTCACATGGATAATTCACAGCCATCACCATGAACTAACAGCCTCCCAATACCTAAAGATTCTTCTGATGAGATGGTGGTTGTATTAATGAATGACTTTCTGACATTGTTTAATGGAAATGTGCCCACATTTGGAAGACCTGCATAATTCAGAAAACCAAGAATTTCCAGATGGTGAATTCAATTACAAAACCATTGAAAAAAGGTCAAGAGTTCACTCACTTGGTTTCAGAGACCACATTACAACTAACCTTTAATAAACTACCGCTGTGGAGTGTTGGTATTGTATCAAAGGGGAACACCCATAATTATCTCAAAGTTTTAAAAATATTCCTTTTTCTAACTACTTAGAGAAACTGATTTTCTTTACATACTTTAAGCAAAAAAATAACGTGCAGTGGATTGAAATGTAGAAGCAAATGAGAACAAAGCGGTCTTTTCTTAAGCCAGACATGAAGAGACATGCAAAAACATAAAACAATACCATTCTTCAAATTTTTTTCCGGAAGTATAGTTATTTTTCATACAAAATATTACTTGTGTTAACATGTAGTAGGCGTAGGCGTTAACGTAAGATTTTTTCAGTTTTTATTTATAATATAGTAAATATCAAAATAACCCATATAAAAGCTTCTGGAGTCCTCATTAATTTTTAAGAGTAATCAGGTCCTAAAACCAATAGTTAAAAAAATCACTGAGGAAAAGAATATAAACATATCCCTCATAACTTAAGCAACTTAGTAATGTCTTCTGGAGAAATGGTATTCAATTTGTCACATGAAATTGTGAAGTAGAGGTCTGGCCATAGTAAAAGTTTACAAAAATAGATAATCTCTCATCTTTAAGCCAATTCAAAACACCAAAAACAAAAGAAAACAAAAGATTCAACATGGCCCTTGGGTTTTTTAGCTGCATGACAATTTACAAAAATATCCTTTATCAGCCTTTGCCCAGCTAACGGTAAACTGGACCAACAGCAGATAAAACCAAAGTCCCAGAGCTATTTTCTGATTCCTAATCTTTATGACCTCTCCCCTCACCAATGGTATTCCCCTGAACTCCTAGGTTCTTTAGATCTCTTCATAATTTCTTTGCTATCAAAATAAGGAAGAATATGAAAATACTTACTGATAAACTTCAAACAAACTGAAAATGCAGGGTGTCGTGTAAGTAACACCTCAATAGACATTTTAAGTCAGTGATGTCTTTTGTTAAACAATTCAGGCAAACCTAATCTAAATTTAAGAATGGGGTAAAGTATAGGGCCATTTTATTTCCCTGTCTACCTCCTAGGCTCTGCTGATTCTGGAAACCCAACCCAAGAAACTTGTAAGAGTCAGCTTTTTTTTTTCTTTTTATGTTCTATTTTCATAACCTTATTCCAGTGTCTAGAAAATACCCAGTTCTAATATACTCCCATCTTATCTTTCCTGACCTGGCTGAAGGTTGCATACCCTCCCTGACTACTCCAACACCTCACCCTCAACTCAACCTGTTTCTGTTCTTGCAGTGCCTTCTAGATATATAACCCCGGCCACTTAGTTTGTGTTTCTGTCCATTTAACATCAGTTTAGTGAATAATTATTTTTCTCAATCTTATACCTTTTTTATCTGATAAGAGAGGATATATCTGTACGGCTTCTAATGTTATTTCTATCATGAAACTATTGCAGATATGTCAACAGAGGCACATTCTTTGAATGTAGAAGGCAATACTGAAAATTGACAACCAATGCTGCTAACAAACTAAATTGTTCCATAAAAAAAGAAAGGAGAGGCTATAAATAATTGATTTGTTACTGAAATAATAAAAATTGGTCCTCACTTTGCCAGAAGGCTTTGGATGCATTAAGAAATTCAAGATCCTCTTCACCAGTTCACTATTTACACCTGATCTCTCCAAATCAAGAACCTCACAGATGCTCTTTAACATGGCATTTCTAAATCTAAAACAGAAAATGAAAGAAACCAAGTTTATTATGTAGCAAAGCTTATAAATATTCTCCACAACATAAAGACAATAGCTAAACAAACTGGCTCACGTACAAACATTAAAAAACATCTCATGTTTCTCTGAATCTAAAAAGTACTTTCCTAATAATCTTGACTAATGTACAAAATACAACCAGATATGATTATTAATAAACTGAAGACACCATTTACCAATTAAGTTTTAAAGATAGTAAAAAGAATAAACTTAAGTTGGGGCGTTTGGGTGGCTCAGTTGGTTAAGCATCCGACTCTTGAGCTCAGCTCAGGTCTCAATCTCTGGGTCATATATTCAAGGCCCACGTTGGGCTCCACGCTGGGCATGGAGCCTACTTCAGAAAAAAAAAGTCAATTCACTAGGAAATAATGTAAAAGGTTTTTAGTACTATAAAATTCAAGGATTTGACAATTCTTCGGGTTGGTGATTAAGTCCTACATTTTCCCCTCAGCACTCCTACTATGACAACATTTTGATGAAGAAGTAGGCAATCATTTTTATTCTTTATAACTCTTAAATTATAGGGAATTTAGCAAACATAAGCTCTTAATATAACATCTTGCTTGCATTATGGTGAAGAACACTATTCCTATCAAATTGATTATCTTCAAAATAGTTTAAATGGTACCTGTAAGTTGGGGGAACAGAATGGCTGGAAGAAAAAAGAGTGGGGGAGTTTTTTCACTAATATTCCCCTTAGACCTAAATTTTGGACTATTTGAACAACTTGTGTATACAGTTCTTCCAAGAAATAGAACATTTTTAGACGTACGTTTTCAATACTCTTAATAATCACTCCTGGAAAGTACTGAACATCTCAAATTGATAGTTATGAAGAAAAGTCAGATCTTGGCATTTAAAGCAAAGAATTAGCAGTCTACTAAAAATGACTAAATGGTCATATTTAAATGTTTAAAAATAAACTTATAACACATTGATCAAAACAATGCTTATAAAAATAACTTACTTTTTCAACATTTCTTCCTTCTTTTTATATTGGACACTTCCTTTTTCAAATGGAAAGCCACTGAACTGACCCACATTCTTCTTTAATGAGGACACCTGAAAATGTTTCCCTTATTATTAATGCTATTTATTACCCAGTAATAAGAAAAAAATGTACATAAGAAAAAAATTCAAAGCCAACATCTTTATTTTCATATCTGTCTCCCACTTACAACAGTGGTTTATTCAACATTTCTTATTCACAACTGAAAACTGTACTTGTTACTAAAATATTAATGTCATACAAGGTTTAAAAGTTTAATTCTTTAAAAATAACAATTTCACTTTGAATGAATGAATTTCCATCTGGGAATTTTTACTGGCAATTATAAAACCACAACTAAATGTTATCTAACAATACTGGGGGATGTGGAAAGTTAGTTCTTAAAAAAAACTCCCTTTTCTTAAGTAACATTTGTTTCCCAAATCAGAGAGTCATGGATTTTACTCTTTGAAAAGAACAGAGGACCTCCAGAAGTTAATACCATTCAGTAACAGTAAGACTTGTGTAAATTAGACTGTAGTGAGGACGATAGGAAATTATACCATGCTTCAGACATTTGATTCTAACGCCAAACTTCACTTTGCCCATGCATAACCCAAAGCAAAGTTTCCACAATTATACAAAATAGTGAAGTTGTATGTACAGTGTAATTTGGTAAATGAAATACTGATTTGTTCTGAGAAATTCCCCAACAAAGAATTACCACCTAATTTATCAAATATTAGCTCATGCAATGAGATAGTTATACTGTATCATTTATTCTGAATAGCTAGAAATATCCAAAAAATAAACTTCTTCTAATACATTTGAAAATCATTAAAAACAATTTGGATTTCACACTTTGAAATTTCAGTTTGGCAATAAAAACAACTACATTACAAAGCATGGATATTACAATACTATGTGCTAATATCTAACTACGTATTCTATGATAAATCATTTAATAAGTATAGGTCTCTGTTTGTTCACTAGTATGGTACAGAAATTGAACTAGTTGATTGCAGAAATCCTTTCCAAAACTAAAATTATACTTCCATTGTGAAGTATTTTAATACATAAACATGTTACTAGGTTAAAGATACAAAAAAAAGGTCTTAACTGTGCCTGGTCTGTTGTAAAGCAGTTTATGTAGATTTCTAAGTTCATCTGTTTTCTTTTTACTCAGGAAGAAATGTATCCTTTCAATTTCACAAAGTTTCTGCCCCTTTCCTAGGGGGAAAAAAAAAACAAAACCACACTAATAATTAAATACCCATTATGACTTAATACATTTACAGTTATTTTAATCACAATCATTTTATAGCATAATTTACATATAGCTTTTGCTGAATAATGCAAACTAAATAAAATTATACCCATAATATATAACTACTTAGTAAACACTAAAAACTGAGCACTGCTGACCATCACTTTGTATATTTAGACATTTTCACCATAAAATGAAAAGAACAGAATAAACTTACCCTGTGCAATGGTAAATGGCTCTCTCTGTAAGGAAGAGACTTGCATGGTCAATCTCTCTACTTTTTTCTTTTCTCTCTTGCCTTCCACGATGAGACTCTTTTCTAGAAATTAATTTAATACTTCTTAAATAGCTAAAAGCTTAAAAAACATATTAACTTTATTGGATAAACTTTACTGGATGTAGAAAAAAACTGCAGAAACCTCTAATACCTTACTCTTCTTCTGAGCATGACTTTGAGAAGCAAATGATGAGAGAGAGATGAAAATACTTAATGATAACTTAATAGCATCACTGAAGTTTTTTTTAGAGTAGCATTTTACTTACCTGGCAACCTCACAAGGGATCCAGTTAAAAGAAAAAATCATAAAGCAAACAAACTTTTATTGAACTATAATTATTGCTAATGTAAGTCTAATCACTTTGTGAAAAATCACCAAGGCCCTCACTAAGCCTACTCTTTGATTAGACCTAATTCTGTTGATTGTGATTTAGTTTATGGTACATCATCAAACAGCAAGTTTAGATTGAGATTATAACAACTTCAAAAACATACAAAGAAAAGCATAATTCAGTAAGCAGATGAAAGAAAAGCAAGGACCTTAGCTAAAGCAGCCTGCAGTTGCTATAAATAGGGTAAAATTCTATAAGTTTACATTTACTGCAATTGACTGGGAGGACATTATTTTGTAATTTAGTAAATGTTTATATAACAAGAGTCATAAATCACACTAAAAAAGTTAAATTGTTTATAGTACAGACTACTTTAAAAAAAAAAGGCTAGAAGATATAGAACCTATACGTAAAAACTTAAAACACTGAGCTTAAATTTCCAAAATAATTTGTCTATTGAGATAAATGCAGATAAAAAAGAGGTCACTATATCACTAAAGGTCCCTTCATTCATTCAACTGAATGCCTGTTTTGTGCAAAGCTTCACTAGATACTAAGAGGGGGGATGAACAGATGGTTAAGATACTGAATAACTTGAAAGAGATCACGTCTACTAGTGGTGATGAGACACAAACTACTCCAAGCAGAATATGATAAAACACCGAAGGAAATCTACAAATAACAGTTCTGAGTTGAAGACAGTAGTTATTTTTGGATTAAGAAAAAGGATCAAAACACTGGAGCTGGCTTTGAAGGACAGGTAAGATTTGGAGATGTAAGGATTTGCACAGAAAGAATTAGGAAGGATAAAGGGATTCCACCAGGTATATTCTGGCACTGGTGTGCAGAGTGAAGAAAATGCACTCTAAAGCAAAACCTGTTATTGTGCTATTTCCTTTCCCTGAGTGATTTAAGCCATTTGCTCACCCTTGATTACCTTCTATAAGCTAATGACTCTCCTGACCTCTCTCTAGTCAAGAGTTTCAAATCAGCTATCAGGGCCAACAACTGGACAGCTCCACTTCATGTCCTATAGGCCCAATGCAATGCATTCAAAACAGAAGTCATAATCATCTCCAAACCCGCTCACCTTTGTGAGTTCTATTTTTCAGAAAACAGTAATATTGTCAACTCAGTTGCCAAAGACAAGTCAATTACACCCTCATTTGGCACAGACTACACTGCCTTGTTTCTGTGATGCCTCAGTAGTAGAATTAAATTTTCAGGGCTAACTAGGATAAAAACCTTTACAATTTTACTTGTTCCACAAACACCTCAAATAAGGAAATAGAACAATAAGCAATTAGAACAACTATATACTTAGGAGTAATTTTGAAAAAACAAAAATACCAATTCGAACTATCATCAGTTCCCCAAGCATTACTATATCACCATGTGTAGTATTTTTATATGATTTCTATAATTTTTCCTGACACATAGGAATCCATCATCTAAGTGGTATCAAAGCCTTGTCTTTAAAAAGAGACTAAAAAACAAAAAATTGGAGGAAAAAACGCTGAGAAAATTTTGGACTAGTAGTTGAGATACTGCAGCCAATTTTCAGTTACTGCATTATGAATAATTTAAAAGTAATTTATATTTTTTTTCTAAGCATTTTTTTTTTAATTTTATTTATTTATTGGACAGAGATAGAGACAGCCAGCGAGAGAGGAAGAAGCAGGCTCATAGCGGAGGAGCCTGATGTGGGGCTCGATCCCATAACGCCGGGATCACGCCCTGAGCCGAAGGCAGACGCTTAACCGCTGTGCCACCCAGGCGCCCCAATTTTCTAAGCATTTTTGTATTTAAATGTGGAAGTGCTCCTTTCTCAGAACACCTACCACTTTGAACAAACGAAAGGCGTACCCTGTAATCTCAACCCAGATTATGTTTATAAAATGCTGACCATGGGCGCATTTAGACTCAACAGAAACTGACATTAAACCTGGGTCTGGGGAGAAAACTTCAAACTTCTTCCCAAGTTTGGCTGAGCTGGAGCCACATGTTAAACAAACCCAGATTGGGTTAATATCACCGGAGAAAGCTAAGAACTGTGATAGGGATTTTTTAAGTGGCTACAAACGTTTTGGGAAGCTGGCACTGCCCCACGCGTGCTGGATAAAGTGATTCTGTACCACTCCCGAATTCTGTGAGGTTCTTCTGTTTCATGCCTCCAGGTAAATAATGGTTAATACTGCTCTTCTGCAACTCCAAAACTGAGACAGCTTTCGGAACTCTTTCACAGTTCACTGCTTTCATATTTAACTACTTTCTCAAGTTAGCAACAGCTTTCACTGGTGTTTCCCCGTCAAAGTTAACTCCCCCAAGCCTTTGAAAACGGCCTCTGCGGAAGTTCAGCAAAGATATTAAGGTGGTCCAAAGATTTCCAGGACCAGCATAACTTCTTTAAGTCTTAATGTGTGGTTTCATGAAGGCCCTCGTAATAACGTCTAAAGGCAAAACACCTGTACTTAAATTAGCAAAAGAGGAAAATTTAAAACGGCTCTCCTAACAACTTTAAAAGCTAACGGTTTTAAAAACAGATCCGAAACTTAGAAACATCCTGTCAAATGAGAAAACGTTACGAACACGCACTGCTGGCCAGAAGTCAACGGCACGCCAAGATACGTAATAACAACGCTAACAAATATTTTCTACCAACTGAAATTCACCAAGTTAATTCTCTGCTATTGCTCGACACCAAAAAGGGATAAATCTCGCAAACACTCTCGCTAGAGATCCGATTTAGCGTCTCCAGGAGCAAAAATGGGGCAGGAGAAAGGTTCTGTGTGAAATCCATCACCCGGGACGCGACTTTCTCCTACCTTTTTCTTCCTCCTCCTCCTCTTCCTCCTCCTCGTCGTCCTCGTCCTCCTCTTCACTTTCCTCTCTCGGGTCGGGCATTTCGGGTTCTTTCTCGGACGCGGGCTGGGCGGGGGTTCCCTCTCCCTCTGCAGCTGGGCCCGAGGAGGACATGCTGTGGACCTGCGGGCGGGCAGCCACACGTCTTGGTCTCCTCTCTCCCCGCGGCAGGGACGGGGCGGCCACCGCTACCCGCCCGACGCTTCCCGGCCCCAGGACGCCGGGGGCCGCGGGAAACCCGACCTCAAAGTTGCCTCCTCCCGCGGCCGGGACAGCCGCGCTCACTCCCCGGGGACGACTTCCCTGCGGCTCCGGGAATTCCCGAGGCGGGAAACCGCGGGCGCCGCGCCGCCCCTCCCTCCGCCCGGCCGGCGCAGACCCCCGCCCGCCGCCGGCCGCCGGCCGCCCCGCGTCCCCTCCCCCGCCCCAGGCCGACGTCCAAATGGCCGCGGCGGAGCGGGCGGGTGGGCCCGCGGCGCCCTCTCGGCCTCCCCCGCCCCGACACAGCCCTCACCGCCGGTGCCGGCCGCCGCGGGCCTGGCGCGCGAAGGCACGAAGAGGCTCCGGGAGTCGGCGGCGAGCACCGAGGAGGAGGCGCGCTGGCCGCTCTCTGGCGTGACGCTTGCGCCGCGCTCTCCGCTCCCCCGAATCAACAAGATTTTCAAAATGGCGGTTCGGGAAGGAAAGCGGGAATGCGGCGGCCAATCAGGGCCGCGAGCTGGGAGTTGGCGCGCGCGGGTGGGGGAGGCGGGGCGGCCGGGCGCCTCCGCCGGGAGCCCGGACCGGGGCGGGGCCGCGAGGGGTCGCCCGGGCCGGGGGCGGAGGGGCGGCGCGCTCTGGGGCCGCCAGGGCTGCGAGGCCTGGCTCGTGGGATGTCTGCTGGCGAAGCGTGCGGGCCGCGTCCCGGGCGGCCGGCCAGCCTCTGGGCTGATCGCGAGAACGCTAGGGGGCCTGCCTGGGTATTGTCCCCTCGGCTCCTTCCCGGAAAAGGGGGGCAGCCTGCGCCCGGGAGGGGGCGGGCGGCTGGTGGTAGAGAAGTTCCCATTCCAGGAAGTCGCTACCTACAGTATGTCACAGAGGTTGAGGGGAATTACTAAATGAGTGGTCTCATATAGGTTCCAGAGATCGTGCTGGGGGTGAGTCCTGAAACTGCGGTGTTTCTGAGGACCCCATGGATTGTAAATTGCACCGTAAGGAAAAACATCCTACCACGTTGAAAGTTCACGTCACCAAAGACAAATCTATTTCCAGACCTGTAAATGCAGGGGTGTGTGTGAGAGAGCAATAATATAGGAAATACGGTATTGCCCAGTCCAAACTTGTAAATGTGGGTGTGTGTGTGTGAGATAATAGAGAAAGCACGGTATTGCCCAGTGCAGACCCGTAAATGTAGGTGTGTGTGTGCGCGTGTGTGTGTGAGATAATGGAGGAAGTATGGTATTGCCCAGTCCAGACCCGTAAATATGGGTAGATAATAGAGTAAATACGGTAATGCCCAGCTCAGACCCGTAAGAGCAGGGGTGCGCGTGTGAGAGAGAGATAATAGGGGAAGCACGGTATTGCCCCGTTCAGAGCCGTAAATGTGGGGAAGATAATAGATTAAATACGGTATTGCCCAGTCCAGCCTCTTTTCCCGGAGTTCTAGGCCAGCTCCGCAGATACCTTTTAAACTCAACATTTCAAAACCTGAACGCAGTATTTTCGCCCCTCAATAGCTCCCCCTTTCTGTATGTGATTCCCTTCCTTTCTTCTCCCTACTCCTCAACAATTAGGTGCCCAAAGGATCCTTTTAGTCAATGGACTTAATGGAAATATGATGAGTTAAATTTGCCTGAATGGAGTCTAGATTGCATGGCAAAATTAGACATTTTCTTTGAATCCTCTCTTTTACTTTTGTGCCCTTACCAAAAACCAATAAGCCAATTCTGTCATTTCTACCCTCAAATTTTATATCATTTTCCCCACTGTCCTGATGCCATTCAAATCCTGTCCACCCTTGGGTTTCCAAGCAGCCTCTCACTGGTCAGGTGGCTTCCACATTGCCACCCCCAACCCCCTGCCAGTGGCACAGCAGCCAAGGGGATTTTTTTCTTTTTTAATTATCAGATTGGGTACTCTATTGCTTAAAACTCTCCAGTGGTTTCTCTTCATACTTGGAATAAAATTCAAAATACTTACCATTCATAAAGTCCTATGCAATCCAGTTGTTAACAGTCTCACCTCTCTGACACCTTTGGCTGTTGCAGCCACACAAGCCTTCTTTGATGTTCCCCCAGAAAGCCAAGCTCATTCCTACCTTTGAGATTTTTGCTTTTTTTTCTGCCAGGACCACTTTTCCCTCAGCATCTTCAAAAGATTTGCATTTTCACATCATTTAGCTTTATGCCCCCGAGCTTCTGCTACCCCCATAATACCATCACTAGTCCCTTTCCATCCTTTCTCATTCATTCATGTACTCATTCCAAAGTATTTGCTGAGCACTATCTCCTACTCATCACTAGGAGCTACAGATCAGAAGTACATCTCTGCAATCTTCAAGCTTGCATTCTGTTTGAAACAATGAATAAGTGAATATACTGAATGACTAATTTTGATAAAAAATAAAGCAGGTTAAAGGAGATAAGTACCAGTAGGGTGGATGGGATTTTATTTTACCTACTTAATAACTGTTAATACGATGACATTTGAAAAGAGACAATAAGTAAATGAGAACACTGGAGAAAGACTGGATAAATTCTTAAGAATTCTTTCAAGTATTGAATGTGGGATATTAGAGTCCAACAGAGAGGAGTCGATGATGACTTTTGGTTTTGGGTTCAATAACCAGTAGAACCAAGTAGCTTAGTTACTTAAGGATGAGGAAGACCTGAAGGGTTGGGGGTGGGAGGGCAGGGCTTCTTTTTTCTTTGAGAGGGGGTAGGGGATAGGGAAGGGAATCCATTGTTTTGGACATACTAGGTTTGAGATTCCTATTAATCTAAGTGGAGATTCAGAATAGGCAGTTGGATGTGAGAGTCTGGCATTCAGGGGTAGAAGCTCTAGTCAAGACATAAATTTAGCAGTTGTCAACATGTGGATGGTATTTAAAGCCCTGAGACTGGATGAGATTATTAACAGAGTGAACATCGGTACAGATGAGGAGAGAGTCTAGATCGTACCCTGGAACTCTCCAATGTTAAAAGGTTCAGGAGAGGAAGAAGAACCAGCAAAGGAGATGAGAGGGATCTACTGTAGCCAGTGAGGCTGGAGGAGAGTCATGGGTTGTAAGTTGCGTCTCAGAAGCCAAATGATTAAAAAGTGTCTAAAAGGGAGAGAGTGATCCCTTGGGTCAGAAGCTGCTAAAAGGCATGGTGGGATGAGAACTGAGAATTGTCCATTGGATGTAAGAATGCTCAGTCACCAGCGACACCGACAACACTGTTTCTGGGAAGGTGGTATGTGGGAAGGTGCCAGGAGTGGGGCTCTGGTGAGACAGGTAGGCAAGGAATGGATTCAGACACTTTCCAGGAATTTTGCTGTTCAGCGGAGCAGAGAAATGGAACAGTAGCTCAAAAGTAGTTTGGTTTTTAGGAAGGGAGATATTACCGAATGTTTATATGATGGTGGGACTCAGTAGGGAGTGGAAAGTTCATGGTGAAAGGGAGGGAGGGGCCGATCTCTGTAAGTGGATGCTGAAGCAGAAGTTAGGGTACCAGGTAGTTATGGGAGATCAATACCTGTGAAAGGAAGGGGCAGGATGCAAGATTGGGCAGAGGAAGAGGTCAAACTGAGGCAGACCTGGCAAAGCCTTAGCCAATCCCGTGCACAGCTCTGGAGTGAGTACCGCTCTTCAGAGTGTCCTTCCTCGTTGGACTTTTATAACCCCACCTTGGTCAGTCACTGCATGCAAGGGCATGACTTTAGGCAGAGTGACTCCATGGCTGCGACAGACCCTGGGGGGCTCTGTAGCTGGGTCGCAGGTCTTTCCTTGAAGGGGGATCTGGGTGGTACACCTCTGTATCTACCACAGATAAGAGATGGGTTCTGGTACACAGAGTAGGGGTTGTCCTTAGATGGGATAGTGGGCAGTTTCCACACAGTAACAAGAAGGAAAGTGCAGCATACGGGGTACTGACATTGGGTGGGGATTGGCACATGTAGTGAGAGTTTTAGAAGTTCTTTTAAGTTTCTCAATGAAGTCAGGAGCCAAATCACTGACCACGAGTGTGGAAGGACTGTTGGAGGTTTCAGGAGAGAGGAAATGTGAGCTAGTCATGTTGGAGACTGGGGAAGAATGGATTAGGGAATGTAGTATGGCTACCAGCATGCTTCAAGGAGGACCCAGTGAGATGGGTGGCCGTGAGGTCAAAGTAAGGACCAGTTAGGATTCTGGGTTTTGTCCAGCTGCATTCATCTACTTGGGAGTAGCTGTGGAGATGGCAAAGATTTGGGTTTAACCAGGTTGGGATCTTGCCAGGCAAGTACGAAGAAAGGAGAGAAGGGGGAGTGAGGTGAGGATATGGACAGGACACTGAATATAGAGGGTAGAATGTAAGCTCAGCAGGAAGGAAAATAAGGCAGCGAGAGATTTGGTGAAAATGGGACAAGATCAAGAATTTCACTCCCTGAAAGTTGTCTGTCTTCCCCACTAAAACGTAAGCTCCATGTAGCTGCCCAGACTTTGGATCATTCATCATGGTATTCTCAGCCCTGAAGCCGTGCTCGACACATAGTAAGTGGTTAATAAACATTTGCTGAAGGAATGCACACGAAACTCTTATGAAACTCTCATTACAAAGATTTTTGTTCAATGTGATGAGATGACGTATTAGGACAGGGCAGGTTATTTCTGCAAAAGTTCACTTAACAGCAGTTCAACAGTTTTGTGTAACCTCAAAGGTTTATTTCTCAAGCCATAAAGCTCTTTGTCAGTGGAGGCAACTCCCAGGGCTTCCCTTCATGGGGTTTACTCATTGCTCGGGGCCACTTTGATCTTCTGGATTTAGCATCTCCACACAAGTGCTTGGAGTTCACAGTGCTAGGGACATAGAGCAGGAGGAGAACTCATTCCTGCGCTTCTGTGGTTCTGCTCCAATGAGTCACCAGACCCCACCGAACTGCAAAGAATCCGGGCAGCATGGGGGCACATAAGGATGAATTGGTGAGCATTGCTGTTTCTTCGCATAAGGGGCCGATAATTGCAACCGGATAAGATACAATTGAGATGAATGGTGGATGTGCGTTGGTTTTATTTTGGAAATACTAAAACCCCGCATCTTAAATTTTTTTTTCATCTTGGCTTAAGAAAGTTTTTACTTACACTGCACACATATATCTACCTTTCTCAGACACCTGTCTAGCCCTAATGCAGGCATATCTATCTTTCCCAGACTGTAAGCTTCATGGGCAGAGACCAAGCCCATGCTATTTATTATTCTCTCTCAGTTCCTGGCACAGTGCCTGACACATAGTAAATACTTTAAAAATATTTGTTTAATTGAAATGAATCCTTTTGGTTCTTAGGGGCATGAGTCTGTTGTCTGAATGCTATTTAAAGACCTTCCAGCAATATCAGCTCAGTAAATGACCATGGCTTGAGTAAAGTGATGACCAGATTCTTATTTAAACCTGGTCATAAATATAAATATAGTGGCACATTTGGTCCTTCTAAAAACAAGATATCATACTCTATTTTGGTAGAAAGAGTTAGCCAAAGTACACAGTTTAGTAATTTGAGATTAGGTTTGAAAATATGTGACTGCCCCAGTTGGTTGATAAACTAGATATCCCAGCTCTGACAATGGCCAGGGAAGACTGTTCCAGGTAAACAGTAGGAGAAGTTGAGGGAAATGGTGGTGAGATTATAAAAGTGGGAGGACAAAGGATAAGCAGTTACCAGATTTTGGCCCTGGGACCTAATTTTGCTCTATATTTAGCAAGTATTGTTTGTAACACAGTTCACAAATATATCCCTATCAGCTGTTCCATCGAATGAGACCGAAGAAATAGAGAAGCACGGAGCTTTGGTATTATTTCCCTTGTTCACTGTAAAGTAAGGAAATCATCTCTGGTGAAGGGGGCTCCTGTGCTTATGGATTAATATTCAGTGCTTAGATTATGTTTAGTACCATCTCTGTTGGCCAGATCATAATCTCAGAGGCAGTCAAATGTTTTCCACTACAAGTCCGCTAGAAATCATCAACACTGTCATGAGATTATCGAAATGGGGTGTTATCTTAGGTAGTAGCAATGCCTAGATCACACCCATGTTTATCATTCTCAGTTGGCTCCCCATTACACATAGGACAGAATTCAAACCTGCAACAAATTGCATGACAGTCTGAACCTGAGTTTACTTGTCCAGCTTCATCACCTACTCTTCCTTGCTATTCGTATAAGCAACCTATCTTTTTTTTCTTCTTTTTTTCTCTCTCTCTCCTTAAAAAGTATTGGGGTATAATTGGCATGAAATAAAATGTCCATAATGAAAGTATCCCAGGGGCACCTGGCTGGGTCAGTTGGTAGAGCAGGTGACTCATGATATCGGGGCTGTGTGTTTGAGCCCCATGCCGGGGGTAGAGTTTACTTAAAAAAATAACAAGAATTTTTAGAAGAAAGTATCCTATTTGATGAGTTTTGACATATGTTTACAGCATGGAACCATGACCACAATGAAGATTGGGAGCGTACCCACCACCTCCAAGTTTTTTGGTGCCCCTTTATTTTGCTCCCCTGTCATCTCTCCAGTCCCTACCCCTGGATAATGAATGAACTCCTTTCTGCCACGATAGAAAAAAAATACATCTAACTCTGAAATTATCCTATTAATTTTATTTTGAATATAGACTTTTATAAATAAAATGTTTCTTTTTACAACTTATTCTCTACATGAACTAGAGAAGGCTTGGGTAAGTTTTTATCGCATAGGCATTTTGCGTTTATAAAATTAAAATAAACACTTACTTGCAAATTAGGAAAAGAAAACTGTCCCATCCACATCTCAGTTTAATGCAGTAGTTCTGCAGTGGGATGGGGGTGGGAATTTTGCCCGCTGGGGATTTGACATTGCCTGGAGACATTTTCAGTTGTCACAACTTGGGGAGGAGCTACTGGCGTCTAGTGGGTAGAGGGCCAGGATGCTGCTAACTATCCTAGAACACACAAGACAGCCCTCCCAACAAAGATTCATCCAGTTCAAAACCCCAGTATTGCTGAGATGGAGAAACCCAGACAGAATGCTGTGCATTTTCTTTTCCTAGCGCTCTGCAAAACTGCTCTCATCAAGACCAACCATCATCCCCAAACAGGCAATTGAAAGGCTTCTTTTGAAGAGTCCTATAATATTGCTTAGTTTCTCTATAGCATCGACACTACTTACCATCCCCCCCTTTTTTTTCAGTTTATTTTATTTATCTGTTTTTAAGTAATCTCTATACCCAATGTGGGGCTCAAACTGGCAACCCCGAGATCAAGTCACATGCTCTACCAACTGAGCCAGCCAGGGGCCTCACCATCCCCTTCTTTCAAAAACCCTTTCTCTGGCATGCCAGTGTCCTCACATGACAGTGCTTTCTCTTGGTTCTTCCCCTCTGCAGGCTGTCTTGCATCTGTTGATGCTGATGTTTTTAGGGATCCCCTAGGCTCTTGGTTCTTTCCTTACTCATGATTTCTCTGTGTGCTCTCATCCACACCCATGGTATCAATGACCTCTAGATCGATAAAGTCCAAATCAATGTATTTAGCAACTGATTTCTCTTTGAGTAGCCTACTCATCAACTATGGGATTTCTTCACTCAATATCCTGTCAATATCTGAAATCATAACAAAAACGAAACCCATTTTCTTCTCTAGCAAATCTCTCCCATTTCTACTGATTCATTTCATCCTTTGTTGCCCACTGTGTGGCTCAGACTTGAATATTTGAAGTCGTCTTTGGCTTCTCCCTTTTCTCGACTCCCCACATCAAATTCTCTGGATTCTAAATCTCTAGATGTCTCACACACCTTTCCTTATCTTTCAGGCCATATTAGCTCTCTCCCTAACTGCTGTCATAGACCTTTCTGGTCTCTGTCTGAAGCCTTCACCTTACCGAAAACTAGTCACCATACAAGGAATAATCTTGCAAATTCTGCAGACTAGCTAGTGCGTTTGTCTGGCAAACATAAATTAAGCTGACATGACTCAAAACATTGCCTTCTCTATGAAACATTCCTCGTGTCTCTGAAGTTGAAACTCCCCCTCCCCCTGCACTCTTCCTTCTCCCCCTGCACTTTGTTCTTTTAGTACTTTGTTCATATCTTTATTACAGCACTTATGAAATTATATTGTAATTATTTATGTGTCTACCCTTATAGTAAACATTCATTAAGTTGTCTGCCTAGAGCTCTTTCTGAAGAGCTGCCTTACTCCTGACTCCTCAAACACCCTTACCTTTTCATCCCCAATTCTGTGCTGGCCCCCACCTACATAGTTACGTGAAGAACTCTTGCTGGCATATGTTTACATCATGACCCTGACACCTTGTCTGGGGCCTCTGACCCAGGGAAGGCCGGTTAATCCCCTCAATTGCAATTTGGAATTAAGAGAGAAAGAATGAAGATAAAAGTGAATTAGGATAAGGGAGGCACAAAGATTCATGATTATGTTTAATTCCCCATTCCAGATTGTTGAGGAAGGCTGTCTGTATCCATGCCTTCAGTTTCCAGGTGACAGCCCTGCTACCCTGTAAGCAGTACCCTTTTCCGCCTTTGTTATCTCCACTGCATTTCTGTTATGGGCAACCATAGTATCCTAACTCGTACATCCACTGACTACGAGGATAAGGACCACCCTGGGTCATCTCTGTACATCCAGCACTTACTATGGAGATACAAAACGATACTAGATCCAAAAATATTTGTGGAATGAATCAAGGAAGGAAGGAAGAAGGGAAAGAGAAGAGAAAGTTAAAGAGAGGAGAAACAAATGAAAAAATATGAAGGAAAATTGACGAGAATAGAACTGGAGAGAGAGAGAGAGAGAGAGAGAGAGAGAGAAGGCAGTAAATCATCTTAACAACAAAGACTAATGAAGAGAATGATCTAGGGGTAAAATGTTTGGCCATCCTGAGGTGCCTGGCTGGCTCAGTGGGGAGAGCATACTACTCTTGATCTCGGAGTTGTGAGTTCCAGCCCCATGTTGGGTGTAAAGATTACTTAAAAAAATAAAATTAAGAAAAAAATGTAGGCCTGTCCTGCTCTGGCTCTGCTGACCTAAGGTCAGCCTGCTTCCCCGTCCCTCCTTCCCCCCAGCTTTCACTTATGCCCTGTGCCTCCCAACACCCCAGCCCTGGCACTCATGACTCCCTTTAGACCTGATCACAGCCCATCATGGTTGCAGCAAGGTAACTGAGCTCCCAGCCATAGATGTCTTAGCAAATCCAGAGAGCCTGGCCTAGTAGAAGTAACATGAACTTTGGTTTCAGACAGATGGGCTCAAATTGAGGAAAGTCATAAAATGATTAGATGGTAGGAGGGAAAGATAATAGGAATCAAATAACTCTCAAAAGGAGAGCGGAGCTGGGGTGGGAGCATGCTTGTCTCCTGGCACACAGTAGGACCTTCAAAGCGATTCCTGTGTCAAATTCTTTCTTCTACAAGTCATTTACAAATCAGCATGCTTTCTATCCTGAACTGAATGACTTACTAGATAATAAAATGTTTCATAAACAACATTTTCTCTCTATGTCTAATGTCCATTTACCTCAGTTGTTTCTCATTGCTTACCACCGCTGATTCTCCTCTCCCTCCAGAGTCCCTTCAGGAAAGGTTTGTCTCTCTAGGGACTTATCATAGGACCGAACTTAGATGCCTCAAAGGCAGGAGGATCTAGATAGGTAGTCAATGAGCTTGTGGTCCTTCTAGAGCTCTTCTCAAAGTTCCTCCCATCCCTACCCCCCCGCCCTCATTTGTTCTCTGCTTGCAGCCCATAGTCTTTCTCAAGCAAAAATCTGATCTCATTGTGACCTTGCTTGTAACATTTCAGTGCCTCTTGTCCGTGGAATCAAATGCAATTTTAAAACATGGCCTAGGGGATTCTGCATGAGTTTGCTTCTGCTTACCTCTCTAGCTGTGTCTCTCCATTCTTCCTCCCAACCACTGGCATTCCCTCCTGCAAAAAAGAATCCAACAGCCATAACGAGCTTCTTAAAATTCATTGAACTGCCATGTTTCTTCTTACCTTTGGCTTTCTGTGCACGCTCTCCCCTTACTAGGAAGCTCTCCTCCTACTCTCCTGTCCCTGGCCAAATTATACTCACTCTTCAGGTCTCAGCTTAAAAGCCACTTCCTCTGGACTTCATGTATACTGTCCTCCTTGTATGCATCTGCTTTTAACAGCCTGTTCACGTGTGTATCCCTCTGTTCATTTCCCTGAGGTTAGGGATGTTGCCTTTCTTGTTAACTCTTCTACCCCTAGCACCCAGCAGTATCTCGAACTAGCAAGCATTCGATACATACTGGCAGAATAAATACGAAAGGCCAGTCTCTTTAATAGCTATTTGCATTTTCCAGGGCTCTGTTATAAACTAGTTGCTTCTTAAGGTAATTCGTAGCATCGTTTAAGTTATGACTGGCATGACTGACTATGAATAATGCTACACAGCCTCCAATCTACTCCATAAATATACATCATATTGATAAGTAAATGAGTGAATGGACACTTGGGGTGCCATTTAACAAATCACCTTCCACATTCCCAGTGGGGATTATGTCCCTGCGAGCCCCTGCATGTTAATGACACAGTGATGTTTACACAAATGCCTTCCCATGGTTCTTACCTTTTACGTTATTCGTTATTCGGTATGCTCTGCCCAGGGCTAGTTCGTTGGCCTTAGAACTCTCTTTGAATACATGCACCTGCTCCTTCTCAGAACTTTGGCTACAGATGTGTCTCTCTCCTGAGAAACGGAGGCTGCAGACATGTTCAGTAACCAAAGCCAGTTTCATTAACTGCTCTCGCCTAGACTTGGGGCCCTAACAGGTGGCAGGCATCGACAGTGCTGGCAAAAGAGACCTGCCCTGTCTTGTACAGCTGAACATATCCTTCCCGAGGCCAATCTGAAGTCCCGGCAACCCAAGTTTAACTCGTGGGTACGTCACATTTTTAAAACAGTAAAATGGAAGGAGTTCTTTTGGAAAAATTAAAATGACTGGCCGGAGATTCTCAGAGCCCCAGCTCCACGGAATATTAAGCGTTCAGTGATGTGGGTAAGGCCGGCGGGGATGGAGGCAGGGACGGTTGGAAGTGGTGCCTCCCTTGAACCTCATTGGGTAGATCCAAGATTTTAAAAGGGTTTTTCTGAAATCGCCCAGCCCCAGAATTTCAAGGACCCTCATCGCTGCCCCTTCTGAAAAGAGAGCGCGTTTCTGGGGGGAGGTGTGTGCGTGCACGCGCTGGGGGAGGGAAGGCTCGGGAGAGGGGCCACCGCTCTCCGGAATAAACAGCAGGGGGAGAAGGGGAGCGCGGCGGAGGGCGGCCGGAGGGGGATGAGCGGGCGGGCGCCGGGGGCCAGGGCCGGAGGAGGGGGTCCGGGGCGCGCGGGGCGGCCGGTAGCTAGGAGACCAGTGCGCCTCTGATACTTGAAGCGTTGCCAGGAGGAGCTGACAGCTGCCCCTCCCTGTGTCCCTGCTCCGGACTCGGACCTCGCGCGCAAGGTAAGCAGGGGCGCGGGGGGCGCCGTCGCCCGAGCGCTGCCAGGCCAGCCGCACCAGGTCCGGGTTTGGCCTCCCTCGCTCGCGCCCGCCCGGGTGTCCTGCGCGCCTGGCGAGCCCTGGGCCGGGGGTGGGGGGCGGGGGGGCGGCGGGGACTGCGACCCTCCGCCAGCTGCGCTGCTCCCCCGCGGCCCGCTGGACTCGCGTCTCCTCTCCCCCCGCGTCTCCTCTCCCCCTCCCCCCTCCCTTGTCCCCCTTCCCCCCCGCAGCCCCCGAAACCCCGCGCCCGGTCTCGGGGGGAGAGGGTGGGAGGGTCGCCGGGAGGTCTTGCACCCTCTCCAGGTGTGTGGCGCAAGGACCCGCGCGCCGTTCTCCCCTAGACTCTGCGGTCATTTCCAGGCTGGAATATCACAACTGCTCTCCTTCCAAAACATACAGCCCCTCACTCCCACCTTCTCTTTCTGTCCTAACTTTTGAGGGGGGCGATCATAACCCTTGGTCAAAGTAGGTGTGCCGTCTTATCTTTCCTATCTGCGCCGAACAATAGGCCGAGGCTCTTTGGGTTTTTCTTTTCCCCGAAAATTAAATACGCTGATGAGTTTACTAGGTTTTCCGGGTGACTGCGGTGTTACTGGACTTTTATCACAGCCTAAAGCAGTAGGTCCTACTCAAGCGCTCAGACACCGATTCAGAAATGGGGTGGGGGGGGCGTGTACCCGCAGGCTTCTGTGTATTTAAAAAGCACTCCCGGTGATTGCGATGTGCTCTCCCTCCATCAGCTCTTCAGAGTATCTTAAAGGTCCGCGGAGGTGGGAGCGAGGACGCCCAACTGTTGGGAAGCCTCACCTGGAGAATAAAAACAGCGAAGGCTGATTTCTTTCAAGTCAATGAATTTGGTGGGGTGGTTGGTTCTGAGTTGGCAGTTTTGGGAAGGGAGGGTTAACGTGGGTTTGAAACTCAGATAGAGGGTGGAGAGAAATACTAGGCTTCTAAGAGCCCTCTTTAAAGAGTTAGCTTTTAAACATCAATTGTTTTCAATGTAAGAATTCCTTCAAAAGTACTCTGGCAATAGGACTGAGGCCTATTCCCCTGTAAATCAGAAAATCTTCCTTGCCTGTGTTTGCACTGACTTTCTGTCAATGACCTCTGGCATCTTCACATGTTGGTTTCTTTAAAGCCAAAGATCCAAATGCACCATATCTCTAGGAACCAGAAGGAAGAATTATCATATACATTAATTTAGATTCTGTTCACATTCCTAGTTATTTGAAGCAAGCTCTTCTACCCTGAATTGGTTAAGAGTGACTATGAATTGTATTGTATTTGAATTTACACAAACATGGAATGGTTTCTCCATCTTGCACTTTGTCACACGTGTGCTTCTCCTGCTTTTCACATATATGTGTATCTGAACCATTCTAAGTACCTACCAACCTCTCAGAGGAACTACCAGGGAAAAGAAAGGTTTTTATTTTATCTGTCTTTGGAAAACTGAGGTAAAGGACTCATTAAAAAAAAAATACTGTTCAGTAGGTATCATATTAAATCACACCACTTTTTATGAAATGAGATGCTCATTATGAAATAGGAATGGTATTTGGTACCTGCTTTCAAGGATATTAAGGACAAGTAGGAGACTGTCTGTAAAGCAGTTTGAACTTTTAAGAAAAGAGTCACTGTCTAGGTATTGAGCCAATATGATTGTTTTCCTGGCAAACTTTTTCTCCTTTCTAAAATTAACTTTCCCCTAGGAAAAAGAGTGCAGAGGCACACGATTCAGCCAACCAAGTCGAGAAAATACTGTGTTTGAATTTTAAAAGTGACCTTAATCCATCCCTATAGATCTAGTGTTTGCAGCCTATGCCACAAAATATGCAGAAATATTCATTGCTTGCTGACCTTTTCAAAGCATTGGCTTAATGAGGGGTGTTATGGACAGAGTACAATATTATGTTATGAATTGTGTTGGCTTAGGCAAAACTATTATCATCATTTTCCTAAGGTTTTTGTATAGATGTGTGTACACTGGGTCTGGGACTTACATAATTACATATATATATATATATAAAACACATGTTTTTAATAGGAACAAAACCCCACAATATTTTTTCTCTGTGGCAGAACACTGTAAGCATTAGGTTTTGATTACTTTTTCATGGAAATTTTAATATGACAGAACTAAAAACTTCAAGAAAATAATTCCATAAAGATCTATTTGGAACTGAAGGCCTTTTTAATAAAAGATGTTTGGAGCCCTTCGCTGTGTGCTTAGCCTACGTGGAGCAGTCCTTTGTGAGTAAGGGTGGTAGATCCAATTCCGGCAGCTCAGAGGATGATTAGACCTCTGCCACTCTTTTTCAGACCTTTAATTTGGTCTGTAACTTGATGCTTCACTGACCCTACACTCTCCCTGCCACGCTAGCTCACAGAGGAATTGCTGGCACTCTGGATTGAATGTTTTTCCCCTTCCATCAATTAGAACATGTTTGCATTGGTTGCAGAATGCAGTTACATTTTTAGCACAGTATTCTAAGAAATACCTTAGCCGCAAAGAGAGTAGCCTCAGTGTAGCCGAGATCACAAACTGCCTCATTTAATCAGGCTATATTAATTTCCCTTGATTCAGCTATGTAGAAATAATAGAGTCATAGAGTATTCAAATGGGAAGGCACTTTAGAAGTCATCTCGATTCTAATAATTTCTTTCTACAGATGAATATTGAAGCACTCCTAGCCATCATCCAAACTTTGGAAGTAGACATTAAATTTTATAGTCTTTCTAGTTCTTGTAGTACTGAGGAATTTGCTCATTCGAAATTAATTTATACATGAGTTCAACGATGTAGGAACGGCAGCAAAGTCAGTTGCCGATCTCAGCTAGATTTCCAATGAATCTCAAAGTGTGATCCTAAAGGCAACATAGGTCATTTACAAAGGTGGTGAAATACTTTACCCTAGTATCCTAGGTTTTTTGCTCCATTGGCTGGGGACTGTTTCAGCTGATTGATGAAGAAAAGGAGTGCCCTAAGAAGGATGAGTATACAGAGAGAAGAGTAGGGGGGGGGGGGGGGGGCACGTAGTAGGGACTGACTAAATTTGTGTATCATTCAGGAATGGTTAGCCTTCAGAACCCTCCCCAGAGATTGCAATCTGAAATAATGGGAACAATCATTAGAGTTTCTAGCTTTCAAAACCCTACTTAATTAAGGCTTGATTTTCAGAAGTCCCACTTCTTGATGTCCATGTCTTTCAAGATATTTTGTCTCAAAGATCTATCTTCCCAAGATCCTAGCATTAAGACCTTTTTCTTTTGTCACTTATAGAAGAATTTGTCCTGATATGTAGGCACCAATCTCAAGAAACCATATAGACTCTAGGGAAGTATTCTTGTCAATGGTACGTCTCACTGCCAATTATTTATTAAGATGCTTTATATACATTAAAAAAATCTTCGCAGCCTTCGAAAGGAGCCATTATTATCCCCTTTATATAATCCGTGATTCCGAAAAGTGAAGCATCTTGACCAAGGTCACATACCACTCTCAACACCTCACACTGCTTCCCTGATGAGTGTAAGCTGTTGATTGAACCTGTAGACGGTAGTATGCTTATTTGGGGATATCTGACAAATATCCTGATTTGGAAAAGATTTTATAAAATCTTCATATGTGTTTAATGTTTCAGATTAGGTGTATTCAGTGTGGGGAGCTCAACATTCTTACATTGGTTTAATGATTAAAGACAATTTAAATTATGTGTTCCAAGGGGGAACTAACCATCAACAATCAACGATCAGGATGTCTTTACAAATGTATTTGCTTTGTAATTTCATGAAATTTTGGTGATTTACAAGACATCTGTAATATGACCAATTTGCTATTGCTCTCTGCAAGTAATTCTTTGTTGCATGGCACCGTTTCCTTCAAGGCTTTTTAGAAATTTTGTCTTCCTGTGTCAGCCTGCCAGAGCAGTTATATTTTAAATTGTGTATTCCTGGGGCGCCTGGGTGGCACAGCGGTTAAGCGTCTGCCTTCGGCTTAGGGCGTGATTCCGGCGTTGTGGGATCGAGCCCCACATCAGGCTCCTCTGCTGTGAGCCTGCTTCTTCCTCTCCCACTCCCCCTGCTTGTGTTCCCTCTCTAGCTGGCTGTCTCTATCTCTGTCAAATAAATAAATAAAATCTTTAAAAAAAAAATTGTGTATTCCTTTATTAAATTGACTTTATTTTTTTTATATTATCCTCCTTTATATTATCGTTAGAGTGGTATAATTATTTGACTTCGAAACTGTGTATGTAATTAGGCTATATTTCTGTGAATTTCATATCAAGATAGGGAAGGGAAACTTACCAAATATTGTAAAGATGAGCATTAGTCTGATAGGGTTGAGAGTCATTGCCCTACAAAGAATATTTCTTACTGAATCTGACACAAATATAACTGCTTAGCGGTAAAAGTTTTACCTTTAGTTTCATGAATCTATATATTTTCATTGGTTTCTTTTGTTATTTATTCTACTGGATTAACATTAAGCCTTATGAAAAAGGTTAAGAGTTGCCTCCTTAAAGTCTAAAGATTCTATTTATCTGAGAGAGAGAGAGAGCGAGAGAGAGCACGAGAGAGCACTCACACAGCAGGGGGAGCAGCAGGCAGAGGGAGAAGGAGAAGCAGGCTCCCTGCTGAGCAGGGAGCCCCGATGTGGGACTCCATCCCAGAACCCTGGGATCATGACCTGAGCCGAAGGCAGACAGACGCTTCACCAACAGAGCCACCCATGAGCTCCTGCTTCCTTAAAGTATAATCAATCTTCCTTCCTTCCTTCCTTCCTTCCTTCCTTCCTTCCTTCCTTCCTTCCTTCCCCCACAGTGGGCTCTATGCCCACTGTGGGGCTTGAACTCAGGATCCTGAGATTAAGAGTTGCATGCTCTACTTACTGGCTGAGCCGCCCCCTTATAGTTTAATCCTGAAGCTTCTATCCCAGGAGAGTCTTTGCGCCTATAGAATGCTCCTTTTCCCTTGGCTACCAGTCTTCCTCTGCAGCTCCTTCCATACCCCCCAAAGCTGAGGCTGTTCTCTGAGTTAGTGGCTTCCTAGGAAACCTCTGTAGACCCTTGGAAAGCCCTGCTGCTGGACTCCGTACCCACAGCAGTTGCATCTTGCCTCTCTACTCTTGGCATAGTCCAGCTTCCAGATCGGCAATTGCAATGTTGCAATGAGCAACTCAGGCAGAGTATGTAGCCCCCTCCTCACCTGCCTCCTCTTTGAGTATAGAAGGGCCTTGCCTCGTGAAGTTTTGCTTGAAGTTTTCGAAGAAATTCTTGTAACCTAATGCTTCTTTCCCATCGTACTTAATTAGTGCAGACTCTTCTTTCTTTTTGAGATCTTACTCTCCATTTGCATACTTTGGTACTTTATCACTATTTTCTGGGAAACCATGTGAGCAGAAAGAGGTGAGAGTGTTTTTTGTTTTTTTTTTTTAAAGATTTTATTTATTTATTCAACAGAGATAGAGACAGCCAGAGAGAGAGGGAACACAAGCAGGGAGAGTAGGAGAGGAAGAAGCAGGCTCATAGCGAAGGAGCCTGATGTGGGGCTCGATCCCACAACGCCGGGATCACGCCCTGAGCCAAAGGCAGACGTTTAACCGCTGTGCCACCCAGTCGCCCCGAGGTGAGAGTGTTTGGAATATTGTATATTAATGTGCATATAACTGTATTTAAGTTTGCAAGTAGGTTTATGAAAAAGACCAAGGAACTTATCAGGCAATGGACTAATTTTACATTTTGGCTTTGGAAAAAAAGAGGAGTACAGAGATGACTATTAAAAGCACCTCTGATCCCACTACCCAGAGATAACCACATCTAACATTTTGGCATAACTTTTCTGGCTTCTAACTGTGCATGTGAGCACACATGCATATATGAACGTTGTTACAGAATTAAGATTTTTTTTCTATGCATTGTTTATTTTAAAAAAATTAGCAATATAAGAATCACCTGTGCTATTCAACATTTTTTCTTTAGCTATCTGGACTATATTTTCATTGCTCATTCTTCTTCTGATAGCTTAAAAGGTATAGATCATATCTTTAAAAAATTCCAACTATTGCTGCCTTTAAGGTTTTTGCTTGTTTTTTAATATAGGCATGAGTTTTCCCTAATCAATGCCAGGAAAAAAATGATATTTAACAACTTTCTTTCTGTAAGGTGAGAAATTGGACACATTTGTTATTTCTCTTTCTCTGTCTCCTCCATGTGCTGGTTTTGTTGATAAAATCTAGTGATATAATCGAGGGTTATTAAAATCAAATGCTGAAATAATTTATTTTTTTGTTTAAAGAATTACTTTTAACATTTTCTTTAAGGTTTATACCCATATTGACCAAATTTATTTAGGCTTAACTCTGTGTAAGTCGTTCTACTGCTTATACCTGGTTAATAATATTACTGTTCCTCAATCCTTAAATTCAGACCATAACAAATTCAAGTAAATTTTTTAGGCCATGTGTAGCTGAGGATGTTTTTTAAGAAATTGCTTTCGGAAAGCCTTGCACAGATGAGATTACTTTCTGTTTTTCTTGCTTTATATAAAATGCTTGGGTCACAGTCCTTACCTCAAGGCTCTCTAGATATGGCTTGATTGAATTCTGCAATGAGGGTTGCAGAAGAGAAGTCTGAGATCTTTCTGATTGCTACTCTTTTATAGGTAACCTGTTTTTCTGTCTGGATGCTTAAAGCATTGTTTTCATTTCTCTAATACTATTTTTTTTTTTTACCGGACTATATCATGATGATAGTCTGTTTTATTTTTTCCTGATACTCTTTGAGTAGTATTGATTTGAAGACTTAGAACCTATTTTTCATCTCAGTATTCAATTCTTCTGATGATTTCTTTATTGATATTTTTCTTTTTGGAATCATGTGTACATTTATACATTCATCTCTCAAAACTCATTGTTCATTTAATAAACGTAATCTTTTTGCTTTTCTCTGAATATGGACAGAATTTCTCAAGCCTATCATTTACCCTGTTGAGATTTTCAGTTATTTCCTGTATGATACTGTCTCCATTGCAACTTTTGCCTTTGCAATGGTATTTTCGGTGGTCCTTCCTAATCTCAGATCCTTCCTGCTTTGTGATTACCTATCTTGGTTTCATAGCTATAATGCCCTTTTTGCTTCTTGCTGAGTCTACATACATACATATATCATAGAAGATGCATCCTCGTTTCAACTGTATAGCAACTTTATTTACATACTATTTATGGTAATTTCTTAGAAGAGTCTCCTTTTGAAATACTGTCTTTTCATATACCTGGTATTTTCTGTCTGCTTGCTCTACCTTGGAGAAGTAATCTCCGTTGGTTGAGAATCAGGAGTTAAGATGGGGTCCTGTATGGTGTGGAGCCCTGGCTGATTCCATGGTTGGTGAAAAAAGAAGGTTGCAATGTGCTGTGAGTTACTTTACCACCTCAGAGCGAAGGAAGGGAGCAAGAGACTGATGGTATTAAAGAAAAGAAATTTGGCTCTTCACAAATTTTTTTTTAATTATATAGTTCCTGAACTTGATTAATATAGAAAACTTTGGTAATGCCTGGCTGGCTCAGTCAATAGAGCAGCAACTCTTGATCTCAGGTTTGTGAGTTCAAGCCTCATGTTGGGTGTAGAGATTACTTTAAAAAGAAAGAAAGAAAGAAAGAAAGAAAGAAAGAAAGAAAGAAAGAAAGAAAGAAAGAAAGAAAGAAAGAAAGAAACCTTTGTCTCAGTTTTCAAAGACTTTTATACATTACCTTACTGTATCCTTAAAACAATTGTTTTTGAGTTGAAGGCCTGTGGCCTTTGGGTTCCGAAGATTGTATGGAAGCTTTGCAAATTACTTTAATGTTCTAACCTCCCTTCTTCACCTGGAAGAAGTAATGTTTACCTCATAGAATGGTACAGATTACAGGGGATTATTATATAGGAATTGTTGGGACATAGTTTGTGGTTGAAGGCATGGATGAAATGGCCCCAGGAGAGCCTAGAGCAGGAAGAGACCTGCGACAGCCCTGAAGGCACAGAGGAAAAGCCAACAAAGGAGAGGAGCAGGGGGCACCTGGGTGGCACAGTCCAACTCTCGGTTTTGGCTCAGGTCCTGATCTCAGGGTGCTGAGATCGAGCTCTGAGTCAGGCTCCATGCTTAGCACAGAGTCTGCCTGAGATTCTCTCTCTTTCTCTGCCCCTCCTGGTCATGCTTGCTCTCTCTCTCTCTCTCTCTCTCTCTCTCAAATAAATAAATAAAACCTTAAAGAAGGAGACAGGCAGGAGTGGTCAGAGCGAAGGACAAAGATCAGAAGAGAGCAGAATCAGAGAATCAAAGGGAATTTAGAAACTGCAGGTGGAAAGAACTCTCATAAGCGTCATGAGCGTTGGGTTTGGCAGTTGGTTACAGGGACCTCAGCCCCAGACCTTTGGAGTAGAGAGACGCAGTAGAAGGAGGACAGTAGTGGGATGATTAACAAGGGTAGGGAGAAAGATAGGAAATGCCAACAGCCAATGAAAACATGTTTCTCCCTTAAGGGAAAGGGATAAGATAGGAAAGAAGAGAGAGAAGTCAGTAGCTAGATGGATACTCAAGATGGCAGATTGTGATTTGAAGGAATAGCAAAATTTCAGAAGAAAAAAAATGAAAGTTTGCCAAGTAAATATTTTTTTCGGGTAAGGACATTAAAAATACTACCATCTGATACCAACTTATTTCCAAAAAGAAAGATAATGTTGATGTGAAAAAATTGAATATATTTAGCTTTATGAGAAAGTCAGTATCTCAGATGGTAACATTTTCTTTTCCCATCCAAGATTTACTTTTCCCCCTGGGTTCAAGGTTCCATCTCTTCTTCTCCTTTAGAAATCTGGCTTCACCCATGGTCTTCTCTCTCAACTACTTTCAGTCTCTTCTCTATTGACTGTTTTTCATGATCATATAAGCACGTCCCACTCCACCTTAAAACAAGCATAGGTAAGAAGTAATGAGGACCTACATGAAAACAGTGGCAGGGGGATGGGAGGAGCTGCTAGATAGGAGGGAGGACTTATAAATAGCTTTAATAGGACTTGGCGACTGATTGGAGGTGGCAGGTGGGAGAGAGGGAGGATCCTAAGATGACTCTCAGGGTGGTGATGCTACCCGATGCTGTCATAAAGGGGGACCGGGGCCGGGAGAACAGTATCTCATGGACTCAGTCCAGTGTGCAGTGGGCTGTACAAGCTGGGAACTCTGTATCTTTGACTCTTGCTCCTTTGTGCTCCAGCTAGTCCCCACCTCACCTAGCCACCCCACCTCAGCCATTGTCTTCTCGTGCTTCGTGGGTTGGTGCCTACACCTCGCTTTCTGCAATTATTTAACTCTTGGGAGTTCAAGCCCTGCATGCAGGAATTTGTGAGCTAACAGACTATGCATATTTTCTACTGGAAAAAAGTAAAAATGGACCAAAGGATAGAAATAGGAGTCCCCGTGTCACTGGAGGTCAAGATGGAACCTTTTGCGTTTTTGGTTTTAGGTGTGACTCAGGACGGTAAAGGCCATATTCCAAAGTCAGGTGTAAGACCACAGTGCCGAGTTGGAGAGGAAGCACAGGAAAATCAGCTTGGCATTGTTTGTGGTTAGCTCATTGACCACTTCCAGGTGATGAAACAGGCTGAAGAGGCTAAGAAAATAATGATTAGAAGATGATTTTTAGAGAGTTGGTAGTGGGTTTGAGTCCCCGCTCCCGGCCACCTTGAGAGAGGGGTGTGAGGTAGTGCCTCTTCAACTCAAGTCTAGAGAAGAGGGTTTTACACGGCTCATTTGGGATGTTTAATGATTGGGAGGCATAGTGGATGAGAGATTAGCGCCTGAGAAATTGAAGGACAACAGACTGGCTGGCTCTTCTACTGGTAGATCAACAGAGATGCAGCTGCCTTGTGCCGCGATTTGAGAGAGCACAGACCGCGGGATCGTTCCCCAAGGACCAAAGGTAGCCTGTAATGGAGAGTTAGCTACCCTGGACTCATCCCAGGTCCTATGCAAGAGGGCTGGCCACCTGGACCCCAGCAGGGTAAACTGGGGAGAGAGCCATAAGTAACCGTGTGCACCAGGGGATCTGTAGGTGATGGGGGTAGAGTTGAGGTTCTCTTACCTCTCGACCCCCATTCCCCTCAGCACCATCCCCAACCCTTGCTCAAGAGGAAAAACTGAGCTTTAAACACCAACCCAGCCCACAGATCACCAGTATTAGTTTATTAGTCAACAGAAAATTTTCCTGCTGCCTCTTCCCCCTGCACACCCCCCGTGTCACTCCCACTTTGGTATCAGAAAGTGGCATATGGGGCGTCTGGTGGCTCAGTCGTTAAGCGTCTGCCTTCGGCTCAGGGCGTGATCCCAGGGTCCTGGGATCGAGCCCCACATCGGGCTCCCTGCTCTGCTGGGAGCCTGCTTCTTCCTCTCCCACTCCCCCTGCTTGTGTTCCCTCTCTGGCTGGCTGTCTCTCTGTCAAATAAATAAATAAAATCTTTTTAAAAAAAGAAAAAAAAAAAAAAGAAAGTGGCATAACCTATGTTAGCAATCTGGCCAAAGAGAGAGGACCCTTTCCCTGTCCGCCTTTCCCAGTACAAGGGGTAAGTGTTCAGTAAAGGTGTTCAGTAGGTCATAGCCGAAGAAAGGAGCTTAACTTGATGTGAAGTTGGAAGTTTGAGTGCTGTATACGATGGGACACATTAATTACAGGATGGCGATCGATTTTTGGGATTTAGAGTAACTCCAGTGTCCTCATTATTTAAGAGGAGCTGAAAAAGTCATGACAACTGTCCTGAATTTCACCGAAGTACAAGGGAAGAACCAGCCTCACATACTAAAAGAGGCGATGGAGAAAACAGATCAAGTCATTTTCTGATGATATCCCATGAGTCCTGCTTGTTCGCTGCACTGGGTCGTACATATGAAATCATCTGCGGTTTTCCAATGGCCCATAATTGGTAAGAGGATGGAAGGGGAACGTGGGTTCTTCCAGGAATTAAACAGAAATGTCATGATAACTATTTTCATTTCTTAAAAGGATGCTAGGAGAATTTTAATCAGTCAATTAAAATATACATCAGGTAATTTAAGAATAAGGTTTGCAATCTGTTCTGCAGCTGGAGAAATGATCTGAGATATTGCCTTTGTGAAATAAGCCTGTAAGACAGTTTCTCCCTTCTGTTTCCAAAGAATCACAGAAGCCATAAACGGCTAAGATTAATTGTTCACCATTTGTATTCTGCCATTGATCAATTAAAAAAAGAAAAAGCATGTGTTCCTGTAAAACCGTAAAGATGATGCCCATAAGCCAATACACTCTAGAATAAACAAAAATGCTAATGGATTTCTCATTTCAGCTTTTGGGAATTTTGAAAGGGCTTTAAACTATTAGCTTCCATATTATCTTCCCAGAATTTGCAAAGTTATTCAAAGTCTTTAATGGTAAAGGAGTGACAAGGGAACAATCTAAACAACATTTCTATTAATGTGTTCCTAAAAGTGGAAAAGACAACTTGCAAAATACATATGCGTTAACCGTAAAGTATTTACACTGACCCAGAACGAGTGTTGTGTATTCCATAGAAATGGAATTTCGGATCCAGAAGTAGGATATTTGATCGACACAAATAGATGGAAGGAAGTGGTGACTTGGCACAGGGACATGTCGTTCTGCTGTGGACCCAGCTCTGCCCTTAGGATCCTGAGGGTGATGCCCCATTGTTCTAGTGCTCTGCTAAATGCTCCAAGCAATCCCTTTCACCCTGTGGAAGGAGCAAAGTGCTCCAGGAGGTATGTGACCCGGGGCGGGCGGAGGGGTGTATTCATCTCCCAGGTTTGCTGTTTTGCAGGATCTTTGTCCCACCCTGTAAACCTCTTCCCCTTGTGCGTGGCTGGAGCCTGGGAGGATAAAACGTTACTCCCGTGATTCTTTGTTCCATTCCCCTCATTATCAAGACTGGAGAGAGACTGGAAGGGTTGAATCACTATAGTGCACCCCTGAAACTAACATAACGCAGTTAAGGATACTGGAATTAAAAAAAAAAAAAAAAAAAAGCCTGGAGGGAGATTCACCTGCTGGCTTTGAAGAAGCATGTGACCATGTGATGAGAGGCCACGTGCCTAGGACTCTGGAGCAGCCACCGAGTTTGTGGGGAGGTGTGTCACGGCTCTGGAAAACTAACGTATCCCCCCATTTTCTCAAGTCTGTACACTTGGTGTGATTACAAGCCTTGGCTGGACATTCTTACTCTAGCCTCATGTCTCTCAACTTCTATATGGTACATTAAACTTCTCGATTTGTGTCCTGGGCTTTCTTCAGCTTTATCTTGGATTTCACTGATTCTCTCTACAGCTGGCTGCATCGATCGGCTTTTGCTTTAATAATACAGGGGAACAAACAACCTGACAGCCTCAGTGGTTTACAACAGGTGTCTCTTTCTTGCTCACATTGCACATCAGGACCTAGGGTCTTTGTTCCAGGCGGTGGGTCAAGTTCAGCCAACGCTCAGGTGAGGGCCAGGCTGGAGCAGGAGAGCCGTCCCGTCTGAGGTGTGAGGTTCTGGTGGTGTGCGAGACGGCTGGTGGGCTTGCCTGTTTCCGAAAGCTTCCGCTCACAGCTGGTGTGATGTCACTTACGCCATTGACCAAATCAAGTCAGTGGCCAACCCCCTGATTGAGATGGAGGACCAGACCCTTCCCCAAGGGAAGACGAGAAGAAAAATTTTAAACAGTACAACATATGAAAATGGCCTACTTTTATTTTTCCTTTAACCGTTTTTTAATTCTAGATGTCTACGTGGTTCTTTTTGAATCTTGTTCTTTTAGTTCCTGATATCTTGTTCTTGACTTACCTATTCTATTCCAGCCGTTATCTTGTCAAACATTTTAAAAA
Organism: Ursus arctos; assembly: GCF_023065955.2. Classification (NCBI taxonomy): domain Eukaryota; kingdom Metazoa; phylum Chordata; class Mammalia; order Carnivora; family Ursidae; genus Ursus; species Ursus arctos. Next base: position 21,394,266 of record NW_026622997.1, read on the forward strand.
CATTACAGGTCTCAGAGAACCCTGTTACCTGTACCTTTGGTGGGGTCCGTTCGCCGTTTTGATTCATCTGCTAATTTTCCTCTCTCCTGGTGGCTTGCTTGTTCACGAGCCTTATCATCTCTGTGAGTTCACCATGTGAGTTCCATGTGCCCTGAGTTGTCACATTTCTTTTGTTGAGGTCTGCATGCTTCCACAGTTTGGGATCTGCTTTCCAACCTGTGTGGTTAGAGTTCATTTGAGCTCCTTCCTGTGCCTTGAGCAGGCTAACGTCTCTGACTTCCCACTGCTGACTCTTTCCCCATGGAGAGCCCAGGGCTGGTGGGCTGCTTTTGGACTGCTTTTCTCCTGAGAGCATGGAGTTTTTCTAGTCTTCCACCCTCCTGACTTTATGCTGGGGGCTTCATTACAGTTCCAAGCGGTAAGTAAGCCTGACGCTAGAAGGTATCTGTTTTCGTATTCCAACTTCGTCTTCAATTCTTAATCACCCTTGTGGGGGTTGAGTTTCTTTTCTGTTTCTGGGAGATTTCCCTGTCTTGCTTCCTGCCCAGCTATGCATTTAAAAATAATTTGTTATATTTAGTCTAAAGCTTTTATGGGTTAGTGGAGAAGGCTGTGGGTTGGGGTGGCCAGGGTTGGGGTGGAGTGGACTTCCCAAGTCACCTTGGCATGCCTTATTGACTGGTCCTTACACTCATTTTGTGAGTCCTTTCTCCCCCAAATTCCATTTTACTTTTGATTGGAATTGCATGGAATCTGTAGATTAATTTGAAGAGAATTTATGTATTTACAATGTTGAGTCCTTTCATGTATGAATCTGGCTTTCATCTCACCATTCCCTTGAGCCTTCTCTATAATGTCCTACTGAAATTGTGCAAATAAAAAATAAATATTATATACATATTGTTAAAATTAGTTCTAGATTTTATATTTTATTCCTTGGTATTATTCCTGGCTTGTTGAATAATCACAAGCAAATTATCTCATCATTATGGTTTTAATTTGGTTTGAACTGTTTAATTGCTATTATTTAGCTCAATTACTTAGTGAATATAAAGTAACCTATGAAATAATTCAGGTGACCATTTTACTTTATGAGTTTAGTCTTAATATAGTACAGGCCAGAGATGGTAAATATACATTTATCAAAATTACTCAAAATACGTATAAGTAAAACTTTTTGAAATGTAAGGAAAAATAGAAACTACTAGCAGTCGACTGAATTAATATATATGGCTTTATTATCTGATGCATGCCAGAATCAGGGGAATTGTAAAACCACTGGCCGAAAGAAGGAAATCGTGGAGCCCAGGTCTGTTGCTAGACTGGGGAGCTCGGCTTTAGGACTGACAGTTAAGTGCGTGGGGTGGTCTATAGTGCTAGGACGTGGTAAAAGGCAACTCAGACGCAACAGAAATGTTATCTTTCTGAAAACCCCCCTAGGGCCATTAGTGCAAAAACTCTGGGACCACACCCTGTGTGGGCAGCAGAGTAACTGTCTACCCAGGTTTCAGTGACCCTCAGTTTTAAAGGATTTTGCCAAATTGTTGTGAAAATTCATTATTTCTTTTAATGAGAAAAAAAGATGTATGGCCCTACATGTCAGGGGATAGAAGAATCTAAGGAGGCGTCCCCAAATCAACCAGGACTAAAGGGGCAAATCTTAAAATATATTAGGGATTTCCGGGCTGCAATATTCTCTCTCTTATTTCTAGCTATTCTGCTATGTTTAGATAGCACCCTATATTAAATTTTGCTCATTTTAGAAAATTACACCTTTGCTATTTATTTTTATTATTGTTTTCCAATTACAGGAAAACATTTAGAATGTAAAGTCTTAAAATATGCATATTTAATTGTGATTCCACAAAACTTCTGAGAACAGCATTAGGGAGCTGTGGGAAATAAAAAAAACCTTAGTACACGGTTGACTAAAACGAAATACACATACAATAAAAACCAAACAGGATATCCGTTCTTGAGGTTGGGACTTGCGTATGATATTCAGGTTACAAATTAACTTACTCATTGGGTAAATATACTGTCTTCACATTATGTTGGTTGGTTTTGTTTTTCCCGTCTCCCTTATAACATGGGGATGGAAGAAAAAGATGAGGGAAAGCAAGTCACATTTGTCATATCTGAGAAGCCTGGCCAAGAGCTGTTAAAAGCTGTTGTATAATAGCCCCCTCCTTTATGTTTGCATAATGTGAAATGTATGTTAAATGACTTCGATACACATCTCGTTGGGCTCTCACAGCAGTGCCCTGACAGACAGTCTTAGTCTTCCTACTAGACGCAACAAAGGTCCCTAAGAGGAAGTGACTGGTCCAAGAGCTTCTATTTAGAAAACTGGAGGGTTTGACCCAGAAAAGATGACTGAAGTGAGTTGTGGGGCTTGGGAACTAGTAATAAATAAGCTGACCCCTGTGTGTTTTTGGGTATAGTGGTTCATCTCTCTGTAATACACGTTTCCATCATTTGGGAGGAATAATTAAGGCTTTAGAGTTTTTTCTCTTAAAGGCAAAATGTTTGAGTAACTTTATAATGGAGAAAAGGCTTATTTTTAGAGAAATGAGACAGAAGGAGAGGGTGGTATGTTACGTTTAGAAGTTACGTGTAGCCAACCCCTGTTGTATGTCCAGCTCTGTGTGCAAGTGAGAGAGGGATTCTTGATCCCATTTCACACACCACAAAACTGAGGCTCAAAGAGACTTAAATTTATTTATTTTTATTTTATTATTATTTTTAAGATTTTGTTTGAGAGAGAGAGAAAGAATGAGCAGGGGGGACAGGCAGAGGGAGAGGGAGAAGCAGACTCCCCACTGAGCAGGGACTCGGGGCTCCATCCCAGGACCCTGAGATTGTGACCTGAGCCTAAAGCAGATGCTGAACCGACTGAGCCACCCAGGTGCCCCGACTTTTATAATTTTTTAAGGTTTATTTATTTAAGTAATCTGTACAGCGGACATGGGGCTCGAACTCATGACCTGAGGTCAAGAGTTGCGAGCTCCTCCGACTGGGCCAGCCAAGCGCCCCGAGGTTGAAGTTTAGTCACCAGTGCAGGTTTAGTGACCCCACTACTAATGAAGAAGCAAGAACGTGAACTTGGGCCAAAGCGTCACCCCCTTGTCTCCTCAGACTCAGGCAGATGCAGATCTGGTGTGGAAGCCTTCGCGACAACTGCTCCCCGCGATGGAGACAAGGTGTGCGTTCTCTCTCACGGCGACGCCACCGGGTAATCTATAAATCATGACTGTGGCAGAGCCTTATTGATTCGACTCTGTACAGCTCTTCTCTCATTGGCTCTGCTTATTAATGTAGCGTTTAGAGCTGGAAGGGCCTTCGGAGATAGAATTTGCAGACTAATGGCGTATATCAGAATCCTTTTGGGGAACATTTTCAAGACATACATGCAACCTTTTGAGTTTGCAGGTCTGAGGTGTGGATGGGTCTGCGTGTTTGGGAAGATTCCCCTGGGTCCTCTGATTGATGTACTTTCTTGGTTAAGAATCCTCTTTCTAGCCTAATCCCTTAATTGGGGGCGATAAAAGTGTTTTCTTGGAAGGCAGAGAAATGCGTCTCATTTAAGATCGTCTTGGTTAACGTAGGTAGTTAGACAATTTAAGCCTCGGTGATTCTATTTCTCCAGTTCTTTCTGAGCTCCTCTTTCATCACCACCAACTTGCAATTTAGTTTCTGATTTAATGACTTGGGGCTTTAGGTAGACTTTTATTTTCAAAACAAACCTCTGCTTTTCTGTAATGTAGATGAATGAACAATGCGGTGCACTGTGCTTTGGGTTCACAAATCGTGAGAAGCTCTTTAATGATAATAATTCAAGTTAGTTGCAAATGGCTGCAGCAGGGGGAGACACACAGAGCTGCAGGGTCCACACTGAGGTTTGCACAGTGTCTGTGGGACCAAGACTTGGCTCCAGGCAGGAAAATAATTTCTTTAAACCCACTAAGTTTATTTTTACATATATATATATATCCAAAGTGTGATTACCAGCGTGTACAATTTATGACTTGGCATCATTTTCCACCCTGGTCATGTTTAATGACTTTGAAACATGATTTCACAAATCTTGAGGTTTATGTGAATATAAAAGTTCACTTTTTCAGGGAGATAAAGCAGGCTCCTGGAGACAACAGGAAAGCCAGAATGTCTTTTCCTTACATAGGATAGTTGGAAGAAACCCCACAGAAGAATCTGTCATTCGTGGAAGAGAAAAGAGCATAGCTAGTTTGAACATTTGTTGAAATCATTCACCTGAGTTGATCAGTAGTTAATCAGGGCTCTGTTGTCATTCATTAGTCCCCAAATCCAGCTTTCTTAACAGCACAGATTAAGATATTTAATAACATGGGATTCGGATGAAGCATTTTGGGTTCAAATGACTTGCTTTATAATCTAGCTCTTATTAAAACGGACTCACTTTTTAAAGGGAGTCGTATTTCTGATTTTACATTTTGCTTTCTCTAAGAGGCGTTTCTACTGCTCTTCCCATATATCATAAAACAAAATTTTTTCTGTTAATATTCTTAATGATCGGGAGTAAATATGAGTGTCCTTATCTCCTCAACTGGTTGAACAGAATGACCTTGGTTCAGGTAAAATGTCCCGGGCTGATCCCCATAAGGAAAAAGTATAATGCTACATTATTGCCTTGTAGAATTTAGAATTCTCTCAACCCTGTAAGGAAAGGCACAAATAGAAGCAGAGGGAAATAAATAACAGAAAGTGCATTTGAACATGGTATACCTTTTGCTTTGATTAGGAAATTATAGGATTCTTTGGCGCAAACCCAATGCAACCTACGTGCCAGAACTCCTTGAACAAAGTGAGATTTTCTACTTTTGTGACTATTTGGAAGACAAAAAGCCAAAAAGCCAAAAAAGAAAGAAAGAAAGAAAGAAAAGAAACAAAGAAAGAAAGAAAAAGAAAAGCAACCAAATAATTACCATTTTTGTCTGGTTTCTGGCAACTGAGACTTCTGTATTTGAATGTTGCATCTTCAAAAGAATGTATCTTGATTTTAGCATTGTTAATGCAACCAGTGAGAAGTCTTCCTGTACATACTCATTAACTCAGTCAGTTGGGAGTGTAGGTCACATAAGACTACATGAGACCTTTGAAATCACCTTTTCTCATATGGTTATTTTACAAGGGAGGAAACTGACATGCCTTGCCCGGGTCATTGGTTATCTGGTGATTGAACAGAGACTATTGCTGCAGGTTCTCGATGCTTAGTGACATCCTTTTTAGCTTCTTTCTGCTTATGATAAAAAAAAATTTAAGTACTTCATAAATTTGTGTATTCAATCAGAGAAGGTCAGTCTCCAGTTTTTCGCATTTCAGAAATACAGGGTGTGGCTGTAATGCCCTTCTCCAAATACTTCTGGAGTTTGCCTTCAATATCTCATTTCCTGAGCCACATCATGTGATGAATTTGACCAATGATTTGCAAGAATTGTGTGTCGCTTCTATGGGGGAGTATTTAATCCATGGTCTAAGGCCCTCTGGGAATGTCTATTTTTTTGCTGTTGTTGAAGATTTTATTTATTTGAGAGAGAGAGAGAATGAACATGCATACACAAATGGGGGGAGCAGAGGGAGAGGGTGAAGCAGACTCTCTGCTAAGTAGGGAGCCCCACTGACGTGGGATTCGACCCCAGGACGCTGAATTCATAACCTGAGCCAAAGGCAGACGCTCAACCCACTGAGCCACCCAGGCGCCCCTGGAGATGTGTCTACGGTAGCTGCTCCATTGGTCTGTGTCCCTGAACGATAATGATGTGCAGCGCCCTCTACTGGACTGCAATGGACATTTAGCCTGAGTGGGAAAACCTTTAAAAAAAAATTATGTTTGAGTACAATTGACACACAATGTTACGCTGGTTTGAAGAATACACCGTACTGATTCTACACGTCTATACATTGTGTTGTGTTCGCCACAATGTAGCTAGTATCTGTCACCATACAACAGGATTACAAGACCATTGACTGTGTTCCCTATGCTGTACCTTTTATTTCTATGACTTATTCAAAACCCTTTTTTGTTTTAAGCCACTGAGATTTGGGACTTATTTGTCACCTCAGGGTACAAACCTGCTAAAGGGTGTTTTCTTTTAAGGAAGAAACTGTTTCTGATTTAGGCTTATAGCATTAAAGGAAAATGAAAAGTTTAGGCAACACATTTAACAATTTAGGGCAAAAACAAAATATGGATTTTTTTGGTTATTGAGGGTACTTTTTTTTTATTTTAAAGATTTTATTTATTTATTTGACAGAGATAGAGACAGCCAGCGAGAGAGGGAACACAAGCAGGGGGAGTGGGAGAGGAAGAAGCAGGCTCACAGTGGAGGAGCCTGATGTGGGGCTCGATCCCAGAACGCCAGGATCACGCCCTGAGCCGAAGGCAGACGCTCAACCGCTATGCCACCCAGGCGTCCCCCCCCCCCTTTTTTTTTGATGGACAGTTGTTTCTGTATCATTAGCTTGATTCTCCACTTTGGTTTTTTAATCACCTGTGGTAGCAATCCATGCATGGAATGCTGCAGCCAATTTCAACATATTTTGAATTATTGTCATTTCAAATCACAACAAAGATTCAGTAAATGCAGCTAAGAATCAGGGAATCTGGGTCCTAGTTTTCATATTGCCACTGCATGACCTTCATCCTGTCTGGGTATCAGGACACTCATCTATAAATAGGGTTTGAAATAAATCATCCTGAATATCTTTCTAGCTCTGTTGGTCTGTAATTCCAGGAAATCAGAGTAACATGCTGCTAACTATTTTGGGTTAGGGCTCTTCAACAAATTTTTAAAATATAAGAACCAGATCTAAGTATATCTTGGAATAACAACAATTTGAGGAATAAATGACACTTAAATCATCCAAATCTTAAATTGTCTCAGAATATGATACATTGTGCTGTCACAGCCCCACTTCTTTTGTAAGTGCTATCCATGATTTTTTAAAAATAGATTTTCCAGGTTTTCCCAATATTTAAATCATTTTCCTTGTATTTAAGAACTTTTTTCTTCTTTGGCATTCAGAAAAAGGTTCCTGGGGGTGTAATGCAACTGCATGTCTGTTATGTTTAATTTGCCTTTTCAGTTTCTCCAATTTCTTATAGAGATGTGGATACCAAGATCTTTAACACTTTTCTTGAGATTTGTCAACTTTATCAAATTTGCCTTGTTCCGCCTGAGTTCTAGGACTTTGGGGAAGTGTTGGCAGGTGAACATTAATTAGCCTCTCGTTTTGATAACAGTGCAACAGTGGCTGCATCTAAAGGCTCTGCTCTCAAATCATCTGGCTTCGCAGTCAGTTTGGATGGAAGGCTCATGTGACAAAGCTTTCAGGATCAATTGCCATGCTCCTTAATGGTGGAAACTGTCCCTAGTTTCTTGCTCTGGCTTTTGACTTTTGTTTTCCCAGAGGCCAAAAGCAGGTGGGCCACACTCAGGTGCCTGGGCGGCTCAGTGTCTGCATTCTGCTCAGGTCATGATCCCAGGATCCTGGGGTAGAACCCCTGCATTGGTTTCCTTGCTCCGTGGGGAGCCTGCTGCTCCCCATGCTTGTGCTTTCTCTCTTTGTCAAATATAATAAATAAAATCTTAAAAAAAAAAAAGTAGATGGGCCACAGAACCATCAAGCCACAGCCCTTGGCCTCTGGGAGGTGCCCATCTAAGTTATGTTAATGTCACTGTTGTACTAATGGGTTGGTAAAGGGTCTAAGGGAGCTATGCAAGCCAGCCCAGTTGTTTTCTTTCATGTAGACAATATTCTGGTTTGTTCATTTTTATTTATTATTTTTTTGTATGTTGCAAGCGAATATAATTAGTATTGTCACATGATGTTTTTTGATCTCAGGGAGATGTAACAATGGGGAGAGTTACTCATAATGACTGTCATTCTCGTTGGTTGTAAAATATACTTCGAAGAATCAGAGACTGTCTGAAAATAGAAGCCAACTGAATTGCACGGAGTTCCTAGCACTTATTTAAATTCAGTGGTGAATAAAATTATATTTATGTAAAACTCAATTTTTAAGAAAGCAGAGGTGTGACATTTTGACTAGTGTTACCTATTTTGTATTCCTAAAACATTTCCATTTTTTTTTGCTTTCATCTGCATCTTCAATATGTAGCTCAGGGCATTCGATATCTTAGCTCAGTGCATTTACCCAAAGAAATAAAAATAACACAAATACAAACATGACTTAGTCGCAAGAATTCTTACTGAGCTTGAAGTCCTACGTACAAAAGCACCCTTCAGTGCTTTTAAATGCTGGAGAAGACTGATTTTAGCAGGGATAATCTTGTCATCTTTGACTAGTCCTCTTACCTCATCTTAAACATTGGTGACTTACAATGAAGTGCAGTGTTAGAAAGGTGATCCAGCTTTCCCTCGACTCTAAAGGAATGCGTAAGCCCCCAAGGCCAAGTTCATGCACTGTAAGCTTTCTGTATGTTTGTGAACCACAGTCTTGGGGTCTCTCCATAGGTATGAAAAGTATGCAGGGTGAGGTATTTCCCTGACGCCTCTGTGCCACCAGGCTCACAGCACTCAACTGAGCTAAGCCAGAATCCACATGTCACAACTTGGGTGGCTTAGCTGGAGAGGAGAGTCAAGGGATGGAATGCAGTAAGCAGGAGATGTCCTGAAATATGTTCAGATTTGATGGTATGAGAGATATGTGCATTTTGCACGATTATTTTCGGGGGACACTTGCTGTTTTAGACCTTCTTTAGTAGCCTTCTAGAAGCTAGTACTTTTGTTTGCTTGCTGTGTTACCATAATTATTTTCTCCAAGTCGGATGGGAGATATTAAGAAAAGAGGTGATAGGTGTTAACCGAACCGACTGTGTTAATCACTTCACAATATATGTCAATCAGACCATCGTGCAGTCTGGCTTCAACTTATATAGGGATGTGTGTCAACTACTTCTCAGTACAACGGAGAAAAAGGAAAATCCTACTAATTACATTACTCTGGACTTTCAGTTAATAGACCTCTGCGATTTCTCTTAGCTCACCAACTATGCACAAACGGAGTGAGCCATATTCTTTCAATACTTAGCATTTGAGGTAAGTGTGGATTGATTTTGCATTCACACTTGAGAAGTTTTGCAACACACTCAAGCAGCTGTACCTACATACCCAAAGGGGATGTTGACAATAACAGGTTTGACTTTTTTTTTTTTTTTTGAGATTTGTATTTATTTATTTGAGGGAGTGAGAGAGAGCACGAGCAGGGGGGAGCAGTGGGAGAGGGAGAAGCAGGCTACCAGCTGAGCAGGGAGCCCGTCATGGGGCCCGATCCCAGGACCATGACCTAAGCCAAAGACAGACGATTAACCAACTGAGCCACCGAGGTGCCCCAATAGGTTTGATATTTGGGGAAAAAATGTTTGAGCTCATCAAAATGAAAGCACATTAAAGAGCAAGGAAGCAATAATTCTTGCACAAATGTTCTGTAACCTGTCTCTGCTGGGTTCTGAGGTCAAGAGTGAGCCGTTTCTCCTGGGTGAGTGTTGGGTGCCCAGCCTGTGACAGCTGCTGCTGTTAAGTGTCAGTTATGTGGGGCCCCTGACCCCTTTCCACCTGCAGAACGAGAATAGAACTAATTGTAGCATCAGGATGCAGTGCATTCCAAAATATATTTACTCTGCACCAGTAATCTCTTCCACATCCTGCAAAGCTATCAAGGATGTATTTTTTTGTCACTTAGAATTTTTTTTTGACATTGGATTTGAAATTCTAACTCTCACATAATGCTGAAAAAAAATAGTGCAAATAATCCAACTTGTATATCATTCAAATCTTTGATGGATGAACTTTATGGAACCAGCCACATTCTTCTACTCTGATGGAATTGTGCTGTGTTAACCTTCACGTGAAACAAGAAGCCTAATTTTAGGGGGCATCTTTTGCCAATGGTATTTGTCATTATGGCATCGGGTCTCCATCCACAACCAACCCTTGGCGAAACCGTAAATTGGCCAAGTTTGCATCTCTTTCCTTCGTTGTCTTTGTTCTTTAAACTTTCTCTCCTGCTCAGGAGCCCTCGCCGTCATTGCAATAAACTCCCAGTATTGGACAAAGTCCCTCCTTAAGCACAATTTAAAAAAGTCTGATCTTCAAAAGAAACATAAAACTAATACACACGAAAGTTTAATGAACCCATAATGAGGAGCAGAAATAGGAAACCTCTAACTTTGCCCGGGGACTAGCTGCATCAGATAATAGGGACATATTTTTTTGTAGCATATGCTGTGCCCGGAGCCTGGGGACCTGTGACTTCAGCCTGACTGAGTTCCTCTCTCAGCCCTTCATCCTTCTCAGCCTCCAATTAGTATCGACCATGTTGTCATATCTGTACTTGGATTACCATTTATTTCATTTTTATTTTTTAAAGTTTATTTTTCGGGGCACCTGGGTGGCTCAGTCGGTTAGGCGTCTGCCTTCGGCTCAGGTCATGATCCCAGGGTTCTGGGATCGAGTCCCACATCGGGCTTCCTGCTCAGTGGGGAGTTTGCTTCTCCCTCTATCTGCCGCTCCCCCCGCTTGTGCTCTCTCTCTCTCTGTCCAATAAATAAAATCTTCAAAAAAAGTATATTTTTCTTTTAGTAATCTTTATGCCCGATATGGGGCTCGAACTCACGACACCAAGATCAAGAGTGTCTTGCTCTTCCAGTTGAGCCAGCCAGGCGCCTCTGGATTACCTTCTATACTTATTACTTGGATATAGCTATACTTGGATCACCATTTATTTCTGCTACTAATGATTCCACAAGATGGTGTGTACAGATGCGTTCTGTCAAACATGAAACACTTGCCAAGTATTCTTTTTTAAAAAATTGCTTTGACCTCATGCAAGGAACTCTAAATAGGAAGTCAGAAATCCTAACCTCTGAGACCTTGGAAAAGTCTTTTAACTATACCAGGCCTGCTTCCTTGTCCTAAAAACCTGCCGGTTGAATTAGAATATCTCTAACGGCCTTTTCAATCTCGGGAGTTTCACAACCCCGTGAAATAAAAGTATTTGCAAAGAAAACACTGTGACCCCTGGGGTGAGGAACACGGAAGGTGGCGTGAGTTTGGACTAGAAAGTAAGCAGGGGAATAAAAAATTCCCCCATGATTATGGGGGAATCAGGATTCATCCTTCCAGAGGAGGGCAGATGGCCGCCACAGAGCCTAGAACGCGGGGACACTCACTGGGACGGGTTTGTGGGCTTGGGCTGAAGATTGCGGGGGTGTCTGGGAGCTGAGTGAATAGGATTATGCTACTTTTGGGGCACCGTGGTGCCAGGTGGGTAGGATCTAAGGCTGCAGGGAATTTGGTAGGGGACACACGCAGGGGTGAAGGAGGCTGCCACGTTGCTCCTCACACAACAGCCACTCGCGCCTTGTCTCCCCTCCAATCCACTGGCCAGTGACAGTGACCAATTTAAAATGAAAACGAGAAGACTTCTCGCTGCTGCTTACAATGCTTTCATAGCTTTCACTGTATTGAGATAAAGGCACCAATTCCTTATCTTGGTGGCAGAAGGAAGGCATTGGCCCTTGCTTATTATCTCTCTAATCCGCCCCTTCATTACATTTCGCCTCTTTCCTTCTTTCTTTTTCTTTCTTTCTTTCTTTCTTTCTTTCTTTCTTTCTTTCTTTCTTTCTTTCTAAGATTTTATTTATTTATTTGACAGAGAGAGAGAGACAGCCAGTGAGAGAGGGAACACAGCAGGGGAGTGGGAGAGGAAGAAGCAGGCTTCCATTGGAGAAGCCTGATGTGGGGCTCAATCCCAGAACACCAGGATCACGCCCTGAGCCAAAGGCAGACGCTTAACGACTGAGCCACCCAGGCGCCCCTCGCCTCTTTCTTTCTAAATGTCAGCCCTGCTAGTCAGCTTGAAGTCACCAAGGTCTGCACTGGGGTCTTAGCACCTGCTGTCTCCCCACTGTTCTTCCCAAGGTCAGCTTTGATTCTTAGTTTAAGTGTTTCTTCAGACCGGCCTTCTGTGACCGTTCCCGGTATGGTCCTCTCCGCCCCTGGTCTAAGCCCCTTCTTTTGTTTCCTTAGCAACGGCAACCACAATCTAGAGTTGTACCCTCGGTGGGTGTCCGACTAAAGAATTCTTGGTCGAATGAATGGAGGAGTTCACATTCCTTCTCCTCTTTTTTCTCTTCTCTTCCTATGTCTTTTCTCTATGTATTTTGTCTTCCCTTCCTTTTTTCAAAGTCGATATTGCTTACATATTTTTTTAAAAGATTTTGTTTATTTATTTGACAGAGAGTGAGAGAACACACAGTCAGGGGGAGAAGCAGGCAGAGGGAGAAGCAGGCTCCCCACTGAGCAAGGAGCCCGATGTGGGACTCGATCCCAGGATCCTGGGATCATGACCTGAGCTGAAAGCAGATGCTTAACTAACTGAGCCACCTGGGTGGCCTAGCTTACATAATTTTTTTCTGATTATAAAAGTAGTATACATTCATGTCAAAAAACGAAGTGATACTTAAGTATGTAAAGAAGACCATGAAAATCACTGAAGTTCCATCACCCAGGGAAAACCAGAGCTGACGTTTTATCGTATATACTTAAAAGCTAGTTCTTAATTTAATTTTATTTTTTAAAAGGATTTTATATATTTATCTGAGAGAGAGAGATAGCAGCAGAGATAGCGAGAGAGCACGAGCAGGGAGGAAAGGGAGAAGCAGACTCCCCGCTGAGCAGGGAGCCCGACTCAGGGCTCGATCCCAGGACCCTGAGATCATAACCCGAGCCGAAGGCAGATGCTTAACCGACTGAGCACCCAGGCGTAGCCCCATTTTTTCCTTTATTTTATTTTTTTAAAAAGAATTTTATTTATTTGTTTGCAAGAGAGAGACAGAGATAGTGACAGAGATAGCGAGAGAGAGCATGAGCAGGGAGGAGGGGGAGAAGCAGGCTCCCTGCTGCAAACTAGTTCTTAATTTTAAAAAGAAGTGGAGAGCAATACTTTTCTTTCCAAAATGTAACAAAACCATGTTGTTTTCCCCTCAAAAGGCCTTCAATTAGTCAAAGCTGTGTATCCTTCCCAGAAACCGTTTCCTTCCGTTGACATTGGAGCTCTTCTTCTCTGCCTAGGAGTTCAGCTGACCCTGGCTTTTCCAGGCATAAGATGGCATTTATCTTTGGTTGAAAAAAAGGAACTGTTATTCTTGTCTCTCGCTGCCAGCACTGCAGACGGGGCATTTAAATGCCTTGGACTGTGTATTTGGAGACGCGAACAGCTGCGTGGACTATTTCCAATGCTCTTTGAGATCCACCCAGGATGTGACCGTGGGAATGCTTGTCATTTTTCTTGCTGCGGAGGGATAGATGTAAAATCGCTGGGTGATATGCAGCGGTGAAAATTAGGTGAGAAATTCTTCAACACATTGTAGACTTGCCATCTGGTATCTGGAGAAAACTGCATTCCTTTCAGTGGGTCTCAGAATGCTCGTCTGCATGAACTTGGATGTTTTCGAGACTCCGTTAATATCAGTGTGTTTTCCCGGGAAACAGTCCCTTTGCTCATGTGTGTGTGTGTGTGTGTGTGTGTACAGCCCTGTTGCACAGTCTGTAAATTACCAACCAACAAGCAAACCAAATGAAAACCTTGATTTTTCTCTTTAAATAAGAAAACCATTTGGATCAACGATTAGGGGGCCATGGGCATGCCCTTCCCTTCTTTGACGCGTGGAAATACACAGCTGAATTGTGTTTCTAGTTGTTTATACTCACCTCCAGCTCAATCAATAAATGATTCTTTGACACTCTTTTGGGACCTGACTAGGCTGAGAAATCCGTGTTATATTCTGGTAGGGCCAATTTCCTGGATTCTCTTCTTCTTCTTTTTTTTTTTTTTTTTTTTAAGATTTTATTTATTTATTTGACAGAGACAGAGACAGCGACAGCCAGCGCGAGAGGGAACACAAGCAGGGGGAGTGGGAGAGGAAGAAGCAGGCTCATAGCTGAAGAGCCTGATGTGGGGCTCCATCCCATAACGCCGGGATCACGCCCTGAGCCGAAGGCAGGCGCTTAACCGCTGTGCCACCCAGGCGCCCCTCCTGGATTCTCTTCTAATCTTTTGCAACCCAAAGCCTAATAGAAATTAAAATTAGGGGCGTCTGGGTGGCTCAGTCGGTTAAACACGGTCGTGGTGGGGCTCAGTGCAGAGCCGGCTTGAGATTCTCTCTCTCTCCCTTTGCCCCGCTCCCTGCATGCACGCACGTACACGTGCTCTCTGTCTCTAGTAATAAATAATTTAAAAAATGAAGTTAAAATTAAATATTTCTGTCCCTTTCATATACTAATATTAAATTATTCGATAGTCTAGGATTTTTTTTTTTTTGGAGGGGGAAACGATGTTTAAAATTAGAACTGCGGTATTTTCTTTGGCTATAAATACTGAAAAACCCACCACTGTTAGATTTTGACTATTTGTTTTGGTGTGGGGAGGGGGTAGGCAGTAAGCCTAATAACTTGATGTCATCAGAATGTATTTTATGTTTCGAAGGGTGGAGCTGATACTGTCAGGGCCCTGCCCACTTCCTTTAAGACCTTATTTCGACATTAAGACATTGATGGCACTGGCTGGGGCCTTGCAGTAGCAGGTGTCTGGGAAAGCTGAGGCATTAACACCAACACCCGGGAGCCCTGAACCAGTAGCTGATGGGAGCTGGGGTGGAGTTCCTTCACCCCTTGGGTGGGACGATTGTGAGACCTGTGTTTGTCTCTGAGTTTCCTGGTGGAGTTACATTCTGGTCGTGGCTTCACATCCGTCTTTATCTTCCCTTTGCTGCTCCTCGGTCATCTCTGTATCTCCCTAATGGACTCTTTGCGGTCAAACCTTTGTCTCAAGTCACACCTCACCCCCCTCTTTGGGGGACACCTGATCTAAAGCAAACCTCTTGCCTTCAGGCATCATTTTACTCTATTATCCTTGTAGATAAAATTCTTGGCTTAACCCACTTAATAGGTACTTTGTGTATTTTCATTGTCTGGTAGCACATTGTTAATTGTCTCCTAAATAATGTCTTTATTGTTATTTTTCTTGGGAAAGGGAAAGCTTTTGTACCTCTGAAACATGATTAAGGCAATTAAAACACCATGAAAGCATCCGAAAAAGAAGTACACAATCCTAGTTAAGCGTTTCCAGTCTCAGCAGTGACACCGAAAGACAGAGCCAAATATGCACCACGTGCTAAATTTAATGACGAAACTTACAATTGAACTTTTTTTTTAAAAGATTTTATTTATTTATTTGACAGAGATAGAGACAGCCCATGAGAGAGGGAACACAAGCAGGGGGAGTGGGAGAGGAAGAAGCAGGCTTATAGTGGAGGAGCCTCATGTGGGGCTCGATCCCATAACGCCGGAATCACGCCCTGAGCCGAAGGCAGGCGCTTAACCGCTGTGCCACCCAGGTGCCCCATACAATTGAACTTTTATTCTTGCTTTTCATAGCATCTTCTGTACTATAGAATAGCCAGGGACTTCCAAAGGGTTTGTGATTTTAGTGATGGGAAGGTCCGAGGTGAAATACCATTTAATTCACATTAATGGAACAGCTCCAACTTATAACTTGGCCTTTCATGTCGAGGATATCACGGAAAGCAAAATACAAGATTTTGCAGGACGCAAGAGCACTCTTGCACGAGTCACCAGCACCTTGAAAGACATGGGCTAAGTGACTCTCGTAGGTTCTTTGGGACTGTTCATTGTCTGGGTTTCCGCTGTAGCATATGGCCCCTCATTGTGCCAGCTGTGCCGAAGATGCACAGCCTTGGCCACGTGGTGATGGGTTCAGAGGCCCTAGTGGAGCCAAACTCACTCAGCGGCTGGAAGCATGTTCTATGTAGGCCAGCAGCGCGTCCTGTAATGCAGGGAGAAAGGCAGCAGAACGTGGTGATTGGGGGTACAGGGCAAAAATCATTTTATAAGGATGGGTCTACTTACAAACTTTTGAAAAGGCAATTCTTTCCAAAAACTAAAAATAAATATCTATGTGTATTAAAGCAAAACAAAGACAAAAACTGTATTATTTGAACATGAAAAATAAGTGGAATGATTATTTTTCTTACGTTCTCACTTCATGAGTTTTTAGTCCTATCTGGCTCTAATGTGTGGGTTCTTGGCATTTTTCTGAAGAATGATCTTTTTCGGGTATGGACATATTATTTTTAATTATTCCTAATTAAACCACAACATTTATTGAAGTACTTTATGTTAATAAAATTGAAATTGTTGGGTGTCTGACTCTTGATTTCAGCTCGGGTCATGAGCTCAGGGTCGTGAGATTGAGCCTCGCCTGGGGCTCCACACTGGGCATGGAGTCTGCTTAAGATTCTCTCTCTCTCTCTCCCTCTCCTTCTGCCCCTCCCCATCCCCCCTGCTCTTGCTCATGTGTGCTCTCTCTCTCTCTAAAAGAAATTTTTTAAAAAAGTTGAAATTGTTGACACCTTCAATTAACTCTTATCTGTAAACCGTAATATTTTCTATTTAAGAAACATAATCTCTTGGGGCGCCTGGCTGGCTCAGTCAGAAGGGTATGTGACTCTTAATCTTGGGGTTGTGGGTTTGAGCCCCACATTGGGTGTAGAGATTACTTAAAATATTAAAAAAAACCCACAATCTCTCTATAGGAACTGAGTTATCAGGTAAAAACAAAGTGAATTCTGCTAAATGGAGAATTTACTATTCTCCGTTGTACTATTTTTGTATTAAAATGTGTAAATAATCAGATAAAATATGATTTTTGATATATATATATTTTTTGCCACCACTTCAACTACCTTTTTAAAATTAAGGTTTTGATTTTAATTCTTACACAGTTACCATACGGTGTTATATTAGTTTCAGGTGTACAATATAGTGAGGCAACAACCCCATACATGACTCAGTACTCATTATGCTAAGTGTGCTTTTGATCCCCGGCCCCTCTTTCACCCATCCCCCCCCCCCCACCTCCCTGGAGTACCTTTTCTGGACAAATATTTCCAGAAGACCAAATTCATCAAGATTCTTTCGATGTTTCCCAAGACTGAAATGTTACAAAATCACAGACCCTCTTGATTTTGTCCCATTCCAGGGGGCGTTATCAGAGTTTCTCTCCACGGGTGGATTTATTCTAACGAGCAAGGACGGAATCGTAAAATTAAATCTTGGGCATGATTTGAACGCTCATCATTTAATTTATTCACTTCTTTGCTGGGGTTGACGTGTTTCAATGTCTTCCTTTTTGCTGGTTATGTTCAGTGATTGTAATTCTCCCAAAGCTCAGGAAGTTGAAAATTTGGGGGGGGGGTACTCCTTGAATTCTTTGATTAAAATTTCTGATATTGAACAAAATGCACCCTTGAGTCTAGAGGGTTCATTTACAGAAAAGCTCAAGACCATTGGGAGGGTGCAGACTGATTTACTGAGGATTCTACTCGATGATGGCAGTGAAGAGAGAAGCCCCTAGCCCTGCCGTGTTGAGTTGGCTTGGTTTTCCCCCACTTTTACTGGGAAATGATTGACAGTCATCACGGTATGTATTTAAGGTATACGGCATGTTGGTTTGATTCACATATATTGTGAAATGATCACAATAAGTTCAGCTAACATCCATCTTATATAGGTACAATGAAAATAAAAGGAAAAGAAGGAAAAAGAAATTCTCCTTTGATGAGAACTGCTAGAATGTATTCCTTTAACACCTTTGCTGTCTGCCTTGCCACAGTGCTAGCCAAGTGGTCCTGGTGTACGTTACACCCTGTGCTTGTTTACCTTCTAACAGGAAGTTTGTACCTTTTGCTGCTTTCCTCCCTTTTCTCCTCTTCCTGCCATCTGCCTCTGGTAACCATAGGTCTGTCTCTTTTTCTTCGAGCTTGCTTGCTTTCTCTTTCTCTTTCTTTTCTCTTTCCTTTTCCTTCCTTCCTTCCTCTCTTTCCCCCTTCCTTCCTTCCTCCCTCCCTCCCTCTTTTTCTTTTTTCTTTTTTCTTTCTTTTCTCTTTCTTTCTTTCTTTCTTTCTTTCTTTTCCTTCCTTCCTCCCTCTCTCTTCTCTTTATCATTCTCTCTCTTTCTCCTTTTCTTCCTTCCTCCCTCCCTGTCTTTCTTCCTTCTTTTCCTTTCCTTTCTTTTTTCTTTCTTTCTTTCTCTTTCTTTCTCTCTCTCTTCCCTCCCTCCCTCCTTTTTCTCTCTTTCTCCCTTTCTTCCTTCCTCCTTCCCTGTCGCTCCCTTCCTCCCTCCCTTCTCTCCTTCCTTCCTCCCTCCCTCCCTTCCTTCCTCCCTTCTCTCCTTCCTCCCTCCCTCCCTTCCTTCCTTCCTACCTACCTACCCACCTACGCATAAGTGATATCATACAGCATTTGTCTTTCTCTGCCTTATTTCATTTAACAAAATGTCCTCAAGGTCTATACATGTTTTCACAAATGGCAGGATTTCCTTGTTTTTTTTCTGGCTGAATCCTATTCCGTTGTGCATATATACCACAGCCTCTCTATTCATCCGTCCTCTGGTGGACACCCGCGCTGTTTCCACATCTTGGCTGTTGTCAGTAATGCTGCTATGAACATGGGGGTGCACATACCTTTCCCAGGTAGTGTTTTCATTTCCTTTGGATATATTCCCAGAGGTGGAATTGCTGGATCGTATGGTAGTGGGTTTTTTGGTTTCTTTTCAATTAGACATCTGCTTCATCACAAAAATTATGTAGTTTAATTACACGGCATATTCAAAATTTGTAAAATTTGAAAAATATAGCTTCTATTTGCAACGTCTTTGGGTGAAATTATGACTTACATTTACACCATAGCCAATTCCAATTATAATTCTGCTCCATATCTTTTTTTAAAAATAAGATTTTAAAAATTTATTTATTTGAGGGAGAGAGTGAGCACACAAGCACATGCGAGTGAGGGTGGGGGGCACGGAACAAGCAGACTCCACACTGTGTGGGGAGCCCAACGCAGGGCTGGATCCCACAACCCTGAGATCATGACCTGAGCTGAAATCAGGAGACTAAAGCCCAACTGACCGAGCCACCCAGTCGCCCCCAAAACACTTTTATTTTTAATGCTGAACTTTATTTACAGAAAGAGTGACAATAAAGTCAAATATTTCATCTCATACAGACGAAATTTCCAAAAACTTTACTCTGAGTCCATGATAAGAATTCAAACCGCTATTGGGATTCATTGATCTTTCTAGGCGAAGCTGCCCTGGTAACGCTGAAATAAAGTTAGCAACATTGAACTGTTTATAAAATTCTTCCATCTTCACTATCAACACATTACACCTTTTGCTTCATTTTTGCACGTGAACACGAACACGTGAAAGAAAAACCTGGCAAAGTCAGTTTAGAACAATGACTGGATGTCAGTGTTATGTGAGCACCTTCTCTGTGGTATGTCTAAATCATAAACCACAAGAACGAGCTTCGTAAGATAGCTAGGGACTTCTCTGAGAGAGAGAGAGAGAGAGCCGTGGGTGAGCAGAGGGGAGCAGGGAAGGGGCAGAGGGGAGAATCTTCAGGCGGCGCCACACCCAGCGCAGAGGCTGATGCAAGGCTTGACTGGGGCTCAGTCTCGGGACCCTGAGATCATGACCTGAGCCGACATCAGGAGTCAGTCGCTTAACTTGACTGAGCCACCCAGGAGCCCCTAGACAGCTAGTAACTTTTTTTTTTTTAAGATTTTATTTATTTATCTGACAGAGAGTGAGAGAGAGCGCAAGTAGGCAGAGCAGCAGGCAGAGGGAGAGGGAGAAGCAGGCTCTCTGCTGAGCAGGGAGCCCGACGTGGGGCTCGATCCCAGGACCCTGGGATCATGACCTGAGCTGAAGGCAGCTACTTTACCGACTGAGCCACCCAGGCGCCCCGAGCTAGCTAGTAACTTTTGATGTCCGTTGTAATGCTCCTTCAGCAGATTCACGTTTCTGAGTTTTCACCCAGTTATTGATTGCACTTCGTCCCCACAGCAGTGTGGAGGCGTAAATGATGACATTTTGTGCAATTTCTTATTCATCATCAACTGACTCGAATAGCAGAAATTCAGGACTTAATGTTTTACTAAATAGAAGCTTCCCTTTTGAGCTTTATTGCTCCTGAAAGAGCTTATTGCAAAAAAAAAATCACCAAACAATAACCTAATTAGTTGTAGATATGCCTCATCTAAGACATGACCAAATTCATTATGGCAAGAGTGTCCAGATTGGGGTCTGCGCCCTGCAAGGATCTCACACGCCCCTAACCTGTCATTTCCCACCGTCACACTGTCCCTGACAGGCCAGCTGGGCCTTGGTGGTTCGTGCGTCTTGCCGAGCTCCGTGTGGGCATGGCACTCCTAGCTGACAGACGCAAAGAGCACAGGGCAGGAGCATTCAGCATTCTCACGCCAAGGCCAAGAGGCTGGAGGGCTTGTTAGCTGTCCCCGGGGGTTCCACTTTGAGTGCATTTTCTTTTGTAAGCAAATGCCCTCAGTTCTGAAAAGGAAGCATTAGTTCTGTTGTGTTGGGGAAAGATTGGGGAAAATGGAGCCGGGTCGTTGCTGGTTATCCTTCATGTTAGAGCGACCTCTCTGTTCACTGCTTGTCTCAGGCAGCGGGGGCTGCTCCACCACAATCCCATAGACCTGGTGGCTGAAAAAGTAAGAACTTACGTCTCACAGTTCTGAAGGCTGGGAAGTGCAAGATCAAGGTGCTGGCAGATCTTGGGTCTGGTGAGAGCCCCCTTCCTGGTTTGCAGATGGCCGTCCTCTTGTTACAGCCTCACATGGCCTTTCCTCAATGCGTGCAAGAAGGAGGAGGGAGAGACGGAGAGGGACAGAGCGCACTCTGACACTAGTCCCATCATGAGGGCTCCACTGTCGTGTGCTCACCTAGCCCCAGATCTCCACCTCCAAATACCATCACACTCGGGATTAAGGCTTCAACCTAGGACTTTTGGGAGGATGCAAACATTCAGCTCATAACAATGCTCGTGTGCCTCACACAGTCCTGGACGAGACCGTGGGGAAGCCTGGAGGTACAAAGTGGAGGGCTACTCGGCCAATTCCAGCTGCTTTTAATGTGACTATTAGTACTAATTCTCTATTACAGTGAAAACACCCAGCAGATATTAAACCAGTAGAGTAGTAATTCTCCATTAAAGTAAAAATATCCAGGGGCGCCTGGGTGGCTCAGTCGTTAAGCGTCTGCCTTCGGCTCAGGGCGGGAGCCCGGCGTTCTGGGATCGAGCCTCACATCAGGCTCCTCTGCTGGAAGCCTGTTTCTTCCTCTCCCACTCCCCCTGCTTGTGTTCCCTCTCTCGCTGGCTGTCTCTATCTCTGTCAAATAAATAAATAAAATTTAAAAAAAAGAAGGAAAAAATCCAGCAAATATTAGTGGGACAATAGGCCCTAAACCAGGACTGTCCCCGGCAAAGGGACTCTAGCCATTATTAGGTAGGATGGCACCTAATCGTAAAGGGAGTTTTCACGTGAGAACACTAGAGGGCGCTTTAGACTAATTAAGAATCCTGCTTTAATTTCCACAAGGAGGAACGTGCTGCTCCACATTGAGGTTGTATGTTTCAACAGGGAATAATGGTCAAATTTAGGTTAGTCCATAGCAGGCAGTTTTGATATTCCAAAAACATGAGCAAACTTATTACAAATGTTATGGTGTGTTTTCTCCCTCCCCTGGATGCTGGAAGTTGTGATTATCCTGTTTTTGTTTTACTTCAAAATGGTTCCCCCCCTCCCCCCCCCCCCCCCCCCCCCGCCCCCAGAATGTTCTTTAAAAAAAACAAAACAAAACCTCAGGATGCCTGAAGGTTAAAGTTAGGGTAGCTATTTGCCCTCACTAATCGAGACTTTGTTTTTTCTTGGGGCAGGGCAGGAAGGAAGTGCTATAACAGCTAAATAAAGCAAATACAGCGCTGTCCTTCTTTACAGACAACCCTACTGCTATTACCTGAGATGCACACAGCACTCATCGTTCTTATCATAGATGCACACGGCACTCATCGTTCTTATCACAAGCGTTGGTAAGTGAGGGTCTTCAGGGAAGCAGTGAGAAGAGAAAACATTTGACCTAACAGCGGGTCTGGAGCTTCCAGGTCTGTCTCCGTGTCTGTGACTTTGGGTAAATCCTCTAATCTTTCTGGGTCTGTTTCTTAGTAAAGGGAGGGGCTTGACCTAAACTAAGTCTTTTTCAAGTCCAGAATTCTCTCATCCTGAATTTTACATATACTTTGATTAGTCTTAATTTCATGTTTGCATATATATGTCATGGCTAGAAATTACCTGCAACTCAAATCCTGAAATTGTGTGGCACTGTGAAGAATTGATTCAGGAGAAAGTGGGAGGTAAGTGGCTCACTCATTTGGGGCCCCTAATCAAGTTCTTCATAATGGCTTGTTTTCCATTAGAAACAGCTAGAAAATACTCATTCCAAGCTGCTGCCCAACCTCAAACTTCCCTCGAGACAAAAATGATGGCCCAATGTTTCTATTTCATGGACTTTTCTGCTGGGCTTCAGCCTAAATAAAAAGTGAGAGGTCAAAAATTACTTGAGATTTTAAATGAAGTCTAATTTGTCCATTTCTGAGGCTATGAAAACATGGGAGATAAACAGCAGGCAGATACGAGTGTCATCTGCCCCTCATGTAATTGGGGTCAGATTGGTTAGTGATCTGGAGTTTGATTCAATGTTGTTACACAGTTTTTTTTAAACTTCCGTAGAATCCTGACACTCTTGACTGAGTCGTACTTCTAAAATAAACATGTTGTTGAATCGTGTACTCATTGCATGGAAAAATGAGATGTTAACAACATTCATCTCCTTTGGAAGGAAAATAATTTGGTGGGTGGAGTTGTACCACTCCTGTCTTACATAAAAAAAAAAAAAAGTGATCCTTAATATGTTTCTAAATTTGTACAGTTGTCAGTAATCTTTTGCATGTGTATGTGTCTGTGTGTGTGTGCATGTGTGTGTGTGTGTGTGCGTGTTGGTGGGTCTCTGTGGGCTCATGCTTCAAGTGTAGTCATTTACCATCAGTTAACTCCTGGATGATAATTCATTCTAGGTCTTAGAAGTTTCTCTGCATTTCATAGTTCCCATCTGTGATGGTGAAATCAAAATTAAGGCGCTCCCAATGGGAACTTGCATCGCTGGACAATTTCTTCATGACTCATCGTGTCCGCACTGAGCCTTGGGAGAGGCGAGTAGAGGAGGAAAGCACACGGGGGCCGAACCAAAGAGCAGGGATAAGGCAGGGCTCTGATGCTCTCACACCATGCAACTTGGGCAGGAAGGTGACCAAGTGGTGGAGGCTGCAAGGTGGCCTCAAGGGGAAGCCTAGGGAGGTCGGCGTCAGGGAGACTCAATCCGTCCGTTCATCAGCCCGGTCTCCAGCACCTGGTTTGTGCCAGGTGCTGTGAGGCGGGAAGTGAATGTGGAAGTTTTTTCCCTCAGGAACTTTAAGGACTGGCGGGGAAAACAGACGTAGAAATAAACTGTGATGAAACTCAGAAATGCTGAGAGGATGCCATGGGGTCCGCAGGAGTTCGGACTATGGGCAGGAGAAGACGTCGCTGAAGAGCAGTGCCTAATGTCTTCCAAGGGAAGCCGGGCTCCCCAGGTGGACAGCAGGCTTTCCTCCATGTGGGTGGAGGGAGCCCTGAGCCCCGTTCTTCATGCAGGTGGCTGAGGGCAGGGTACAGGCTGAAATGTGTGTCAGAGACGAAGCTCTTGGTTCTTCTAACGCTTCATAGTCTGATGAACATGCTGGCTTCGGGTCAAGATGTGCCTTCTAAACCCATTTCTGCTGTTCCTTAGTCTTCATTTATTGAAGGAGTGCAACCATTCCCATGGCATTTACCCCAAAATTAACCCTGTTACTCTTCATTAAAAATATGTCAGAAATAACACCAGGGGAAGAGAGAGATCAAATGGATACGAATATTTCCACTATCTTTTTTTTTTTAAAGATGTATTTGTTTTAGAGAGAGTGAGTGAGAGTGCAGGGGGAGCGGCCGAGGGAGAGGGAGAGAGAGAGTCCCAAGCAGACTCCGCACTGAGCGGGATTTGATCTCATGACCCCAGGATCGATCTGAGCCAAAACTAAGAGTCAGATGCCTGACCAGCTGCGTCACCCAGGCGCCCCTCCACTATCATTTTTAATCAGATCATTTTTGGGATTGTCCATCAAGACCCTGTTGCGAGTGTCCCAAACTCCACTCAAACTGTATGCGGAAAAGGAAAATTTGGAGCTCACATCACTGGGAAGTGTAAGGGGGTGGGGACAGAAGTAGCTGGGCCAGAGTCTCAAACGTTACCACAAAACACTTTCTCTGTGCCTCTCACCTCCGCTTACAGGTTTGGATCCTACATTTTTTTTTTTAAAGTATCTTTCTTTTTTTTTTTTAAAGATTTTATTTATTTGAGAGAGAGAGAAACAGCCAGCGAGAGACGGAGCACAAGCAGGGGGAGTGGGAGAGGAAGAAGCAGGCTCCCAGCAGAAGAGCCTGATGTGGGGCTCGATCCCATAACGCCGGGATCACGCCCTGAGCTGAAGGCAGACGCTCAACGACTGAGCCACCCAGGCGCCCCTAAAGTATCTTTCTTGAGAATTCTGGAGAAGTGGACAAGCTCAGTTGGACAAGATTAGTCAGGTGGCCGACTGGAGTTCTGGCCAGTGTAGTAGCCGCGATGGAAATACTGTAGAGAAAATGATACAAAGTAAAGTCATCTTGCATCCTGTTCCTCTACTTCTGTGGGATAAAGGTGTTTAATGCTGGAAATAAAACTGTCACACATCAGCAAGGGGCAATGAAAACTGAGGGTGATAAACTGATTCAGATCAGAAGAGCAATGACCCGCTTTGAGTGCTTGATGCGTGCTTGGTATTCTTCCTAAATCTTTGAGGTGTGGTGCATTAGGATGTCGTCACAATGCTACGAGAGGGGCACGACGACTATCTCCCCGTATGGATAGGGAAAGGGAGGCTCTGGAAGTTGAGGAGACTACCCAGGGCCACATGTTTCGTGCATAGACGCTTGTCTTTGGACGTGTGTTCTTAACCATCATGCTGTACCAGTTACATGGCGTAGCTATTAGTGAGTCTATCTCATGAACCAGTAAATACCATGTTACAAAGATAACAAGCACATGGTAAAGAAGGAAGAAAGAGCGAAAACTCGCTTCCTATTTTTTCCCAGCCCCTGGCCCAATTATTCCAGGAGTCCCAATCCCAACTCCCAAGTCCAGTGGAGTCCACTCAGGGCTGGAGATGAGTTTTCCTGGCTCTAGTCAAGGCTTCCCTGAAAACGTGAATGTGGGTTCCAGGCTGCCCTCTGGTTTAACCGTTTAACCCTTGGGAGTTTGGCTCAGGGTTGGAATTGAGCATGGAGAATAAGAACGGGGTCCACTCCGATGCCAGGAGAAAACATTGTTTGAACAGTGTCCACAGCTCCAGCCTGACAGCAAGAGCCCCTTGGTGTCCTTCCACATGTCGCTCTGAAGCCAGACCTCTTTGGCTTGACAAATATGTCCACGTCTAGTGGACCCAGAGAAGACAGATGGGTGAAGACTGGTTTCAGTGAGGAATAGGTGAGGTAGGCAGTGGGGGAGGGATGTATGACGTTGTCTCCCTTTGCTAATCTTTTTCCTTGTTGTAATTTTTTTATTGTGGTTAAATATATATAACATCAAACTGACCATTTTTAAGTGTACAATTCAATGGCATTAAGTACATTCACATTGTTGTGCCGTATCACTGTCTATTTCTAGAACTTTTAAATCATCCCCGGGGCGCCTGGGTTGCTCAGTCTGCCTTCGGCTCAGGTCATGATCCTGGGGTCCTGGAATCGAACCCCACATGGGGCTCTCTGCTCAGCGTGGAGTCTGCTTCTCCTTCTGCCCCTCACCCTGCTTGTGCTCTCTCTATCTCTCTCAAATAAATACGTAACATCCTTTAAAAATATGAGTAAATAAGAAATCTTTAAAAAAAAATCATTCCCAAAGGAAACTCCCCATCCCCTCCTCAGTTCCCCCAGTCCCTGGTAGAAACTTCTGTTCTGCTTTCTGGCTCGTGAATTCGCCTCTTCTAGGTACCTCCTAGAAGTAGAACCATATGATATTTGTCCTTTTGTAATTGGCCTCTTTGATTTAGCACAATATGTTCAAGATTCGTCCGTGTGGCAGGCTGTGTGCAAACTGCATTTCTTTGTTGAAAGTAGAAGACCGGAGAGGAGGTGGCCCTTGGGGTGTCAGAGCTTGCCCCCCTCTTGGGCAGTGGTGGGAGAAAGGAGAGCAAAGGTGTGGTTCCTTCTGCCCTTCGGAAAGTTCCCAGTCCTCTCCCGGTGCTTCCTTGCTATTTCCTAAGGCCCGCAAGTGGTGTGTGTGATTGATCTAGCATCAGGGACATAAACAAGCCGCACCCCAACCTCTCCCCAAATTCCTTCTCTTTACTGCCTGGAAGCCAGAGACTAGCAGGTTGGATTTGACCGTGAGAGCGAGCTGGGAGTCGAAGAGCGCGAACTCGAAGTAGCCTCACCCGCGCTGGCGCTCAGCAGATGGGAATAGTGGAGAGGAGAGTGAGGCTGAAGTTTTGGAGCACACAGTGTCGGAGCGCTGGGCCCCTGGGGGGAAGGAGGGAGAGCAGAGGAACCTGGGATTGGGAGGAGCTGACCTTGCTCTTGCCAGTCTTAACCAGGACCAGATGGGACGCCGCCCTCGCCCACTCAGTAGCTGTCACGTAGGGCGGCAAAGGTCCCCGGGCCACCTGGAGTCTTGGAAGGCGGAGGGCTGGATTTTGCAGCCTCCCCCCTCCCCCCAGATTGTCTGATGATGGAGGCATGGGAAGAAGTTTCCAAGGCTGACTCTGGGGCATGGGCAGTGCAGAAGTTCTTTGTGGGGACCTCGATGTTCTATTCAGTCATACTCACACGCTCAAGGCCAGTTCGCAACGTCTGTGGCTGTGACTTTGAAAAGGCTCCCGTCGAGCTTACATACTTGGATGCTCTCCAGCGCCGGGGGCGGCGGGGGGGGGGGGGGGGCAGTGTTTCCCTCTCACCTCCTCGTTGTTCTTTCTTAGTTTTTAACATCGGATTGGTGGGAGAAAAGGTAGCCGGCATTGACTGAGGGATGTGTGGAGTGGGGAGACAGGCAGGACGTTTCGAGGTCTGTGTCACTGACCTAATTCTGCTTTATGTTTTTATTGAATGAGCTGATTATTTTTGTATCATTTCCTGGTAAGTGAATTACCTTCACTACTTTCAATTTTTCCATGTCCCAACTTCCAGTTCCTTACTACGTTTTATATGCACTTGAAAATTCCCTTCTTAAGCTCTTTCTCATTCTTTTAACCTGGTAGGAACAATAGTCCCTGTTAATATGCTTTTGAAGATTTTATTTATTTATTTGAGAAGAGTGAGAGAGAGAGAGAGAGAGAGCAATCACAAGTGGGGGAGGGAGAGAGGCAAAAGGAGAGGGAGAAACAAGCTTCTCACTGAGCAGGGAGCCCAACCCAGGGCTCGATCCCAGGACCCTGAGATCATGACCTGAGCCAAAGGCAGATGCTTAACTGACTGAACCACCAGGCATCCTTCCCTCTTAATTTTTTTTTTTTAAAGATTTTATTTATTTATTTGACAGAGAGAGACAGCCAGTGAGAGAGGGAACACAAGCAGGGGGAGTGGGAGAGGAAGAAGCAGGCTCATAGTGGAGGAGCCTGATGTGGGGCTCGATTCCGGAACGCCGGGATCACGCCCTGAGCCGAAGGCAGATGCTTAACTGCTGTGCCACCCAGGCATCCTTCCCTCTTAATTTTTGAACAGTAGTGTCACCGTTGGTATTACGAACACCCTGGTCTTACCTGTAATTTGTATGAGGAATAAGTTAATATTTATTGTCAGGGCTTTACAGGAGCTGTGTTCTTCAAGTAGCATTTTAATATTTAATGTACCAATGGAATCTTCCTCAAGTGACTAAATATGCATTACTAGATCCAACCTTTCACTGATGGAAAACTCATTTCTTGTTTAACAGGTTAGCTGTTCCCTTAAGTTTATTCACCATCTATGGCAATCATTGACATTGCTCTCTGTGTTTTGATTTTTTGAACACATTAAAGCAAATCACTTGTAAAAATACACGTTCTCTTCATATTTTGAAACAGTGATACTTGTGTTATATTGAGGTTACCTCGAGCACTGGACATTCTTTTTTTTTATAATAATAATTTTTTATTATATAATGTTAGTCACCATACAGTACATCCCTGGTTTCCGATGTAAAGTTCGATGATTCATTAGTTGCGTATAACACCCAGTGCACCATGCAATATGTGCCCTCCTTACTACCCATCACCAGTCTATCCCATTCCCCCACCCCCCTCCCCTCTGAAGCCCTCAGTTTGTTTCTCAGAGTCCACAGTCTCTCATGCTTCATTCCCCCTTCTGATTACCCCCCTTTCTTTATCCCTTTCCTCTCCTACCGATCTTCCTAGTTCTTATGTTCCATAGATGAGAGAAACCATATGATAATTGTCTTTCTCTGCTTGACTTATTTCACTTAGCGTTATCACTGGAGAGACATTCTAAGTTTAAATTCAAACTCACGGGCATCATGACTTTTCTTGTTTCTAAAACGCGCTCAGGTATGTCCAATTTCTGCTGGTATGACATCATCAAAAGACTCTATGTCTTCTGTAAACGTGATTTTTGTATCTTCCACCTCGCTTTTTAGTAAACTTAGGGATTCTTTTCAGTCCCCAAATTGAAGTGGGAATAGTAATTCGATTAAGCAGGGCTTTTAAAAATATTCAATAAGGAAGACATCAGTCGCTTAGAAAGTATTTGAAAAGGTCAAGACATTTCAAAAGGAATGATTCCTTTTTTTTTTTTTTTAAGATTTTTTTATTTGAGAGAGAGCGAGAGCGCAGAAGCCAGGGGGAGGGGTAGAGGAAGAGGGAGAAAGAGACTCTACACTGAGCAGGGAGCCTGATGCAGGGCTCGATTCCAGGACCCTGGGATCATGACCTGAGATCATGACTTGAGCTGTAGGCAGACACTTAACCAACTGAGCCACCCAGGAGCCCCTAACAGGAAGGAGTTCTTAACACTGACTTAAGAATCATGCCTTTTGAGGCCCCGAATCTCCAAGGAACTGTTGAAAAGGAAAAACAAAGCTGGGGGCATCACAATGCCAGATTTCGAGCTGTACTACAAAGCTGTGATCACAAAGACAGCATGGTACTGGCACAAAAACAGACACATAGACCAATGGAACAGAATAGAGAGCCCAGAAATGGACCCTCAGCTCTTTGGGCAACTAATATTTGATAAAGCAGGAAAAAACATCCGGTGGGAAAAAGACAGTCTCTTCAATAAATGGTGCTGGGAAAATTGGACAGCTACATGCAAGAGAATGAAACTTGACCACTATCTCACACCATACACAAAAATAAACTCCAAATGGATGAAAGACCTCGATGTGAGACAGGAATCCATCAAAATTCTAGAGGAGAACATAGGCAGCCACCTCTACGACATCGGCCAAAGCAACCTTTTTCATGACACATCCCCAAAGGCAAGAGAAACAAAAGATAAAATGAATTTATGGGACTTCATCAAGATTAAAAGTTTCTGCACAGCCAAGGAAACAGTCAGAAAAACTAAGAGGCAGCCCACGGAATGGGAGAATATATTTGCAAATGACACTACAGATAAAGGACTGGTATCCAAGATCTACAAAGAACTTCTCAAACTCAATACACGAGAAACAAATAAACAAATCAAAAAATGGGCAGAAGATATGAACAGACACTTTTCCAATGAAGACATACAAATGGCTAACAGACACATGAAAAAATGTTCAAAATCATTAGCCATCAGGGAAATTCAAATCAAAACCACACTGAAATACCACCTTACGCCAGTTAGAATGGCAAAAATTGACAAGGCAAGAAACAACAATTGTTGGAGAGGATGTGGAGAAAGGGGATCCCTCCTACATTGTTGGTGGGAATGCAAGTTGGTACAGCCACTCTGGAAAACAGTGTGGAGGTCCCTTAAAAAGTTAAAAATTGAGCTACCCTATGATCCAGCCATTGCACTACTGGGTGTTTACCCCAAAGATACAGACGTAGTGAAGAGAAGGGCCATATGCACCCCAATGTTCATAGCAGCAATGTCCACAATAGCTAAATTGTGGAAGGAGCCGAGATGCCCTTCAACAGATGACTGGATTAAGAAGTTGTGGTCCATATATACAATGGAATATTACTCAGCTATCAGAAAGAACAAGTTCTCAACATTTGCTACAACATGGACAGCACTGGAGGAGATAATGCTAAGTGAAATAAGTCAAGCAGAGAAAGACAACTATCATATGATTTCTCTCATCTATGGAACATAAGAACTAGGATGATCGGTAGGGGAAGAAAGGGATAAAGAAAGGGGGGGTAATCAGAAGGGGGAATGAAACATGAGAGACTATGGACTATGAGAAACAAACTGAGGACTTCAGAGGGGAGGGGGGTGGGGGAATGGGATAGACCGGTGATGGGTAGTAAGGAGGGCACGTATTGCATGGTGCACTGGGTGTTATACACAACTAATGAATCATCGAGCCTTACATCGGAAACCGGGGATGTACTGTATGGTGACTAACATAATATAATAAAAAATCATTTAAAAAAAAAAAAAAAAGAATCATGCCTTTTGAGGGGGCACCTGGGCGGCTCAGTTGGTTAAGCATCTGCCTGCGGCTCAGGTCGTGATCTTGGAGTCCTGGGATCGGTGGTTCCCAGATCAGTGGGGGGTCTCCTTCTCCCTCTGCCCCTCACCCCGCTCTTGTGCACGTGCTCTCTCTTAATAAATAAAATCTTAAAAAAAAAAAAAAGAATTCCATCCTGTTACACGTATTGTGAGTGTGATGGATTGATTGATGTGTGTGAAACCCATGTTAAATGTAAATCAATCCATTTAGTAATGCTTTAAGGAATAAATTGCCCCATCGAAAGGATACATTTATTTTATAATAAGTGATAACATTTACATTTTGTAAGAAATACAATTTTAAAACTAATGTCAGGCTTGCACATTAAGGATGCGATAGAGTATTTATGTTTCCTTTTCCTGTTACCAAAGAGAAAAATGACTTCAGTGGAGGAAGCAGAAAAAAGCCCTTTGGGTCTCTGTCCTTAGCTCTGCAATCCGCCAGTGTCGCTCTATTAACTGGGTAGATTGCTCTAATTATACAGTTCATCTTTGCAGCAGCTTCAAGCAATTCAGTTTAAAATCAGATTAAATTCTTGTGTGTCCAAACCCATAATTTAGACTGTGCTGAACTTTTACAAGAATGCTTAGCCATTTTTTTTTTCTCCAACCACAATTTGATATAATTTCCTTAAAAAGCAAAGAAGTTGTGTCACATTCACAGATCCCAGACTTCGTTGTTTAGGGGCTGTTTCTGATGATGGGAGAAATGAAGTGGAGCACCACAGAGGATTTCCTTTTTTCCACAGTGGAGGGAGGCAGGGCTAGGACCCTTAGGGCTGAGTCTAATCAACTCAGAGGAAGAGCTGGAGGGGGTGCAATCCTCTATCTTTCATCCGAGCATTTCCTTGGCTCTTTCTTATGGTGTCTTCCCCTCCTCCACCTGCTCCCCATTTTTCCTTCGTACACATTTTTTTTAGTTTGATAATATTCGGGATGCACTCTGAACTTTGGAAAGACATTTCCTTTGGGTTCAGTCCATTGGGACCACTTAGTTCTCTGTTTTCATAGAGTATTCATCAGAAAAACCTTAAGTGAGTGAAGCATGTAAAAGTATTCAATTATCTCAAGTTCCTTCTTGAGTCATTTCAGCTGGAGAGTTTCTCTTCCTTTTGCTGCTTAGAAAATGGGGCGGGGGGGCCTCTGGAAGCGGGAAACCCCAAGTCACCAAAGTGCTACTGCAGCTCTGCGTCCGTCCTGCAAACAAGACTCCTTTCCACTTCCCCTTAGGACTCGGGCATTGGCCATATGGAAGGAGGGGCTCTGGTTTAAGTCATCACGAGAAGGAATCAACTATAGTCCCACAGCAGAACACATGGAGAACGTAACCGTGTTATTTTTTATTTTTTTTTATTTTTTAAAATAATAATATTTTTTTATTATATTATGTTAGTCACCACAGTACATCCCTAGTTTTTGATGTAAAGTTCCATGATTCATTACTTGAATATATCTATATCTATATCTATATCTATATCTATATCTATATCTATATATATATCACCAGTGCACCATGCAATACGTGCCCTCCTTAGTACCCATCACCTTGTTATGTTATTAAATAAAGAAGCAAGGGATTGGCTTAGATACATAGGTGATTTATAGAGAGGAAATGTGGAGTGGCGATTAAGACCGCAACCCTTGGCATTAGATAAACCTCGTTCACAATCTGGCTCAGCCATCCATTAGCCGGGTAACCTTGATCTATCTATGGGGTTTTCATCTGTAAAGATGATAGACGCTGTTCAGGGGATATTGTAGGACTAACCAAGCTATTGTGGTATATAACACATGTTCGGTCTTCACTACATGGGTCATTTATTCATAAGTGGACTTGTTCATAAATATTCATGTGTATACAAAAAGAGAAGCAGACACTGCAGATTTCTTTGTCACTGTGGAGTTGAAATCGGATGGGTGATTTCCAGTTGGGGCGCCTGGGTGGCTCAGTGGGTTCAGCATCTGCCTTTGACTCAGGTCATGATCCCAGCGTCCTGGGATCGAGTTCTGCACTGGGCTCTCTGCTCAGCGGGGAGCCTGCTTCTTCCTTTCTTTCTGCTGCTCCCTCTGCTTGTACTTTCTCTTCCTCTCTCTCTCTCTGTCAAATAAATAAATAGAGTAATTTAAAAAAAAAGATTTTATTTATCTGTGTGTGAGACAGCGAGAGAGAACATGAGCAGTAGTGGGGGTGGGGAGAAGCAGGCTCCTCACCAAGGAAGGAGCCCGATGCAGGACTTGATCCCAGGACCCCAGGATCATGACCTGAGCTGAAGGCAGACGCTTAACCGACTGAGCCACCCAGGTGCCCCAATAAATAAAATCTAAAAAAAAATGAAATCAGATGGATATTGGCTTCAGTATGGAAGGTGCTCGGGGTTAAGGTAATCTGACATGACATTCACTGGTATGGATATACCGAAGGGAATGTCCCTGCCTCCTGCCTGGTGAACTCCTCTTTGTCCTCTGAACCCGCCTCTTTATCACCTTCCTCGATCCTCTAGATGGCGATGGCTCTTTCCTTTGCGTTTCCTTTGGCCCAGGACCAAGATCCTGTTGTCACCTTTATCGCAGTGTTCCTACAGTCTCCCCTTTCCGGGCTGTGAGCATTTTGAGAGACGGATTGTTTTCATCATATTTACCCCCAGCGCACCCCCCTACTGTCTAGCCCAGGACCTGGCACAGAGGTAATGATTAACTATTACTCAGTTTGAAAGGGATTGAACTTAATTACATCAAATACCTGTATAGAAAACAGGGCCAGGCACAAATATTTGGGGCTCACTGTTTACTACCTAAGTCTGTGAGGGGTCTCATTTCACAACCTTGCTTTGGATTCCAGGACCCCAGTCTCGGCTTCGCACCAGATCACACATCACATGTGATGCACTTGGGTGTGCAATTGTCATGGAGGACAAACAGTGCTGCGTGATTCCGCTGCCTGCAAACGTCGGGTTTCTGGAGGCATTTCGGGTGGCTTGGCTGTTCTTTAGAAAAGGAGCCGTCATGGGGTTCAGTCTGCTGAAATTCAGCAAAGATCGCCAGTGTGACATTCGGGACTAATGCACTCGGGTATGAGCTCAGGAACTATGCTCAGATGTCATGGTTCTCCTGGTGAGACTGTCCAAATGGATCGGAAATCTGTTTTCAACTTGCCAGTAGTGATGTGTCTTTATTTGTCACCTCTGCTGAGGTTTACTTTTGTGCCTGCAGTATCTTTTTCAAGAAAATGGGAATAAATTATTGCACTCACAGCGGCAAGTCAAAAATAACACTGACAGCGATATCTTTAACTATGAAAGATATCTAAGTTGGAGCCATTTTTATATGGTTGCCATATCTGCAGTGTAAGTGAGGATTTCGTTGCAGTATTTTGGTATATTTGAGATGGAGACGTTATTATTATGATTTTTAAAATTTATTTGCGAGAGAGAGAGAGAGAAAGAGAGAGGGAGACAGCAAGAGCGTTGAGTGCACTTGAGGGTGGGGAGGGGCAGAGGGAGAGAATCTCCAGCAGACTCCCTGGCTGAGCGCAGAGCCTGGTGTGGGGCTCGATCTCACGACCCTGAGATCATGACCTGAGCCAAAATCAAGAGTTGGCCGCTTCTGGGGCACCTGGGTAGCACAGTTGTTAAGCGTCTGCCTTCAGCTCAGGGCGTGATCCCAGTGTTCTGGGATTGAGCCCCACATCGGGCTTCTCCGCTGGGAGCCTGCTTCTTCCTCTCCCATTTCCCCTGCTTGTGTTCCTTCTCTCACTGGCTGTCTCTATCTCTGTCAAATAAATAAATAAAATCTTTAAAAAAAAAAAAAAAAAAAAAAAAGAGTTGGCCGCTTCAGTGACTGAGCCACCCAGGTGACTTATGTCTAATTACAAAACAATAATAAAACCGACTAAAAGTTGGTCTGCTTTCTTTTCTTTTCTTCTTTTTTTTTTTTTGGTCTGCTGTTAATATCACCATGCAGTGACAAATCTAAACAAATGTCAGTGATAAGATACACTTCCCTGAAAAAACTCTTTTTGTTGGCCCAAGTTCTAAACAATTACTGTGGTTACCATTCCACGTTAATAATGTTTATGTAAACTGAATTAGCACATTCATATTACTTATTCTTTAATAAACATGGTTTCTATGTGGCCGTTAATTTGGAGAACACCTACTTAAACATTGAGCTACCTGCATTCACTTTTTAAAAAAATTTTATTTTTTTTAAAGATTTTATTGGTTTATTTGAGAGAGAGAGAGAGAGCATGAGCAGGGTGAGTGGCAGAGGGAAAAGCAGACTATCCCCGCTGAGCAGGGAGCCTGATGCTCGATCCCAGGACCCTGGGGTCATGACCTGAGCCGAAGGCAGACGCTTAACTGACTGAGCCATCCAGGCGCCCTCTTTTTTTTTTTTTTTTTTTTTTCAAATAATGAACATTTCTTATGGCAGGAGTTTCTGAGAGTCAGTATCTGGGAGCAGCTTAGGTTCATGGTTCTGGCTCAGCATGTCTCTTTCTTTCTTTTTTTAAATTTTATTTATTTATTTGACAGAGACAGAGAGAGCATAGCAGGGGGAGCAGCAGGCAGAGAGAGAGAGGGAGAAGCAGGCACCCAACTGAGCAGGGAACCTGACCTGGGGCTCGATCCCAGGACCCTGAGATCATGACCTGAGGCAAAGGCAGCCGCTTAACTGACTGAGCCCCCAGGCGCCCCGGCTCAGCATCTTTCATGAGGGCCGTGGTGAGGACAGTGGCCACAGCTGCGGTTGGTAGAAGGCTTGCCTTGTGTTGACTGGGTCCCAGCTCAGTTTTCAGCTCCCCGCTGACTGGGTGGGACGCCTCAGCTCCTTGCCAGTTGGGCCTCTCTTCACAGAGCTGTTCGTCATGGCGTCCAAGGGAGTGATGTGCTCACACTCATTCTGAAAGTAAGTTCTTAAAAGTTCAGAATGGCTTGAATTTGCTTCAGTGCAGCTGGAGTCTTGGACCCCCGTGATACTATAGGTTTCTGTGTTTACACCGTAGATTCGAAATAAACAACGATGGCACAGGGACACTACCAATGAAGAAATCTACTTCAATTCTGTCAGTCCTTGTGACCACTTGGGGTTTTATTTGCATTTAAATTTGAAGCAATGCGAGGGACACCTGGCTGGCTCAGTCCGTGGAGCATCCGACCCTTGACCCTTGATCTCAGGGTTCTGGGTTCAAGCCCCACATCGGGTGTAAAGATTACTTGACATTTGAAGCAATGGAACAGTGCAAATGGCATGGGGTCAAGTTTTGTTTTGCTTCATTTTGTTTTGTTTTTAAGTCAGCTCCACACCCAGTGTGGAGCCCAAAACGGGGTTTGAACTCATGACCTTGAGATCAAGACCTGAGCTGAGGTTAAGAGTTGGATGCTTCACCGACTGAGCCACCCAGGCCCCCAAGAGGTCCAGTTTTTATTTGTAAGCGTAAATTTTAGTTTACATGTGACATTTTATTGAATTTGAATACCAACTTTGAAATTAAAATTTATTTTTCTTTTAAAATTCCTGTTTATTGATGTATTTGAGAGAGAGAGAAAGAGTGTGTGCACAAGCAGGGGGGAGGGCAGCAGGAGAGGGAGAAGCAGGCTTCCCGCTGAGCAGGGAGCCTGATTTGGGACTCAATCCCAGGACCCTGAGATCATGACCTGAGCCGAAGGCAGACACCTAACCAACTGAGCCACCCAGACGCCCCTAAAATCCCTGTTTGTTTTAAAACTAAGGAAGGAACCAGAAAACGCAATGTTATATCAATATGATGATTTAGTAGTTAACCTAAATTGTAACTTTTGGGACACTTCATTTTTAATGAAACTACCTTGTTTGGTTACTGTAATATTATTATGCATAGATAAATTAATATTCATCATTCATATATAAAGGTAGGCTGATATATAGATATAAGATTTTCTCTCTTTATTCCAAAAATACATTAAAGTCATTCAAGGGCATTGGTCCATCACTTTTCTCTCTGTTTTGAATGGTAATCATCCTTTTCTTTTTTATTCTTTATTACCGGGGGGCACGATTACATACACTAAGTAAAATAAAAGTGTCCCCACCTATACTTCCTTTTTGGCCATCACTGTTATGTTTCCTTTTGTAATTATAACTAAAAATAGTTTTGTCCTATAGAGAAGGGTGTGTCGGATGATTTACCCCAGGTCGAATCCTTTAGGTATGTCATTGCTCCTGGGGTAATTTCCCACGTAAACTCTCCCATCGCTAATAATTTCCTCTGCGCTCTGTACTTAGTTAAATAAGCATATCCTGCCTCTATATAACGACATGTTCCTGAAAACCCGTATGTAATCAGGATCTTTGGAAAATAGATACTTAACATCCGTTCTTTCAAACATACAAATTACCTATTTTTCCCCCTGGCATGCTTATATACCTCATTTATCTTTTTTCTCTTCAAAGCAAAGCAGGAAGCAGCTCTCAAGGGATATTATTGTTTTTTAAAGATTTTATTTATTTGAGAGAGTGAGCGAGAGAGTGTGCACAAGCTAGGGAAGGGGCAGAGAAGCAGACTTCCCACTGAGCAGGGAGCCCCACGTGGGACTCGATCCCAGGACCCTGGGATCATTACCTGAGCTGAAGGCAGATGTTCAACCGACTGAGCCACCCAGGCGCCCTCTCAAGGGATATTCTGTGTTCTGAGCAAAGAACATTAGATGCTTTTCTCACCTACCCGACTCTTTGCTCTGATTAAGAGAGGCAAAGCTCCTTTTAGCCCTGAAACAACTTTGTTCCAGCCTCCTGAATCCTCCTGGGGCTTAAAGACCCTGCTTCCTCTAACCCTGACGTCACAGGCCATCATCTTCCCCAGCTAGAACCAAAACAGTCCATGAGCTATTCAGGCCAAGGATGAAGACACTTCTGGTTTCCCTGACGGGAGTGTGGGGACATGGTAGATGGAATCATATCGGGGCACAGGCCATAATACGTGCTTGAATATATTGGTTCAAGGAATGAGCTCCTCAGACCTAATGTTCACACTCAACCAGGAATTTCTGGATGTCCCTTAGCTGTTCCCAAGGAGCAGCAGCAAGTTCTGTGGGTCTCTTCATATCATAGGAGATATTCACTTGTGAATTTCCCAAATGTATTTGCAGAAGAGCTCTTTCAGTAGAAGGGTTTGGGCCAAACCTCTCTGTAATTCATTCAGTTAATTCCAGCTTGGAAAAGACACTTATGATGCAATGACGGTGTGCTTCCTACTGCCGAAGGCTGGGTAGACCCCCAATCCTTTCATTTTTCCCTGGCATGGGCAAAACCTCCTTGTCCTGTTGCATCTTCCCACAGAACCTACTTTCTGTTGGATGACAGTAATTGTTAATCAGATATGCTCATCTTGGTGAATGGATTCACCGAACAGTGTGTCACTGTCTCAGAGAAAACAAACGTTTTCTGGAGATGTTTAAGGAGAGCAAACAAAGTTGTGAATTTCAGGTTAGTGGGCCGGGGGGGGGGGCGCGGAATTCACAGGGTATTTCTCGAGAGGGAATTCTGGCTCAGCTTTAGAAAGATCAGGGTTCCTTATAAATCCTGGCTTCTTAATCTATTAGCTAGGTGATTTGGGGCAAATGACTGACCTCTTTGAGACTTTGTTTTCTCATCTCAAAAATGGGGATGATAATTCCAGTTGGCAGGGTTGTTGTTTAGATGAGGTGGGATAATGGATGGTAAATTACTTAACACATAGTAGGAGGTTAATCGGCAGGTGTCATTGCGATCGCTTGGGACATTTTAGGCTTCTCTGAAGCCTCATGCCGTGAGTTTCTGCCTGGAAAGCTGCTACAACGCAGTAGGTTTCCTCGGAGGCAGTAGGAAACCTCTTAATTGAAAATGGTATACAAGCACTTGGGAATTATTACTCTGGATGTTAGTTTTATTATTTGCTTCCTGTAGGTTGTTTTATTATTCTGAAATCATCTCCCTTTGAATTTATGGGCGTCTCTTCCAGTTTATGTGATGCTGATCACTGAATAATTTCAAGGTTAAAGGGATGATGCATTCAGTTTGGAGGCAGGAATGTCTCTCCAAAAGAGGGTCAAAGTTTGCCGTTTAAAGATGGGAATGGTTTTATGTATGGTCACAATAAACCTAAGAAAATATTATTTTGGATGAGCCTCTTACATTTACATATACAGGGTCCAGTGACTACCACAAGGGAGATGCAGAATTATAGCTTGAATATGTGTTAAAATATAAGCCTCAGGATTTTCAGCTCGTGAGGGAGAAAAAGGCCATTACTTTCCCTTATATGAAAAACCCTGATTGAAAAATAGCAAGGAGCTTTAGAGACTTCTGGTTGAAAAACCTTAAGAAGGTGAGCCAGGTTATTTATTTAACCCTTTAATCCCATGTATCTAATTCCTTTTGGCTAAATTCCTCAAGAAAGGAATTTCTAGGGGCACCTGGGTGGCTCCGTTGGTTGAGCGTCTGACTCTTGATTTCCACTCAGGTCATGATCTCAGGGTCATGAGATCGAGCCCTGTCTCGGGTTCCTCGCTCAGTGTGGAGTCTGCTTGCGATTCACTCTCTCCTTCTGCCCCTCCCCCAACCCTCCTCTTAAAAAAGTAATTTTCACATTAAATGAAACACTTAGACTCTGGTGTCCATTTTTAAGGAACGAATATGGGAGCTGAGAAAACCATTTAACTTGCTTGTCCGGTTTTTTCTCTATAAAGTGAGGGAGCTCTGTG
This sequence comes from Ursus arctos, assembly GCF_023065955.2. Classification (NCBI taxonomy): domain Eukaryota; kingdom Metazoa; phylum Chordata; class Mammalia; order Carnivora; family Ursidae; genus Ursus; species Ursus arctos. The sequence goes on from NW_026622997.1 coordinate 21,433,763, forward strand.
GGTGCTTAACCTCTGCTTCATGGGCTCTGCTTTGTAAAGCAAAACAGAAAGGACTGAATGATGCTTGAACATCTGTCAGTCACTCCACACGCTTTAAAGGAAGGTTGACTGGCTTCTGGAAGATTCTATACTTCTTTTTTTTTTTTTTTAATTTTTTAATTTCCTTAAGTAATCTCTAAGATCAACATGGAGCTGAAACTCACGACCCTGAGATCAGGAGTCACATGCGCCACCCACTGATCCAGGCAGGCACCCCAAGATTGTATATGGCGTAAAAAAGGCAGCAGGAGACTTTTGATCTTTCATTCATTTTTGTTTTCTTATCAACAAGCAAGTGGTGCCTCTTCACTGAAGTTTAGTAAATGGCTTGTGTCCGTTGAGTTTTTCTGGGTGGCTTTTTTGGAGTTGTTGTGCTTTGCTCTGGTAAAATGTGCTATGTTAAGGATTTCTTTTTTTCTCTCTCTGGATTTTTTTTTTTTTTTTAAGTAGGCTCCATGCCCAGTGTGGAGCCCAATAGGGAACTTGAACTTGTAACCCTGAGATTGAGACCTGAGCTGAGATCAAGAATCAGATGCTTGACTGACTGGGCCGCCCAGCGTCCCCCCTTTCCCCCTCTCTGTAAATTCTTAACCTGTGCCCATTGGCAGCCACACTACACTATTTTCTTTAGGTTTTGTTACTAATTTGCTTTGGAAAGCTTAAAAATGCAAAGCTCAGGAACTTGGCATTAATTGTTTAAGTGACATTTTAAGTTTATACTTTCTATCAAATTTGAGTTTCTGTTTTATTCCTAAAATTTCACTTCATTTTTACCTTTCTGGTGCTAACGTGGAGAGGGACATTTATTTATGTCACCCTGTCTGAGAGTTTACAGTTAGTTAGCACATACATTCCATTTGAACAGTTTACCGAGGGCTTTACTCATACCTAAGCTTATCCTCACTGAAACCAATGTAAGTCTCGCAACAGGTTTGTAAATTAAGCACTGTTATAATTATCAGCTTTTTATAGGTTAAGAAGCTTGGGTGTAGGATGGCGAAGTTACCAGCTGGACATGTCGGCACAGAGACCCATGGTCTGAGTTCAGCCTCTGTGGACTTGTCCTTCTGCTAACTTGCTTCAAATCAGCAAGCTTGCCGTCACGCACTCCCTTTTCCAGTTTAAAAGGGTTTTCGTTTTGTTTTGGTTTTTGGTTTTCTGTTCTTTTTTTAGATTTTATTTATGTATTTGTCAGAGAGAAAGTGAGAAAGGCAGGAAGAGGGAGATGTTGGCTCCCTGATGAGCAAGGAGCCTGACGTGGGACTCAATCCGAGGACCCTGGGATCATGACCTGAGCTGAAGGCAGACGCTCAACCGACTGAGCTACCCAGGTATCCCTAAAAGGGTTTTGGAAGAGAAACTTCCAAAGAATAAATTTGTAGACTTTTACTTAATGTGACACTTTGGATTTTCTTTCTTAAAATTCTATGTGGCTCATTCTTCACCCTTTGCTAAAGCTGGCCCTGTAAAATAACGACAATGCATACTTAAATTAAGAATTTCAAAATGTGGGCGCCTGGGTGGCTCAGATGGTTAAGCATCTGCCTTCAGCTCAGGGCATGATCTCCAGGTCCTGAAATCGAGTCCTGCGTCGGGCTCCCAGCTCAGCAGGGAGTCTGCTTCTCCCTCTCCCTCTGCCTCTCCCCTTGCTTGTGCTCTCTCTGCCTGTCTCTCTCAAATGAATAAATTTAAAAAAAATAAAAGAATTTCAAAAGTTTCAACTTAGGAAGATTCCATAGGCCATGGCCAATTCATTCATTCAACAATTTCAAATGAAGGCCCACTCTTCTCAGAGCAGGGGAAACAGCAGTGAACTAAGGAGGCAAAAATCCCAGCCTTCTAGATGCTGACATTCTAAGGCCCTGGGTTGGAAGACAGACAATAAAATAAATAAGTAAAAACAGAGCGTGTCATCAGATGGGGATTTGTGCTGTGGGGAAAAAAATAAAGGGATTGCAGTTTTTTGAAGAGTGTGATTGAGATGATATTTAAGCATGGAGCTGAAGGGGGCAGGTGAAGGAGGAGCCTCTGAATAAATGGGAGAGGTAGGCTCCTGGCAGGGTAAATGCTGAGTGCAAAGGCCCTGAGGTGGATACCCTTCTGGCACAGCCAATGAAACCATTATAAATGGAAAACAGGAGGCAAAAAGAACCACTGTAATGATTATATTAGAAACTTCAACACGTATTAAGCAGGCACTGGGATGGGTCCGTGCATGATTAGAAGATTTCATAATGCTTTTTTTTAAGATTATTTATTTATTTATTTATTTATTTATTTGACAGAGAGAGACAGCCAGTGAGAGAGGGAACACAAGCAGGGGGAGTGGGAGAGGAAGAAGCAGGCTTCCCAGTGGAGCAGGGAGCCTGATGTGGGACTTGATCCCAGGACCCTGGGATCACGCCCTGGGCCAAAGGCAGATGCTTAACAACTGAGCCACCCAGGCACCCCAAGATTTCATAATGCTTTTAGTGCTAAATCCTGGAAATGATACTCCCCCAACTCTTTACATAAGGGGTAGAGTATTACTGATTTTTGTCAACTCTTATACCAATTTCCCTTTTCAAAACACCCCTTTTTTGGTAGATTATTTTTCTGAATAGGGAATATATTCAGAAAGTAGAAAGTTCAAGGGACACATAAAGGTATATAAGTTACAAAGTAACCCTTTAGTATCCCAGACACCCAGCTCCTCTCCTAAGGTACAAGAATGAATATTGCCACTTTCTTTTTCTGTGCCTGGAGACAATCTAGGCCCACAGATGCACGTATGGCATATTGGGCTGGGGCACTGGCTTTGGAGCCAGATTACTTGCATTTCAGTCCCAGTTTTGGTGTTTGCTATTTGTGTGACCTGGACCAACTTGCTAAATGTTTGAATGTCCTCATCTGGGGATACCTGGGTAGCTTAGTCATGAAGCGTCTGCCTTCAGCTCAGGTCATGATTCTCAGAGTCCTGGGATTGAGCCCCGCATCGGGCTCCCTACTCAGTGGGGAGTCTGGTCCTCTCTCTGCCTGCTGCTCCCCCTGCTTGTGCTCTCTTTCTCTCTCTCTTTCTGGCAAATGAATAAATAAAATCTTTAAAAATAAAATAAAATAAAAGTCCTCATCTGTAGAATGGAATTAGTAATCCTAGGGTCGTTGGGAGGATTCCATGAGATAATATATTCATATAACATAAATATAGAAAATCCTATGTCCATATCATTTAGTACAGTTCTAGCAAATAATAAACACACAGTAAGTGTTAGCCATTATCAGCGTCTTTAGTTTCCATAGGAAGCTTTTAAGGTAATCCTGTTATGCAGATGAGAGGAACGAGCCTCAGAAAGGCCAAACCATTTCCTCGGAGACTACATGTGAGCTCTGTGATTCTCCATGGGAATTCTTTTTTTTTTTTTTTAAGATTTTATTTATTTATTCGACAGAGAGAGAGACAGCCAGCGAGAGAGGGAACACAAGCAGGAGGAGTGGGAGAGGAAGAAGCAGGCTCACAGCGGAGGAGCCTGATGGGGGGCTCGATCCCATAACGCCGGGATCACGACCTGAGCTGAAGGCAGACGCTTAACCGCTGTGCCACCCAGGTGCCCCTCTCCATGGGAATTCTAACAGCATGCTCCGCCCCAGGGTTTCCAAGATGAGTGTCATTAAGTCAGACGGCTCTCTTATGTGTCTTCCTTTCAACTAAATAAGGTGTAAACGCCAGATGACTATGAATGTAGAGACATGTAAGTGTATGCTTGAGGGCCTCATCAAAGTCTTATCTTATTTGTGGTTTTAGGCAAGGATGGTTCACAAATGCATATATGTTTGGTTTTTACCTTAGGCAACTTCCGTTTTTTTCACCAGTGTTTACTGAGCCTTTGAGCCCTTGTTCTGTTCCAGGCAGAATATGAGGCGTGTGTGTGGGGGAGCTAGACAAAGTTCCCACGCCCCCGTGATTGTCATAGTTAACTGAGACGTAGACAAAGAGATCCGTAAAATACCAATGCAATTTGCTTTCATAGGGATTTGTCCAATTCATCATTTCCTTAAGCTAATAGGTGTTTTCAAAACATTTTTTTTTTGGCATGGGGAGGGAGGGAGGAATTCACTGGGTTTGTTGCCCATGGGTGTGTACAAATAATTCTTAGAAACAGTCAGCTTGTTTTTCATCTGGTTTGTCTGAGAACATCCTAAACACTTGGTCAGGTGTGGCTAGCTTTGTGGATTCATTGGGTTGCAAGCAGGTATCGCGTTGTTTGCCAATGGAGAGGTCATTATCAGGACAGCACGTAAAGGAGATTATGGCCTTACAAGGTACAAAGGGAAAGCAGTACGCATAGGTTAGACGCAACATAGCAAAGATGGGAAATGTGAGTACAGTCTGCCTTGAAACAATGCTATATTATAAATGTTACCAGCTATTATTTCCTGGATTCAGGAAGTAAAAAAACAAAACAAAAAAACCCCCAAAAACCTCACCAAAAAACCCCTTGAGCCATTAATTTGCTTGGTATATATGCTTAGCCCTGTATGCCCAGGGAAATAAAACACATAGTGGAAGGTTTGAAAAATAACAAACTCCTCAATCAGCTTCAATCAGGCTTTTTTCCTTTTTTTTCTTTTCCAGTTGGTAATGCTTGTTTTGCAAGCTTGCTGATAAATCATGGTAGGAGCTCAATGAGGAAGGAAGGAAGTATAGAATGATCTTAAATATAAATTTATTCTTATGATTTATCGCCTTCAATGAAAATCATTGCATTGCCTCCTTTTGCTCATTGGACCTTCTTGTAGGCTTTATTACACATTGTTACCTTATCTGCTCTCCTCACTCCTGGGATTCCGTGACTTTCTCATACCTAACTCACTTGTTCTTGGCCTTGAATGGGAACATTCTCTCATGGAAACCTGAGCATTTCCATCTCTACTTTGATTAAGAGTGGGATTAATTCACCTGCAAAATTTTGTCTACCTGTCAGGTCCAGTTAATGTCTTTGGGCTCAGAGCTGTCAGCAGCCCACGTGAAAAGACTGAAGAGCTCGTGTTCTAGAAACCTACTAGACCTCCCATTTTCAGCCTCTCTGGGTCTCTGGTTGCTTTTGGAGCCTTTCTGTTCAGCTGTTCAGCATCGAGTTCCGATACCTTCAAGACCTCAGTGTCCCCTGTGACCTGGCAAATCGCATTGGAATTCTTGAGACGTCTTTGGTTCAAAAAGGTGGTTTTATTGAAGCACAGGGACGGGACCCATGGGCAGAAAGAGCTGCATTGGGGTCATGAGGAATAAATGACTCATTATACACTTTCAAGTTGGGAGGGGGGTCGGGAGAGTGTAAGTCTCTAAGGAATTTTGGAAGCAAGTTTTCCAGGACCTTAAGAGGGCTAGCTGTTGTTGGGAGAAGGTCATTTATTACTGTCTCATCAAACCTTTGTCATGAGACCCTTCAGATGTATATTGGTGGGCCATATGCTTGGGGGATGATTGCCAACATGTATCTTGGGGAGTAGAGATAAAGGAAGTTTCCAAAGGAATTTTTGTATGTTAAAGTAGACTTACAGGATCCTGGGTGTTGGGCTAAGGTTGCCTTTTGCCCTTAGCAAAGTGTCAACATCAAGGCAGTTGAGTTCCTAGAGGAATGTCACTCTGCCTGTTTCCAGGACTTGTCAATGGGCTGTAAGTGGTAAGGAAATTTAGTAATTTCTCTTCTTCCTTTGTTTCCCGCATCACTTGGACAGATGTGCTGCTTGGGATTGGCATCACATGTCCCTAAATGGAGACAGGAAGAAGGTGGTGCTTAGCACCCACTCACCACTATTTCCCCTAAAGACACAGGCAACGTGTGCCACTTGCCAAATGCTTAAAGTTCTCAGAGTTAAACGTACTGAATTTGGACCCCTTTGTCCATCCTGTACTGCTACCCAGGGAGAAATCTCAGGCAGGACAGAAGGAATTGCCCTTGTGTTTCCCTGCAGGAGTTGGAGACATCGGCTTCTCTTTAAAGGCAGTGTCCTGTCACGTCAGTTCTCAAAATGGGTGGACCTCACCATTTGTTCCGACTTGTTCAGATCTGCCCGAGAAGCAGAATGTGTGAATGAAACTCCTGTCCCTTCCCAAGACTTCAGGAAGAAGCCCTGTCCTTTCTCTGAGCCAAAGCTGCCCACGCTTCCGTCTCCTTCACGGACCCTTCGGCAGCCAGCCCTGGTCACCCTCCCCGCCACCTCCTCTCGCCCAACACGCACACCCACGGCTGGCTCTTTCGGCAGGATCCAGCCTGCCAAATCCACTTGGAAGGGTTCTTTGGCTGCTTTGTTGTTGCCTGTTTTTTTTTTTTTTTTTTTTTGCATAATACTCTACAACAGTTAATTCTTCCCATTACTGAGTGAGGCAGTGTAGTGTGTCCATGACAATAGGGATTTTATCTGACTCTTGAACTAGATGCATGATATACATAAAGCCCTCAGCCTAGCCCTTGGGACACGAGGTAGGGATTCAATAAACACGAGCTTCCTTGATAGGGTCCCTTCCGTGTTCTTTTTCTGGCAACAAGCCACGTGCAAGGAGGCTCTTCAAACTCTTGTTTGCTGAGTACGGTTACAGCATTATGGGTGAGAGAGCGGACCTTGGTCCCCTGCTGTTGGGGTCCAAATTCACCCTCTAGGTGACTTTGGGAGCTTAAGCTGCTTGCTTAACCTCTGTGCGTCAGTTTCCTTACTGATAGATTAGCACTAAGAAGAGTTCCTATTCATATTGTTGTCATGAAGATGAAATTAGTTAATATATTAGGGGCTGTTAAGACCACATGCCTGGTACATAGTGCTAAGTAAGTGGGAGAAATTGGTAATTTTATATTACTAATAATGTATTAGTTATTATATAGTATGTATTAGTTATGTAGTTGTATTAGTTATAGAAGTTACATTATATTAGTTATATTAGTAATAGAAGTGGGGCTAAGGAGGCCACTGGGGCATAAAGCAGCGGGCTTTCATCTCTCTTTCTTTGGGAAAACCCAGGCCACTAAATGCATGGAATGCGGTTTCTAAAACTGGAGTCAAGAGGTGCATGGAGCAGACGTGCTGGAGATGGAGGTCTCTGACTCAGAGCAGTAAGACGGACTCCTTTCTCAAACCCCATTATAAAATTTACCGGGGGCACTTGTTAGACAAGCAGACTTGAGGGCCTTGCCCCAGAAAGACCTACTGAATCAGAAACTTCAGGGAGGGGCTTGGAATCTGATGTCTAACAACCCAGGCAAATAGTATTACCTGGAAACACTAAACATGAAGCACCCAGAAAGTTTGAGAAAACACTGATGGCTGGGTCTCAGACACTAGACGTTCTGGTTTGATTGCTTTGGGGTCTGGGTGTATAGGCATGAGGACTTTTTTTTTTTAATACTCTCACAGAAATTGAATGTGAATTTCTAAGGTTGAAATCCACTAAAATAGAGGATCAGACTTAAGTCAGTATTTCTCAGGATCATTTGGGGTGTGGGTTCAAAGTGTGGACTTACAAGCCTCAGCTCCAGCCTGCTGAATCCAAGTCTGTGGGTAGGGGAGAGGGGGTAGGGGAAATGAGACCCTGCAATTTGCATTTTTTAAAAAAGATTTTACTTATTTATTTGAGAGAGAGAGAGAGAATGTGTGAGGGTGGCGGGGGGCAGAAGCAGACTCCCTGCCGAGCAGGGAGCCTGATGTGGGGCTCAGTCCCGGGACCCTGAGATCACAACCTGAGCCGAAAGCAGATGCTTAGCCAACAGAGCCACCCAGGCACCCCTGGAATTTGCATTCTCAACAGACCTTCAGGATGATTCTTTTGCATGCTCGACTTGAAGAACCACCCATCGAGGAGTGTTTTCCCTAAGTAGGCGTGTGTGAAAGTGGCTGAAAGAATGAGATGGAATTGTTCCTTCCTTTCCTGCTACACCAGCCTGTTCAAAACTTGCTTCTTCATATACCTCATGTAAACACAGTACCTGCTCGCCTTTGATGGACCTAGGGTTTCTAGATCGCTCTCTCCATTTTAATATGCTTTGATTTGACCTGGCGGGCATTGATGGGCATTATTGTTGGGTTTCTGTGTGGCTGTGCGAACGTGACAGGCCAGATGTGGAAACCGGGGAAAAGTGTTGTCCGATGAGGTTGACCAGTCGGGCAGTTTGTAGTTTGGCAGGAAGCCCCTGTGTTAAACCAAGGGATTTAGAAGAAGAAGCTGAAGCTGGCTGAAAGGAGAAAGTAGAAGTTTGTAGGATGAAATGTTGCACGTAGCTGTTCTCACGACAAGGCGCCCTGCTTTCCCCAGATGACCACCTGGCAGGAGGGCTGGAATCTTGTTTGCCTTTCCTCACCACTGCAATCCCAAGCCCTCACCCGTGCTTGGCACTCCTCTGCGGCTCCCTCAGTAGCATAGGAATGAGAATCTTTCCTACTGCCGCCACAGTGTAAATGCAGGGTCCCCCCTTCTCCATGAAGACTAGGAGAAATAACCGTTTCTTTGGAGAGCTAACTGGGGAAGTTGCGCACACCACGTCGGTGCAGAGATGTAGCAGTTTCCTTTGGAGGGAATGACTCCTCGGTCTGCAAAACCAGTTCGTAAAGTTATTGCAAGCACTTTATTGACATCTATCAAGAATCTGACTCTCCCACCAGAGGTAGGAGGAGGAGACTAAGTGATAGTAGTCTCTGGGGGCTGCAAAGGGGTGGTGCCCATACAAGCCCCATCACGGGAAAGGCTCTAGTGCCGAGAATAATGCAACCCCTGCCTGCTCCTAGTGGGTTTGTCTCTGTCATGGGAATGGATGCCTCAGGCAACCAAAGTCTGACGGCATTAAGGAATTAAGTGGTCAACCTCTCCTGTGATCTCATTCATATTCCGCTCACCAATAAAATCGGATACTCTGGTTTCCCCCGTAGTTTGTCTACAGCCTCGCTCCACAGAACATGGTCCTTGGGCCAAGAGCATGGGCTGGGAGCTTGTGAGAAACACAGACTCTCAGGCCCCTCCCCATCAAAGCCCAGCAATGTTGGGTTTGCCTGAAGAGGTGGCATTTTGTTTTCCTATATCCTAGTCACTGGGGTTTAGTTAGGATGAGTCAGCGTCCTTGAGTTTGATTAACTTCCAGATACTGATGAAGTAGTTGCTGAACGTGTAAGGCCTGAGGGCAGACTCAGGGCAGAGGAGAATTCACCAAGGGAATGTCACTGAATGGGTGACCAGTTGGCCCTTATGTCATACGCTTCCTTTTGATTTCAGCATTGACCCCCACTACAAGTTGCCTCAGATAACCGTGTGGGACTTATTTCCGTTCTGGCCCATGCACTGCGATGAACCCCTCTTCCCTTCCAAGTGCACGAGCAAACTTGCTTCACCTGCTTTGCAGCCAGCCAGGACTCCAGCAGTTTCTGAGGGTCCTCGCAATGGGGAAGAAAGGAATCCGACTTGTGGAAATTCGACAGGGCACATTTGTCTGTAGATTCTTATTACTATTTTTAAAACTAACTAAAGTTCATACTTTATTCAGACTTCTTTAGTTTTTACCTCCTGTCTTTTTTTTTCTGTTCCAGGATCCTGTCCAAGATACCACATTACATTTAGTCCTCATCTCTCCTTAGGCCCCTCTTGGTGAAGTGTCTCAGGCCTTCCTGGTTTTTGATGACCTTGACAGTTTGGAGGACTAAACTGTCAGGGATTTTTAAATTGTCCCTCAACTGGGATTTGGGATTTGTCAGATGTTTTTCTCATAATTAAACTGGCAGAATGGGTTCTTAGGGGGATGACTACAGAAGTAAAGCGTCATTCTCATTCCGTCCTATCAGCAGTATGTACGATCAACGTGGCTTGTCACTGTTGATGTGGACTTGATCACCTGGCTGAGGTAGTGTTTGCGAGGTTTCTCCACTTGAAAGTTACTCTGTTCTTCCCATCCCCTTAAGTGCTCTTTTGAAGGAAGTTACTCTGCGTCGTTCACTTAAGGAGTGAGGTGTTATGCTGTTTCCTTGAGGGTAGAGTAACTACTTCAATTATCTGGAACACTCTGTATGGGAGATTGGACTATTCTCCATCATTTGTGTATTCAGTCATCTATTTATATCAGCATGAACTCATGAATGACCATTTTATGTTTATGCTAGAATCCAGTACTGGCTTTCTTTTGTTGCTCAAATTATAGATTTTTTTTTTTAAAAGTAAATCCTACTGCCCAACATGGGGCTCGAACTCACAACCCTGAGATTAAGAGTTGCACACTCTACTGACTGAGCCAGCTAGGTGCCCTGTTTTTGTTTTTTTTTAGTGTCCATTAGAAACGTAAGACTTTGCCATTGACTGGGTCTAGGCCTGCCTGCAGGCCAGGAAGATAACTGCTGAACTGGTCTGATTTCAGTGGGGCTGAACACCAATCCGAAAATTGGTGTCATTTGAAATATTTAATTATCCTTGTATTTGTATGCTAGAGCTGGCATGACCAAGTCCCACAGAGTGGGCGGCATTAACAACAGAAATTTATTTCTCAGTTCTGGAGGCTGGAAGTCTGAAATCAAGATGTCAGTAGGGTTGATTTCCTTTGGAGGCCTCCCTCCTTGGTTCATGGATGGCCATCTTCTCCCTGTGTCTTCACATGGTCTTCCCTCTGTACATATCTATGTCTTAATCTACTCTTCTTCTTTTTTTTTTAAGATTTTATTTCTTTATTTTAGAGAGAGAAAGAGCATGAGCAGGGAGAGGACCAGAAGGACAGGGAGAGGGACAAGCAGACTCCCTGCTGAGCATGGGGCCTGATTCGGGGCTCGTTCCCAGGACCCCGAGATCATGACGTGAGCCGAAGGCAGATGCTTAACCAACTGAGCCACCCAGGTGCCCCTTACTCTCCTCTTCTTGTAAGGACACTAGCCGTATTTGAGTAGGGCCTGCGCCCATGACCTCATTTCAACTTAATTACCTTTTCCAAGATCCTATCTTCAAATATGGTCACATTCTGAGGCACTGGGGGTTAAGATGTTAACATATGAATTTTGGGGGGACACAGTTCAGCCCATAACACTCCTTAATGGAGTCTCAGATAGATACACATTTTCACCAGACGTTAACTAGAAGGGGCGGTCATGGGTCATGCTCTGCGGTGTGTCTTCCAACACTACCATCACCGCTGTGAGGCAACAGTGTCCGTCCTCCAAGATGGTTTGAAAGATCGGCAGTTGGGGGTGGGAGATTTGGAATCAGCCGCTTTGCAATGAGAATGCTATGATTAGGACCCTAAACTGTGGGCAGCATGAGGCCACTGGGTGCCTAGACAGATAGGGGGTAGGGAGAGGAGTTTCGGGGCAAGCTGCACAGAGTAGGTCGTGGGACCCTGAAATGGGACGTTTGTGGTGACCTGATTTCTGTGCAACACGGTCCTGCCCATCATTGAAAAGCATCTTGCTTTAGCTGCTCGATCGCACACAAAGTCTCTAAGAATGGCCTTGGGGTCAAATATATGTAAGAAAATTGGGTGACTTATATTTCAAGAGTGGCTGCCTCTCTGTATACCTGCGATTCAGTGGGATGTAGAAGAATCTCACTGTCTATTCTTAGCTGAGGGTTATGATAAAAAGAACCCGAGGTTATGTGTACCTTACCCAGAAGGGGTATGGGTATTGTGCAGTGAACGCGTGTCCCTTGATCTCAAACCCAGTCTGTGAAGCTAACGGAGCCCATTGTGACATTTTCGACAACAGATCCTGCTGCTGCATCCGGCTAGGGTGCCGTCAGAGTTTAGTCAACCATGGCAGAAGATAATGGTGTCGAGTTTTAGAACTTCGTGTTTCCTGTCCCTTTTGTTTTCTGAGGTCAAGAACGATTTGGGACAGCGTACGACAATGAGGTTGATTCAAGCAAAAGAGAGCAAGGTGGAACGGAGGGAGTCTGAGCTAAGTTGCTGATTTATTCATCTGTGGCAGAGACTACAAGTTGCCTCCCCAAATTCCATCTTCAACTTTGTTAGCAACAAAACCTTAGCCCTGTGAAAAACTACACTCGCCTGTTTCCATTGCAACCAAGTGTGGCCACAAGATTATGTTCCAGCCAATAGAGGATAAGCGTTTGGAATCTTCCAGAAAGGCTGTCCAAAAGGGGCACATGTTCTTTTGTTCTTTCTCTTTCCCTCCTCTTTCTAGTCTTAAATATGATGGCTGGAGTTACAGCAGCCATTTTGGACCAGGAAGTGATTTTTTTTTTTTTAAGATTTATTTATTTATTTGAGAGAGCGTACGATAGCACGAGCTCGAGGAAGAGATCATGAGCAGAGGTGAGGGGCAGAGGGAGAGGGAGAAGCAGGCTTCATGCTGAGCAGGGAGCCTGATGACATGGGGCTTGATCCCAGGACCCTGAGATCATGACCTGAGCTGAAGGCAGACACTTAAACGACTGAGCCACCTAGGCGCCCCCAGGAAGTGATCTTAAAGGCAGAACCCCAATAGCGGGTTGTAGAGCAAGAAGACAGAATGAACTAATGATGTACTGTATAGTGACTAACATAACATAATACAAAATTTAAAGCCAAAAGAAAAAAAAAAAAGAAGAAGAAGACAGAATGAGCTCAGGTCCTGGATGACTCAAGGAGCTATATGGGAAGACTTTTTAAAAAATCATTTTTAATATGAAAGAGAAAAAAAAGCACTTTTGTCTCAAGATTTTGCAATTTTTTCCTTTATATGCATTCAAACCTAATTCTTAATGAACCTTGGGTACCCATTAAAATTGTTTAGGGAATGTATTTAAATATACTATGGCCTAGGCCCTATCCCCAGGGACCCGGATTTTATTGGTTTAGCAAAAACAGATAGACCAGTGTTGTTCTTAAAAAGCACCCTTAGGTGATTCTAATATGTGAGAGCCACTGTCTTAACTTATGCTCTGTCTCTCTAAGTCACTACAGTGTTTTAAAAATTGTGATTTCTGATATCACTGGGCCACTTCTGTTTCCATAGCTCTGTTAGGGAAGGGAACAGTACTAGGGATAATCTGAAAGAACTAATTTGAAACTGTTCCTGTTTTAGCTATCGTGAACAATTTTAGGGACTAGAATGATAATGTAGATATTGACATACTCTGAGAACCCAGAAAACATCGTCACAATGACAGTCTCCAAGATGGCGACACAGTGGGCCTTTATTTCTGAGGAAAGAACGAAACTTGAGCTCTCCACACTTTCCTTTCACTTTACCAAATTCAACCATGCTTCCCTTGGGGATTACAATGAGTTTAGCGACAGAGTGCAGGGAGGTAAATACATTATTTATTTATTTTTTTAATAATATTTTTAATTATATTATGTTAGTCACCATACGGTACATCCCTAGTTTTTGATGTAAAGTTCCATGCCTTTAAAGCTGAGCTTTAGCCGAGCTGGATTGAGGGAGAACAAGGGCTGCTTTAGATTTTCATTTTCCATTAATACTATTGATGCTTAGGTCTTTGAGGAGCATTGATGGGGATAAAATCCCAACCTAATTTCTCCAGAATACCAATTATACCTATTTGACAATGATTTCTCCCTTCCCTACAGTGTTCTTTTCATTCTGGTCCCTTTTTCAAGGTCATAAGCCTGCTAACCCCTAGTTTTATTTTAGAATGCATACTATAAACACTGTGATTTATAGATCGATGTCTAATATTCCTGACTGTGTTTGTCAACAGCAAGATCAGTTTTTGTCTTATGGTAAGAGAAGTTTCAGGTGTGACTGTGGTGTTGAAACACCCCCTCCTCCCAGTTTCTTCGGGGTTATTTACTATCAATTTTCAACGGGAATTCGAGAGTGAGAAGCAGTAAATAACTGAACAGTGTGTGTAATCAATTTGACTGTGAATGATGAAGAAAGTTAACATATTGTGTTTTATTCTTTTTTTTTCCCTAAAGATTTTTATTTATTTATTTGACAGAGAGAGCGAGAGAGAGAGCGAGCACAAATAGGCAGAGAGGCAGGCAGAAGGAGGAGGAGAAGCAGGCTCCCAGCCAAGCAGAGAGCCTGACGCGGGGCCTGATCCCAGGACCCTGGGATCATGACCTGAGCCAAAGGCAGACGCTTAACCGACTGAGCCGCCCAGGCGCCCCGTGTTTTATTCTTTTGTTAGCAGTTTCCATCTGAGCATCTTAGTATTTTGGAAATAATGAGCATTAAATGACACGATGTATGATTATGTTAGAAATAATCAGTAGGTGAGAAATATACGGAGACACAAAAGTGCCTTTGTAGGAGCTGTCGATTCAGCACCACAGGTCAAGGGAACTGGGAGGAGATGTCACATCCTGTACATCAGGTAAGAGGCAGATAGACCCTGGTGCAGCCCCATGAACCAGCTCCAGCCTCTCTCAGCCATGGTCCAGGAGCCCTTGGGAAGCACTGACTTAGACAATCATCCACGGACGGGAGAGCCTTTGTGGAAGTCCAGGTGTTCAGAGAAGTTTCAGCACATTGTTGGGGCAAAAACATATAAGTTTGGACACATCATATAATGATAAAGAGGTCATTCATCAAGAAGATGTAACAGTCATAAATATGTATGCATCCAAAATTGGAGCATCTAAATATATTTAGATACTAACAGATCAGCAGGGGGAAACAGACAACGATACAATAATGGTCGAGGACTCTAGTACTCCACTTAATGGCTAGATCAGTGAGACAGGAAATCAACAGGGAAATTGGACTTGAACCATACTTTAGACCTAATGCACTTAACAAACATACATAGAACATTCCGTCCAACAGATGGACTACATATTCTCCTCGTGCACTGTTCTTCATGTGCGCTGTTCTGAGTGCACATGGAACGTTGCCAGGATGGATCTTATGATAGATCACAAAGTAAGTTTTAGCAAATTTAAGAAGATTGAAATCATACCAAGTATCTTTTCTGCACACAATAGTATGAAACGAGAAATCAGTAACAGAAGGAAAGCTGGAACACTCACAAATATATGGCGATCAAACAACGTATTCCTGAACACTAATCGGTTAAAAAAAATCAAAAGGAAAATTTAAAAAATCTTAACATGAAAGAAAATGGAAACACAACATAGTAAAACCTATGGGATGCAGCAAAAGCAGTTCTAGAGGGAAGCTGATAGCAATCAGTGCCTACATTAAGACAAAAGGAAGATCACAACCCAAATTTTATACCTCCAGGAACTAGGGAATAACAGGAATGAACTAAGCTTAAAGTGAGCAAAAAGGAGGAAGATATCAAAGATCAAGGCAGAAATAAATGAAATAGAGAACAGAAAAACAAGGAGAAATATCAATGAAATTAAGAGCTAGTTTTTTGAAAGGATAAATAAAACTGACAACTTTTAGCTACACTAAGAGAAAAAGAAGCCTCAAATAAACTCAGAAATGAAAGGGAAGATGTTGCAGCAGATAACACAGACATGCAAAGGATCATAAGAGATTATTATGAACAGTTACATGCAAACAAATCGGAAAACCTAGGAGAAATGGATAAATTCTTAGAAACATACATTGTACCAAACCGAATTATGAAGAAATAGAAAATCTGAATGAACCAATGAGGACATTGAATTTGTCACCAAAAACCTCTGAACAAAGAAAAGCCCAAGATGAGATGGCTTCACTGGTGAATTCTACCAAACATTTAAGGAAGAATTGACACCAAATTCTTCTCAAACTCTTCCAAAAATTGAAGAGGAGTGAACACTTCCAAACTCATTTTTTTAAAAAGATTTTATTTTTAAGTAATCCCTACATCCAACATGGGGCTTGAACTCATGACCCTGAGATCAAGAGTCACACGATCTACCAACTGAGCCAACCAGGCACCCCAAAACTGATTTTGTGAGGCCAGCATTACCCTGATACCAAAGCCAGGTAAGGACACTACAAGAAACAACAACAACAACAACAAAACAAAAAAACAACCACACAACTACAGGCCAAAATCCCTGGTGAATATAGATGGAAAAATTCTCAACCAAGTATTAGCAAACTAAGTTCCGCAGCACATTAAAAGCACATGATCAAGCAGGATTTGTCCCTGGGCTGCAAGGATGGTTCAACATACACAAATCAATGTGATGGATCACAGTAATAGAATGAAAGAAAAAAAAATCATATTATAATCTCAATATACACAGAAATTGACAAAATGCAACATCCTTTCATGATAAAAACTCTCAACAAATTAGGTATAAGAGGAATGCACCACAACATAATAAATGTCATATATAACTGCTCCACCGCGAACATCATACTCAACAGTGAAAAGCTGAGAGCTTTTCCTCTAAACTCAGGAACAAGACAGGATGTTTGTTCTTGCCGCTCCTATTCAACATAGTACTGGAAGTCCTGGCCAGACCAATCGGGGGGAAAAAGCATTCTTGGATAGGAAGAAGTAAAATTATCTATGTTTGCAGATGCAGATGATATGATCTTATATATAGAAATCCTGAAGAGGGACACCTGGGTGGCTCAGTCAGTTAAGTGTCTGCCTTCAGCTCGGGTCATGATCCTGGAGTCCCCAGAGCCAGCCCTGTGTTGGGCTCCCTGCTCAGCAGGGAGTCCCATGCCCTCTGCCCCTCACCCAGCTCATGCTCTCTCTCTCTCTCTCTCTCAAATAAATAAAGTCTTAAAAAAAAAAAATCCTAAAGAGCCCATCAAAAACCAATTAGGACTAGTCAACAAATTCAGTGAAGTTGCTGGATACAAAATCAGCACCCAGAAATTACTTGTATTTCTATACACTAACAACAAACTATGAGAAGCAATCAAATGATCCCATTCACAGTAACACCAAAACCAATAAAATACTTAGGAATAAATTTAACCAAGAGGTAAAGGATCTTTACACTGGAAACTGTAAGACTTTGATGAAAGAAATTAAAGAAGACACAACTAAATGGAAAGATATCCTGTGTTCAGGGATCAGAAGAATTAAAACTGTTAAAATTTCCATACCTTTCAAAACCCTCTATAGATTCAGAGCAAATCCCTATCAAAATTTCAATGGAAATAGGGGGAAAAAAGCCTAAAATTGGTATGAAACCACAAAAGACCCAAATAGCCAAAGCATTATCCTGAGAAAGCATAACAAAGGTGATGGCATTATGCTTCCTGATTTACAACTATACTAAACTGTAGTAATTGAAACATCATGGTCCGGGCATAAAAACAGACACGTAGACCAATGGAGCAGAATAGAGTGTCCAGAAATTAACCCTCACATGTACAGTCAGCTAATATTTGACAAGTGAGTCAATAATACTCAATTGGAAAATAATCAGCTTTTCAATAAATGAAATTGGGAAAACTGGTTATCCACGTGCAAGAGAATGAAATTGGACCCTTGTCTTACACACTTGAGATGGATTAAAGATTTAAATATACAGCCTAAAAACGTAAAACTCCTAGAAGAAAAACTCCTAAAACCAAAAACTCCTTGCTGTTGGTCATGGCAATGATTTTCTGGATATGACACCAAAAGCCAAGCAACAAAAGCAAAAATTAGTAAGTGGAACTACGTCAAACTGGGAAGTTTCTGCATGGCCCCCCCCCCCCAAAAATTGACCAAATGAAAAGGCAACGTAGGAGAATATATTTGCAAACTATATATCTGACAAGAGCTCATACAACTGAGCAAAAACCAAAAACCAGAACAAAAACCTAAAAACAATCTGATGAAGAAATGGGCAGAGAAACTGAATAGACATTTCTCTAAAGGAGACATACAGATGGCCAACAGGTGCATGAAAAGAGCCTCAACGTCACTCATCATCCGGGACATGCAAATCAGAACCACAATGAGCTATCACCTCACACCTGTTAGAAGGGCTAGCATCAAAAAGACAAGAAGTACCAAGTGCTGGCAAGGATGTGGAGAAAAGGGAACGCTGTGCTCTGTTGGTGGGAATGTAATTTGGTGCAGCCACTGTGGAGAACAGTATGGAGGTTCCTCAAAAAATTAAAAATAGAACTACCATATGATTCAGCAATCCCACTCCTGGGTACATATCGAAAGGAATGAAAACTGTATATTAAAGAGATATTTGCATTGCCATTTCGCTGTAGCATCGTTGGCAATAGCCAAGATAGGGAGACAATATCAGTGCCCATTCATGGATAAATGAATAGTGATGTGTGTGTGCGTGCATACTTGTGTGTGTGTATAATGAATAACTTTGGAAGATCTAATGTTCAGTTCTCACCACACACAAAAAAGAAATGGTAATTATGTAAGGTGGGGGAGGTGTTACCTACAGTTACATGGTGATCACTTAGCAATATATAAGTATCAAATCAACACATGATGCACTTGAAACTTACACGATATTATGTCAGTTATACTTAATAAAGCTGGCAAAACAAATATATTACTTTAGAAATAGTACTTCCGAAAAGCACTAAGCTTTGTATATAATCTCTCCTACTGAGACTGTTATTTTTGTGGTGAAATTGTCATTTAGCAATTTATGTTAAATGTACGAATTTGGCAATTTATATTTGTAAAAGCATTTTATTTTAGCTAATTCTTTTGAACTTGAATTACACTAACTTAATTCTATTCTTCTATTTAAAATGTTCTGGCTCCTCCCTGTCCCCCAGCAATCATTAGATATATTAGTAGCCTAACATTAGGTTCCCTCTAGATTTTATTGTGTACTGGAATGAAAATGCTGAATCATTCTATATTTGAGTATTTATGTATCTAATGTAATTTATTCCTCCAGAGCCTATCTAGTTAGCAAAACAAGATTTGAATTATTAAGGGCCGAATAAAATATTTTCTTTCTGTTGTGGATCAATTCTTTTTTTTTTTTTTTTACTTTGCATTGAATAATCATATAGTTTTCTTAAAAGGGCAAAAAATTTCAGCAGATCCATAGCTGGACTTGTACTCCAGGACATTGTAGGTTCTTACAGAATAAGATTGGAAATAGAGCAAATGAATTAGTGTTGCCTCCTGCAGGGTCTGTGCTGCAGGTCTTACTTTACCCTGTAAGCAGCAAACTCTGAGTTAAAATAGAAATAAGTGAGTTTGATAATTTATTGTTTGAGAGGCTAATTGTCTTATTATGGGAAAGGAACATATTGCTAACATTCAAAGAGGCTGCATGTGAGCCCGGTCTAGTCTGATCACTTGTTCTACTTTGCTGGGCCTGTGTGGTTTCCTGGGACACAGGAATTTCAGTGCTAAAACAGGGAAAGCCCTGGGCGCACTTGGGATGAGTTGATCACTATCTCATTGGTCTGACCAGGGTACCAGCTCTTAGATTCTCAGGGGTTTGTCTGAGAATGTACACTGAAGTTCATCGATGTGCTGAGAGCTCTGAATATGATTTATTCTAAGCAGTTCCCATCTTAATGGTAATAATAGTATTTGCAAATATTCCAGGGTTTCTAATCACTCTCCTAATGAAAACATGGAATCAAAGGGAATACAGATGTGCATGCCCCATTGAGTCTCACGCAGCGATGAGTTCTTACCTCAGGCAAATTCTACTCTTGGGCTCAAGTCCAGACCCTTCCCATCTTCTTAGTGGCCTTGTACTGGGGTTTATCCTACACTTCTGATTCTACCACTCCTCAGTATGTTCTCTGTCTTTTACATTTGCTCTTGACCATGCTTTAAAAAAAGCATCTGATGGATTCCGCAACCCTCTCTAGGTATCAATTTATCTCCTCTTTATCATCAAATTTCTTGACTATGCTATTTGCTCTCTCCATTTCCTTACCTGAAGCTTACTTTTCAGCCCAATTCCAAGCAGGATTCATCTCTTCCACTTTCTGAAGCTTCTCTTGTTGAAGTCAGTGTTGACTTTCTAATGTTATTGATCCAGGGGACCCATCTGGTTTTACCTTGCTTAAACTCTTACCAGCATTTGATTCCGTGGCTTCTCTTTGCTTCTCAGAGCTTTTTCTTACTGTGGCTTTCATCTACTGCATTCACTTGGTCTCTTGGTTTTCTTCCTACCCCTCTGGCGATTTTTGTATTTGTTACCCCCTTTCTCCTGTATTCGTTAATGCTCCCAAGGGGTTAGGATCTAAGTCCCCTTCACCTCAAACTTGAATTACTCTGTAGGTTATGCCATTCCAATCCATGGCTTCAATACCATAGATAAGCAAATGACTCCTAAATCAGGGTTTTCATATACCTCTTGTCAAAGAAGCTACCAGATGTTTTCACTTGTACATCCCACTTTGAATTCAATGTGCTTAACTATGAACTAGGGGTTATCTACCCAATTGCTCTTATCTGAAACATGGAAGTCAGCACTGAGTTCTTGAACTCCCAGATCTCCAACATCCTACTAATCCCCTAGTACTGTCAATTCTATTTCTTTTTTCCTTTTTTATTTTATTTTTATTTTTATTTTTTTTTAAAGATTTTATTTATTTATCGACAGAGATAGAGACAGCCAGCGAGAGAGGGAACACAGCAGGGGGAGTGGGAGAGGAAGAAGCAGGCTCATAGCGGAGGAGCCTGATGTGGGGCTCGATCCCACAACGCCGGGATCACGCCCTGAGCCGAAGTCAGACGCTCAACCGCTGTGCCACCCAGGCGCCCCTCTTTTTTCCTTTTTTAAAAAAGATTTATGTATTTGAGAGAGAGAAAGAGAGAGAGAGAGAGAGAGAACAAGTGGAGGGGCAGAGGAAGAAGGAGAGAAAATCCCAAGCAGATTCTGTGCTGAGTGTGGAGACCAATGTGGGGCTTGATCCCAGGACCCCAAAACTATGATCTGAGCCAAAATCCAGAGTTGGAGGCTCACCCAACTGTAGCACCCAGGCACCCCAATTCTATTTCTTGATAATGGTGAAGCTGTTTACTATTATCCAACTGCATTGCAACTGCCAGTCTCGCTTCTCACCTGGACTACTGAAGCAGATTCTTACCTAGAGGCACCTGTATTAAATTTTGCTTCTGTTCAACATATTTCTACATTGCAATCAGGGTGATACTTAAAAAATAAAGATCTGTGGCTTACAAAAGCTTTCCATGGGTTTTTAGTTCAACTCTTAAGCTTACAGTTTCCTTCTCAATCATCTGGTCTACCTCTTCATCCTAATCTCAAAGCAGTCTTCCTCAACTTCTCTATAATCCAGCCCCATTGAATTCTATAAATTCTTCAAATGCACCATGCTTTTCTGCCCTCTGCCCTTTAAACATGCAGTTTTCTCTGCCTTGAAACTCTTTTTTAGTATTTATTTCCTGACTCCTATTGATCCAGGTCTCAGCTTAAATGTCATTTCCATAGGGAGGTCTCTCTTCACTCCATGGACCAGTATCTTAACACTTGCTTCGCAGTAGAATCACCTGGGGACATGTTAAAATATCGATGATCTGATTTAACTGTGCTGGGGTGGGGTGTGAATCAGAATCACCTAGAGGGCTTGTTAAAACTGGCAGGAGACTCTGATGCTGCTGGTATGAGGACCATACTTGGACACCATTGCTCCAGATTAGATTAGATTATGGCATGAGGACCATACTTGGACACCATTGCTCCAAATCAGAGTAGATTTGGGCTTCACTGAAGTGCTTCTGTAGTATCACTGCATCTCCTAGAGTGACACTCATACGCTTTATTATGATCACTTTTAGAAAATGGTCTTTTCCGCTAGGCAGGAAAGACAGTCTTCTCTTTGTGAAGTCAGGCACCCTGGCTTTCTTGTTTACCTTTGTATCCATAGGTTCTAGCACTCTGCCTGGCGCACAAGGATTTAGTCAATATTTGTTGAATGAATGAAAAGGCTATGTTTGAGTAAGAAGGCGGTTTCTAGATCATCTAGGATTTAATAAAGGCAATAATAATATAGAGATAAAACTAAAGTTTGCCCCCTACTATCTATCTTTAACTTTTTTCAAGTTTGCTTTTGGTTAAGTATTCATTCAAAATCTTATTGGAGGCTGAGCCTTGAAGTGTCTATATTCGAATTCTGCTTCTCATTGCTACCACTACCCTTAACATATATAAGAAACAACAAGTGAATATATTTTGGCTGACTGGGGTGCAAGACAATTCCATGAAAATGTGACACTTCAATGTCATGTGTACATGTGTGTGCTCACATGTTTGTATGTACGGTGATGTATATTTTAGAAATGTCTTAGAGTAGAAGAGAATCAGAGAAGACCAGGAATTATGCATTAGGTTGAGCTCCATTGACAAAAAATGTAATTTTCTAGAATTGACCAAGCGGAGACTTTCTTCAGACCTTAGTAGGGTTGTAGAAATGATAAATTGGGGGGATGTTCTGGACTGGGTTAAAATCCTTTTATTGCCTGCACACTGTCTTGAATTTTCTACTACTTGAGTCTAAGACAAGCATAAATCATAATTTGTATTTATAAAATACCATATGCTAATTTACCATTTATTGAATATTTACTATATGAAGCATAATCCTAGAAATGAAAGACACATTCTGCCCTCATTCACAGTTTAGTATGGGAGTAAGTCAATGCTTAAAATATGGTAGAGTAAGTGCTGTATATGTAAAGACTACCTTGGAATATCCCAGTCCCCCTCCCAGACAAATGAGGACCTGCTGTATAGAATTTCAGTAAAGGTATTAGCCTAGGAGTTGAGGGGGGAGGTTAATGTAGGTTATCTCTTATCTCTGGGTTATACCTAGGGGTCGGAGATGACTCCTTACTTGCAGACTTATTTAAAGAAATACCAGGTAAAGATGTTTATTGGACTGTTCAATTCTCAGGGATTCATGCCTGAGATTCACAGAACCATGAACACTAGAAAATGTGCAACATTTTATGTATGTACGTGAATCTTCAGAAGGGAGAGCTCATAGCTTTATCCTAGTCTCAAAGGGTCTGTGATTTCCACAAGACTAGAACCATTTCTCTATGTGTCAGCTGATGGAGAAGATTAATTGCCAAAGACGTGATTCTTTGGGGGTGCCCTGCTGGCTCTGTGGGTAAAGCATGGGCTCCGTGGGTACAGCATCTCAGAGTCATGAGTTCGAGCCCCCGCCGGGTGTAGAGATTACTTGGGAAAAAAAAAAGTGATCTTGTAGTTAGAGTTGCTACAGGGATTTTCCTAGGACTTTCCCCATAAATATAGAAGTTATCTGTGATAGATGATACATTCAAAAGTATTTTATTTTATTATTATTTTTAAAAATATTTTATTTATTCATTTGACAGAGAGACATCCAGCGAGAGAGGGAACACAAGCAGGGGGAGTGGGAGAGGAAGAAGCAGGCTCCCAGCGGAGGAGCCCGACGTGGGGCTCGATTCCAGAACGCCAGGTTCACGCCCTGAGCCGAAGGCAGATGCTTAACGACTGAGCCACCCAGGCACCCCTCAAAAGTATTTTAAAATGAAGCCACACTTTGCATTTACTAGAGTATCTCAGTAAAAAACTTGGGTTGAATTATTTTATAAACCAAAAAGTTAAGGAAAACATTTTTCTGTATTCATAAGATTTTTTAAAAAGATTTTATTTATTTATTTGAGCGAGAGAGAGAGCATAAGCAGGGGGAGTGGTAGAGGGGAGGAGAAGCAGGCTGCCTGCAGAGCAGGGAGCCCGATGCGGGACTCGATCCAGAGATCATGACCTGAGCTGAAGGCAGATGCCTAACCGACTGAGCCACCAGGCGCCCCTGTATTCATAAGTTTTATATATAACCTTCCTATTGAGATATCGGTGGTGATGCCATTACTGCCACCATGATTACTCCTCTGATGAATTATCACTAAGAGTTATCCTTTAATTTGTATTTACTATATGCCAGGGGCTCTAGAGATGTTTTTCTGATTTTCACAACTATACATGGCAGTGTGTACAATTATCTGCATTTCATAGGTGTGGACACCAAGGCCCAAAGAGGTTAGGAAACTTACTCTAGATGAGACAGCTTGTATTCAGCAGAGCCAAGATTTGAACCCAGCATTGGCAGATTCGAAGTCTACATAACATGATGCTGACTTACTTTATGGTAATATGGTTTAATCAAGGTGTTTCTGGTTTTAAGTAACTGAACTAAATTTGCTTTAACAAAAAAGGAGAATTTGCTATAAGGACATGAGTGTCTTGAGGAACTCAAAGATAGGAATACAGGTGGCTTCTGGAAGGAACTGGAACTGAGACCTGGAAACCCATTATTCTTTTCTCTGACTCTTATCTTACCTCCTCTCATGCATCTCCTTTCACTTGGCCAATATGTTGTCATGTCAATGATTTTCCCCTTTGGAAGTACATCATATCATCATAATCCCTCCAATCTTATTCCTTGTTGCTTAATTGCCTTTACACACACACACACACTCACACACACTCACACACACTCACACACACTCACATAGGAGTACACTTGCAGTATCTACTCAGAAGGAACCAGCTGCCTTCCTGGAGCTCCACTTTTGCCCTGGGCTATAGTAACAGCAGCCCACTGACTCTTTTTGCCAGTATAAAGTAAATAAAACCCTTTCCCAACCTGTTGTCCTTACTATCTCTTTATGATAATGTTGAGAGCCCTTTTCCCCATAGTCAATACTTACCGAGAAGTGGGTCTGGTTACTTTCATTGGGCAGAGTGGAAAGAAGAAATTCACCCAGGGCTCTTTGGAACAAGTAGTCATCAACTCCTTTCTCAACGGAAGGAGCATCTACGGAAGGAGGTCAAGCATCATCACCCGGTTACATCCATGTGTACCTCCTATATTCTTCTGCAGTGCTAGAGAAAGAAACTCAAGAAGAAAAATTTATTGTTGCATTTTTTTGGTAGGTGGCCCAAACTTATAAATATTAGGTGTTTCAAAAATTTGTTTGCAGATCTGTTGTTTAGAACTTGGAACTCATTTTACTATGGAAACGATATTACACTTGGTAGTTTAGGTTTCTAGCCCAACTGTAAATGATCATTTGGTTTACAATACAGCTGAAATGCTAATTATTACCTTGTACTTTACTTGCTCTTAAAATTGGAGTCTAGATTCTTTTGTGTCTAAAGGCCTGAATTTGGGCACCTGGGTGGCTCAGTCGGTTAAGCGTCTGCCTTTGGCTCAGGTCATGATCTCAGGGTCCTGGGATCAAGTCCAGTGTCGGGCCCCCTGCTCCTTGGGGAGTCTGCTTCTCCCTCTGCCCCTTCTCCCACTCATTCTCTCAATCTCTCTCTCTCTCAAATAAATAAATAAAATCTTAAAAAAAATAAAGCCCTGAATTCATTAGCTTTTTGAAGACGAATTTCCCTGAACGTGTCTAAAGTTCAGTATTTTCTGGAACCTTCATTTTCTCTCCCTCTGAAGGAGGGAGAGAGAAACCACAGAGGCATGCAGGTGAATGATAAGTGGTCTCCAGGTGTGGAAAGTGCAGGTGTATGAGATGCCACAAAAGGAAGGGTAGTAAGATAGAGTAGAGAGTAGTGAGTTTGCTGTCCTTAGTGACTCCCCTAGGAAAGATGAGAAAGTCTGGAGAGGAGGACTGGGGAGGGAAGAATGCCTGGCTGCAACATTTGATAAATAGTTATCGTTATTAGTTATTCGATGCCTGTGTGTAAAATACTTATTAACCATTTTTTTTTCTCATGTGCAGTTCTTTGAGTTGTTTTTTCCCCTCGATTAGCCTGCTGTAGATGAATAATGAGTTTTACAGCATTCCCCATTTGTTTAGCTGAATCCCTGAACTTACCTCTCTGGGGTGAGGCACAATGGCTGCACAGAAGTCCAGACAGGTAACAGGGAGGTGTGCACTGGCCTCTAATTGCATGGCTCTGTTGTGTAATCCCAACGTGCCTTCATGGAGATCCTGCAGAAGTGTTTTTAGTGGATGATTTCATCCCTTTTGCTGACTTGGACCCAGACAACTTTACATTCTCAGCAAACAGATGGACAACAAGGTTGAAATAGGATCTTGTACCGAAATAGGTTTGAGTCATACACTTTGACTGTTCCCTCTTCCAGGAAACTTGCCTCTTCCTTCTTGCAGGAGGCCAATGCTGAGAATTCATGTACTCAGAGTTGTTGACTCTCTTCCCAATATATGTTTTCTGTTTGTGTCTTGGTTAAGATTTGGCTTCTGCTGAGATAAAGAATATTGTCTAATTTGTTTTGGCAAAACACCTGGCCTTTTGCCCTAAGTAGATGTTTAAAAATAGAATTAAAATGTTTTACATCAGCCTTCTATTTTTGGCCTCCTTACAAAAAGTTCCTGATGTGAGAACAAGGGGAGCTTAATTTCACCTATAAGTTTACTTTGGGAGGCAGGCATGCGCCGGCAGAATGTCACTTGACTTGGTTCTTGGGCTCCAGTCCACGTTGTGCCAGTCGCTGCCTGTTTGAGTGCAGGAAAGCCTGTTCGTTCTTCAGTGCTCAGTTTCCTCATCTGTAAAAGGGGAAGGACCAAACCAGCTGAAAGAGTGTGGTGAGTGGTCAACGAGATGATGTCTGTGGGAACGTCAGACGCAGGAACATTGCTAGAATAACAGGTTTCGAGTCATTTTCAGAGGTTGGAAAGTTGCTAGTTTATAATGAGTGTGCAGTAATTCACTTACAGATTTATTGGTTCCAAGCCGAGAGTACTGGACTCAAGGCCTTTCACTCAGTCCTTTCAGGAAAGGGGTAACTAGTCTTCACTCCTTTGTCATTTTGGCCTCATTTGAATTTTTGAACGCAGCATACAATAAAGCCCCGTGTCATTCAGGGCATGGTGTAGACCGCGGTGCCTGCCTCCTGCTCATTTGGAACATTCAATGTTCTGTTTGCGGATGAGAGGCTGAAGTTGATGTGATTATCAAAGGAACATCTTGAGCGGCCTGAACTCCCCAACGGAAACAATTAGCCCGAACTGGGCAGGCGGCCAAATTTACTGTGTTCTTTTGAGCTCGGATTTCTGCCTCCTGGTCTCCAATTTTGGTAGCCAAAGGTAGGGACCGTGGCGTCCGTGTGGTCCCAGGCCTTGCAGGAATCTATGTAACAAGAAAGGGTTGAAAAGATGGGAATTTTTGTGTTTGTTTGTTTTGTTTCTCAGAATTTAAGTAACAACATCGAACTTTAGGGGACTCTGACAAGTTTCGTCTCCGTTGGTCAGAGAGGATAGGATTTTGGACTGGCGAGGAGGAGCTCTTCAGTCTGGGTGTGCACATTCGGTCACAAGAAAGGAAGACAGGGGCGCCTGAGTGGCTCAGTCGGTGAAGCGTCCGCCTTCCGCTCAGGTCATGATCTCAGGGTCCTGGGATTGAGTCCTGCATCGGGCTCCTTGCTCAGTGGGGGGTCTGCTTCTCTCTCTGCACCTCACCCCACTCATGCTCTCCGTCTCTCTCAAATAAGTAAATAAAATCTTTTAAAAAACTTAAAAAAAAATCCAAAGTAACAAAATATTTAAAACATTAAAAAAAAAAAAAAAAAAAAAGGAAAGGAAGACAGATGCTTGACAGGGGCACCCCAACCAGTAGGATGGTCGAGGAGCCTTATGCCAAAGTTTGTATCATTAGTCTTGATTTGTTTTCTCTCCCCTTTACCCAGGGAGGGGGAGGAGTCTTCCTTCCTCACCCTGTTGCTCGGTTTGCTGCGCTAACGTCACACAGCTGAAGTAGTTATCTTCAGTCACAGATGCTATCAGGGCAGTCATAAAAGCACCTTTTTGTCTTCAGATAAAATCTGAAAGTTTTAACGTCTTCCTAATGAGCCTCATTGGAATGAAGAAAGCCCTGGATGTGAATAACGATGAGGAATAAAGTTAGAGGTGACTTTCCGTGAAGATCATTTGCTTTTAGTACAGCCTGAAAAAGTTTATAAAGGAGTAGTTTTCAAGTTGGTTTTTTTTTTTTTTTAATGGCATGCCTAGGCTGGCGAAATTTTTTCTGCCATCAGCAAAACTTATCTGCTATCCATCTCTCTCTGTTTGCTCATGCTGTTCCTTTAGCCCAGCGTCCTCTCTGTCAGCTTCCCACACTTCTGCCCAGGCTCTCCCCGTCCTGCAGGGCGGGGCTCGCCAAGCTGCCTCCCTGGGGCCAAGTGGCACCACACTGCCTGGCAGACGTGGCTCACTTTCCCTACACCACGTGAAGTGTTCTGTTGCATTCGCTGTTGTATTGCCAGCACCTCAGAACGAACCTGGTAGGTAATAGGAACCCAATACATGTTTGTTGAATGAGTGCCTTCATTCAGGGTAAGAGCACAGTACTCAGGGTAGGAGACTGGAGGAGGCCATCCATGGCGCCCTACAGGGGAAGAGGGAAGTGCAAGTGGAGAGGGTGTGTCACGTTGAGTGACATTTTGGGGCAGGAGGACCTGTTCATCCGGTGGAGAAGGTGGGGAAGAATGGCATGGGTATGTATTGAACCAGAGGAATTTGTGAAGGAGAAATTTGAAGTGCCTGAAAATACTTTCGCACAGCTGGCACTGAGATGCGAAGTGAAAAGGGGGCAGAAGATGGATCTGAAAAGGTAGGCAGGTTGTATGCGACTTTGAATTTTGTGCCAAATAAAAAAATCGTTTAGGTGGGATTGGATCTCGTAAGGTCATTTGATTTGAGGAGTCATTATTTAATTAATTTTACGTCGAGATTACTTCACAAGGAATGGTTGGGTCTATGCGTTTGTGTTTGAAACAAAAATTTCCTGGAATCACAAATTAAGATCTTGGAAGTGTTAGGGGATTCTACCTGACTTAGAGGTAAAAACGTAGGAGTCATAATTTAACCCTAAATGGTCTATATCACGAGACAGCTTTATAGCCCAATCTCTATTTTAATGAGCCTTTTCTGGTATATCAGTTACTACACATTTAAAAATGTGATTAAACTTAGATCTTCTTCTATAACGACTACTGCTGGGAAGATATGAGGCAACATATACAAAATACTTAGTACTAAGTACCTCGCCTGGCACACAGTAGGTGCTCCACAGTATAATCTGTTTCTTTCCCCAACTGGCCAGACCTGAGGAAGCTTCTACTTTATGAACTTCTAGGAGAAACTGTAAAAAAACAAAAACAAAAACAAAAACACAACACCCCGTCTCCAAGTGTATATTTGTTGAAATATCCGCTAATTCTTTGGTAAGAGTTTGGAATTTCCTTGGTGATTTTAAACAAGATTTCCTCTATTAAATGTGCTCATTGTGTGAGTCTTAGGTCACCAGGGCTGATCTGAGGTGAGCCCAGACTCTTCAAAGCCTTGGTGGGACTACCTGTTTTAGCAGTTGCTTACATTTAAAAATAGTTCTAACCCCCCCACCTCAAGGTTTCAGTGAATCATGCTGAGGCGCTCTGGACGTGCAAGAATGTGTTTTGCTCTTGGATTTGTAGGTGGGCAACAGGTTTACCTGTTGTCTAGCGGTGCCTGTGAATGCCGAGGAGGAATTGAGATACCAGGTTGGAAAATGAAAACTTGAACTACGCGTTTGCTGGGCCCCATCCAGGAGTATTGCATGCCTTTGCTTTGTTTTGATTAAATTCCAAGGTGATACAATCATCCGGCTGTTAAAATAATTAATTGTCTTGTTTTCTACTTAGAAGTATAATGGTTCCAGTTTTGAAGTCCGAATGCTTTTGCAGTGGGACACTGGGACACAGCCATTGTTCCTGGGACTGAGACTTTAGGTGAGCAGGTCAGCTCACCAGGTCACATCAGGGAGCATGTATTTCTTTGGAGATGTGAGATTTTCCAAACCCCAATTACTAGAAGTAATAGAAATTATTAGCCCACCTGGTCAAAAACAAAGCAAAACCATACCAAATATAAACAGTAGAGATTTTTAAGATCCCATTTCCTAATTATATATTCCAATTAAGTTGGAAATCAATAATAAAAATATGACCTCCCAACATATCACTTGAAATTAAGAAATGCTCTCTCAGATAAACCTTTGATCAAAGAGTAAATTGAAAAGCAATGGTATATTCTTTAGAAAGCAGTAAAAATTATACTTTGTACCTCAATTTTTTTTTAAGATTTTATTTATTTATTTGACAGAGACAGCCAGCGAGAGAGAGGGAACACAAGCAGGGGGAGTGGGAGAGGAAGAAGCAGGCTCCCAGCAGAGGAGCCTGACGTGGGGCTCGATCCCAGAACGCTGGGATCATGCCCTGAGCCGAAGGCAGACGCTTAACGACTGCACCACCCAGGCGCCCCATGTACCCCAATTTTTAGGGCATAGTATATACCCAAAACTTTACTCAAAGGAAAACTTAAAACAGTAAATATATATAATAAGCATATTATATATATTTTATTCATGAAGAAAAGTTTAATAGAACACCTGCTTCCCTCAAAAAGAAATAAAAAAGGTACTGATAAAGTTAGAATTAATGGAATAGGGGAAAAAAAGCAGAATGGCTAAATAAGACAAAAAAATTGGGAAAAGTAAAAATATTCAAGATTAAGATTGAGGAAACAGACACAACCACAGAAGCAGGAGAGTCCAAAAGAATTATAAGAAATATACATGAAAACTATAAAATGCTATAGAAACACATTTGAAAATATAGAAGAAACAGATAATTTGTAAGTAAAATGCAGATGGCCAATACGGACTCATCCAGAAGATTCAAACAGATCAATAGAAGTCTGTGCCTGTTGTCCTGTCCCATTTGGCGTTGGTTCTGGACTTCATGATTTTAACACGCACTGAAATAAGATGGGATGGTAATTCTCTGCCTTATCATATCAGGTTGTGCTGTGGTCTCTAGTAGTGTGTGTGATGTGTGTGTTGTGAGGAAGGTTTTTACTTGGGGCGCCTGGGTGGCTCAGTCGTCAAGCGTCTGCCTTCGGGCTCAGGTCATGACCCCAGTGTCCAGGGATCGAGCCCCGCATCGGGTTCTCTGCTCAGTGGGAAGCCTGCTTCTCCTTCTCCCACTCCGCCTGCTTGTGTTTACTCTCTTGCTGTATCTCCCTCTGCCAAATTAATAAAATCTTAAAAAAAAAAAAAGAGAAGGTTTTTACTTTAACACGTGCTTAACCCTGTATTCCCCCCGCATTCTCTCCAAATGCAAGTTAGCTCGCACCCCCCTTTAAGAGACAGCATGTAGATTGCTGGCTAATAACATGAAACACGTTCCTATGTTGGTGGCTGAAGACCACTCACTCATCCCAGGCCTGCTGGTGGCTGGAGAGGTACTCAGTGCTGCGAGTCCTGCCCGCAGGTATACCAGATGGTTGTACCATCCCCACTCCACCCGGTCCCTGTGTCCCTGTGGCCTACAGAAAGCACAAAGCTGCCAGGCTGACTTCAGTGGAAAATGTGGGAAGTCTGAATGTTCTTGGTGCAGTGGTTTTGTCATTTTTGTGTGGTGTAAATAGATAACTATTTAATTGTTTAATAACTTTAAAATGTACTTGGGAATAATCCCCCTTTGTAGAAAATGAGCTAAAGAGGTACAAAGTGTCATGAAAAATTGAGTACTGAATTTCTGTTTCTAAGGAAGATGGTGATGAGGGGCGCCTGGGTGGCTCAGTCTGTTAAGCGTTTGCCTTTGGCTCATCCTGGGATCGAGCCCATTGTTGGGCACTCTGTTCAGCGGGGAGTCTGCTTCTCCCTCTTTCCCTCCCCCTGCTCCTTCTCTCTTTCTCTCTTGCTTACTCTGTCTCTCTCAAATAAATAAATAAAATCTTAAAAAAAAAAAGATGTGTAATTCACACATCTACTGAAGCAACATCCATGGCTACTTTAAAAGTTTGTAATTACTTTAAGAATGCTTTGCCCAAAGATCATGATTTAACACCTGCAGTGGCAGAAGGTGCCATTAAATTTTAATTCTGTGAAGCATGACTTTTCATTTAGATCAAGTGGCTCTTCTAAATCTGTTCCATGCATTTTCAACTTTAAGTTTGCTTATGCACACATAAAAAGGGAAGTCATCACTATTGATCTTTTGGTTCCATTAGCAGAAGATGAGTTAACACACAGATTATGCTAGTTTCATTTAAATGTTACCAGATGCTTCAAAAAGAAAATCAATTAAATTTTTTACCTGAATGGTGTAATTATTTTCATATAATTCAGAAAAGTTTTTAGAAAAATCAGTCCCCTGAAGTTTAAACATTTAATATTACTGTGATTTCTATTTTAAATTTGTTTTAAAAGTTTACCATCAAAAAATGAAATTTATATATGTAAATATATATTTATAAAATATATAAATATATTATAAAATATATAATATAATTATATATAAAATACATAAAATACATAAATATATAAATATATTTTTTTAAAGAAAGGGAGGGGGGAGGTGCAGAGGTCGAGAGAGAATCTTAAGCAGACTCCATACCTAGCATGGAGCCCAACGTGGGGCTTGATCTCAAGACCCCAAGATCATGAACTGAGCTGAAATCAAGAGTCCCATGCTTAACTGACTGAGCCACCCAGGAGCCCCTGAAATTTATATTTTTTACAGCTTTATTGAGATAAAATTTATGTACCAGAAGCTTTACCCATTTTAAGTGCATAGTTGGAAGACTTTCAGTAAACTTGTGCAATCGTACAAACATCACCGCCATTCAGTTTTGGAACACTTCCAGTCACCCCCTGCGGAAGCTGCCTGGTGCCCCTTTGGAGTCAACCCTCACATTCACATCCAGCCCCTGGCAAGTGCTGAAAATGATTTCTTTCTCAGTGAGAACACAAATAAGGATTTTGGTGGGGCACAATGTCCAAGTATACACAATGGAATTACTAGAATAAGAAATCCGTGGGACAAATAATATCTTAAAAAAAAAAAGGGGGATGATCTTATCAGGGCGCCTGGGTGGTTCAGTTGGTTAAGTGGCTGCCTTTGGCTCAGGTCATGATCTCAGGGTCCTGGAATAGAGCCCCTCATTGGGCTCCCTGCTCAGTGGAGAGTTTTTATCTTCTTCCTCTCCCTCTGCCCCTCCCCCCTGTTTGTGGTCCCTCACTCTTTCTCTCAAAATAAATAAACAAAATCTTAAAAAAAAATCCATGGAACAGGAATGTGCATATATAATTGCACGTAGAAGTCATTGTTTCTTTCAAACAAATTGCAATGAAAATAGAAATAACAGCCAAAGTTTACAAATATTTTTCTACATACACTAAGTTGGTGAACTACAACATTTTTGTGATAAAGCTGATGTTGAATATGAAAAGTCCTTTGGCATGCAGCGTGTGTTTTCTGTCCTTGCAGCTCATTATCAATCAGATTTTACAAATATTTTGAGTCTTTGAAGAACTGCTTTGTAAATCAGTGCTAATCTATAGTATTGACTTTTTTTTCCTCTCAAAGGAGTCCTCTAAATTTGTATTTTGTTTGAGATCAGTTGGAAATTTTTAATCAAAGTATTAGTTAATGGAACAAGCAGGGTTTTGAATTTTTACAAATTGCAACTACGGAAAACAAAGCTTACAAACAGGAAAGCACTAGAATTTATCCTTATGAGGTAGGGATTGAACAATGTAAGTGATAAGAATTCAAGTACAGTGTGCAAGGTTTAATTTTGAAATTTTATAGTTGTACTTAGAATATCTAGACTTGAGGGAAGATTCTTTTGATAGAAATACTATTTTTAGTAGGATACATTTGGGTTTTGCTCAAGAATTCAAAATAGATTGAATTTTAGAAGGTTTATGATTTCAAGGTATCTAACTTTGATGAAACAGTAAAAAGAATCATAAATAGAATTCATTTGATGAATATTTTGTAAAAATATTTCTCCAAGAAAGGTACTAAAAACAAAAAAATACAGTGTCTTTTAAAATACTTTGGCTTGAATATTTACATTTCTCAATATAAAAATAAAAATTAAGAATACACTCCATGTAGTAGAATTTTCTCTGAGCTTACCAGGTATTTGAGCACCGAAGAGAAAGCATCTCTCAATTAAAAATATTATGGTCTACAGAAAATAGTCTATTGAAGGGTTCAATAATTTCACATGAAATTAACTATGAAATGTACCTTTGAAGAACAGTGCAGGAATTTTTATAAAAAAATAGAAAACAAGATTATATTGAAAATATAGCATCTTTCATAAAAATAGCAATGACTCAGTGTTAGTAAGAAACTTATTAAGTACTTGAATATGCACCAAGAAAAATTTCCCTTGCCATATTTTTAATATTAAAATAAAGCAATATAAAAAAGTTTAAAATTGTTTTAATGAATACAAACATGTTTTATTTTTTACGTTTTATTTCTGAAAACAATTTTTTAATTGAACCATTCTATTTACCAATATATTTGTCCACAGACCAACTATTTTGTCAACCACTATATATTTTTAAAGTTATTTCATTTTAATTGTTTATTAGTGTCTTCTTTCATTCTCAGAGTGCCCTGGGATTTTATGGTCATTCTGTCTTTAAGAGTCAGATAATTAGGGGCGCTTGGGTGGCTCAGTTGGTTAAGCCTCTGCTCTGATCATGATCCCAGGGTCCTGGGATGGAGCCCCCCGTTGGATTGGGCTCCCTGCCCAATGGGAAGTCGGCTTCTCCCTCTGCCCCCCCTTGTGATCACGCCTGTGTGCACATGCTCTCTCTCAAATAAATAAAATCTTGAAAAGAGTCAGATAATTAAACTGTTATTTAAACTTTTTCAGCTCATAGAAAAAGGTAAGTATTTCCCCAATTCACTTTATGAAGCCAGCATACCTTTAATATCAGTATAAGACAATACAATATGGTCAAGAAGGTATGGTTGCAGGATATAAATTTGGTTCAATATGAGAAAATCCAGCCACTGAATCCATTATATCAAAAATTTAAAAGAAAAGTAACATCATATTAGTAGTTGCTGAGAAAACATTTAGTAGAGTTCAGTAGTACTCCTAATAAAACTCCTAAGGAGGAATAGAAGGAAACTAGAAATAATAAAGACTATCTGTGAAAAACTAACAACAGCTTTATTTTATATGGTGAAGTATTAAAACCAATTAAATAAGGATCTAGATTAGAAGGCCTATGACCAGCATTTTTATTTATCATTGTCTTTAATGTTATAGGAAATGCAATAAAACAACAAATTATATTGCTGATCTATTTACTGGAATGGAAGAGATTTAAAAAAACATTTTCTTGTTGCTGAGAGGACTGTGTATACACCCTCTAAACGTGAGACCAAATTAAAAAGAGAATAGCCACTCTAGTAGAATTAATAAACTATTTGGGGAGATGGCTGGATGTGAGAAATTGAAAGCTTATCTCTAAGCAATGAGTTCTAAGAAATGGAGGCATTATTCCCTTAAATAATAAAACCATAAAAATATACATAATATATAAATTTCCCACAGCTCAAAAATAGAATATCTGCATAGGCTTTTAAAAATTGCGTAAAATGATCATAAAGTTTTATATTGATAAATACCCTATTGAAGCTAAGAAAAGTATGAAATAGGGGAATATTATAAAGCCACCATAATCAAGACAGTATTGGCCTAGCAACTGACAAATAGACCCTTGGAACAGAGTAGATTCAGCAATAGATTATTCAGGTTGTTGGGAAACCTTCTTAATCAAGACTGGAAACCCTAGATTAATATCTAAAATACATAAAGAACTCTTCAAGTCCTCACCAAAACAAAAACCAAACCAACCAACCAACCAACAAACCAAAAAAAAAAAAAAGAAACCAAAACCCAAAACCCAATGTCCAATTAAAAAAATGGGCAGAGGACCTGAGTAGACATTTTTCCAAAGAAGACATACAGATGGCCAACAGACACTTGGAAAGATTCTCAACATCACTCATCATCAGGGAAATGCAAATCAAAACCACAATGAGGTCTCATTTCACACCAGTCAGAATACCTAGTATCAAAAGACAAGAAATAACAAGTGTTGGTGAGGATGTGGAGAAAAGGGAACCCTTGTGTACTGTTGGTGGGATTGTGAATTGGGGCTGCCACTATGGAAAATAGTATGGCGGTTCCTCAAACAATTAAAAACAGAGCCACCATATGTTCTAGCAATTCCACTTTTGGGTATTTATCTGAAGAAGATAAAAACACTCATTTGAAAAGACGTGCACCCCTATGTTTATTACAGCATTATTTACAATAGCCAATATACAGAAGCAACCTAAGTGTCATTCGGTAGATGAGTGGAGAGAGAAAAGGTGGTATAGATGCAATGGAATATTGCTCAGCCATAAAAAGGACAAGATCTTGCCATTTGCAACAACATGGATGGATCTAGAGAGCATAATGCTAAGTGAAATAAGTCAGACGGTGAAAGACAAATACCATATGATTTCACTTATATGTGAAATCTAAAAAACAACAAATGAACAATCAAAAAAACGCAGACTCTTAAATACGGAGAACAAACTGGTGGTTGCCAGAGAGAAGGGGGGAGGGTGGGTATGGGCAAAGTAGGTGAGAGGATTAAGAGCTACAGACTTCCAGTTATGAAGTCAATACATCATAGGGATGAACAGTACAGCATAGGGAACATAGTCAATAATACTGTAATAACATCGTGGGGTGACTGAGGGTAACTGGACTTACTGTGGGCATTCTGTAATGTATATAATTGTCAAATCGCTCTGTTGTACAGCTGAAAATAAGATATGTCAACTGCACTTCAATGAAAAAAAAAAAGACTGGAAACCCAGGAACTGTATAAGAAAAGGGAGGCATATCTGAATATGTGTAATCAAAAACCACTTTGTAGGAGTAGTAACAAAATAAACCAGACATCAGCTTTGTTTGGAAAAAGTGTTTGTAAAATATATTTCAGGCAAAGTGTTAATATCTACAATTTAAAAAGGGTTCTTACAAATGGACGGGAAAAATATCAACTATTCTAAAGCAAAATGGACAACGAATATGAATAGATAATTTGCAGAGCTGAGATAAATGGTGTGTGTGTGAGTGTGTGCACACACGCGTGCACATACATGGTGTGCTTAAATGAGCACAGAGCAAAATGCTTAACAAGACACCATAGGCTGTTAATTTTAGCACGTGGTGAGTGAGGGGCTGATGTGGGAAGTGAAAAACATGCTATGACACACTTCTGACAGACTAGCGAGGAAGATAGACCAATAATTTGAGTGCTCCCTAAGTGCCGTAGTTGAGGAATAAAGAGAAAACTGAATGAGAAGAGGAAGGAAAGACCTATGCATCTTAATAGAGAGGATTCTGGGCAGTAAATTATTTTCTTCACTACTGGCCTTACAGGATTGTTAATTACTTGCAACTAGTGGCGCAGGGACTTCCAGGAGGTAAGAGGAGTTAAGTGGGTCAGGCATAATATGGAAAAGGGCACTTTGCAAAGACATGTCACGTAACCGCAATTCTTGCTTAAACTCATCTTCATATATTTCCTAATCCAGGATTGCTCTCCAGACACCAAGGGGAATGAGAAGGATCCACTTAAGGAACACTGATTTGTAAGAAGGATCTCTCAGATTCCATTCTGTTGGCGATGCAAACATCGTTGCCCAGAGTCTGTGGTTTTTGCTGCAGTTGTTAATACATAGCAAGGTCCTTGGACCCTCCCCCTGAGGACTATACCGTGGCATGTGCTGGGGAAGGTCTGGAGGACTTTTAGGGGTAAGGTGAGGGTGTGGAAAGGAAATAGGCTTCCCAAGTGTAGGGGAGATTTTCCTGTTGCCCGATACAGAAGAGGATCCCTCCCTCTCAAGGTACCTGTATTTCTCAATCCAGCTTCCATCTAGCTGTGCCTTCCACGCCCTTCATTTGGTTTCTTTGATCTGTTGCAGATGATAGTATTTGTTCTATCTGGCTTCTGGTTTCACTGGCGACTTTTAAGGTTCATTATTTTGTAGGAAGAGGAAAGAGGGCAACCAATTGGCAGTGTCTGGGATGATGACATATGGGAACATTGTTCGGGGATTTTTTTTTCATTGGTTGTCTGATACGCAGAAATTCGGAGGGGATGTTAATATTAGTAGAAGGATTAATGCAATCTTTGCAAATAAAAAGATTCTGAAGACTATTTCTTTGGACTTTCTAGAGGAGAATCTTTTTTTTTTTTAAAGATTTTATTTATTTATTTGAGAGAGCATAAATGGGGGGGCGGGGAGAGGGACAAGTGACTCCCCGCTGAGCAGGGAGCAGGACACGGGTCTCCGTCCCGACCCTGAGATTATGACCTGAGCGGAAGTCAGATGCTTAACTGACTGAGCCACCGAGGCACCCCTCTAGTGGAGAATCTGAAGTCAGGGCTAATGCAGTCATTTTTTCTGCAGTTAGGTAATGGACAAGAATGCTGAATCCCATTTTCTCATTGGCCCATAACCCCGGCTTGCTAGTGGTGTTATATCTGGGATATCCAGAGTCTTGAACAACTGAATCCTTTGGAGCCTTGCTCTCTGGTTAAGCTCTCCATCTCGAATCACGGTGGGTCCTCAGGTGGCATAGTGGCAATGACAGCTTGAGATTATTCAGGTCTTGTTTTTCTTGTTGGGGCTCAGCTGGTTTTGACTTGCTCTGGGAGATGTTCAGATGCTCTTGTACGGTTGAAATAGACCAAATGACTTGTCTCCAGCTTTTTGAAACCCTTTGTTATTGAGGTAATTGGATGACTGTCATGTCATCCCGAACGTGTCTCGGGAATAGTTTCTATCGCGTTAGTTTGGTGATGTTCTTCAGTCTTATTTTGTATTGTGTCTTACTCTTAGTTCAAGGCTTAATACGCTCAATGACTGTTGACTGAATGTATACATGAACACCATTAGGTACCGCAGGAAAATGCAAATGAAGTTACAGCTGTTTGGAAAGGAAATGGCCAAATTGGCAGTGGCAGAATACTGTGACCTCTGCCTTACATCTTTTCCTGTGGACAGAATTGCACTCTGTTGCAGAAGCTGGTTTCCCAATACTGGTGTTCTTTCATCTGATTTTTTGAAACTGCGAGCACATCTTTTTCTTCAATTTAGGTTTCAGGGCAGGATGTAATTAAAATGTCACGTCTAAGGTACATGTTACTAATTTACCTACTGAAGCATATTGGAAGAGTAATTTCAACTGCCTAAGAATGAATCTGGATTTTTTAAAAAAAGATTTTATTTATTTCTTTGAGAGTGAGCAAGAGAACACAGGAAGGGGGAGGGGCAGAGGGAGAGGGAGAAGTGAGCTCCCTGCCGAGCAGGGAGCCTGAAGCTGGGCTCCACCCTGGGACTCCAGGATCATGACCTGAGCCAAAGGCAGACACTTAACTGAGCCACCCAGACGCCCCTTAATTTTTTTTTCTATATTAAAGAGAATAGTTTTGAAAAGAAGAAATTCCACTTGATTCTCTTCTTATGTAGGACCTCTGCATTTTATAACATATATCTATTATATACTACATATAGTATAGAATGTATTATAATGTAGTATCTTACACGCACCTGTTGAGAAAGCTAGTAATTCAATTTCTATATTATTTTTGGCCTCCTATGTAGGGAAAACTTTGAGTATGCTTTGGATTTATTTTGGTTGTGCTTTTCTATGACCTTAGGTATATCACAAGTTAATAGAATCCTTGTTACAGTTTGGATTACTTACTGTTAATGTGAAGATTTTGTTTGCCTTTTCTTTAGGAAGGTCTATAATTCAGATTAGGGAACGATTCTCTATTATGAATATCAACATGACTAGTCTCAGGTGGATAGTTCGTAATATCATGTCCGTTACTGCTCAGGAAAAATGCTGTTATAGATTGTAGTTGGCTGGATTTTACTTCTCAGTCTGAGATATCAAATGTTACATTTATTTTTGCAGTCTAAAAGAAGCAGTTCCTTCCTCGGCTTATTTGAGGGCTCCCCTTTACCTACCCTTTAAATACTGGGGTTCCTTTGGGTTCTCTTTTCTTTCTTTTTTTCTTTTTTTTCTCTAAATAGGCTCCACACCCAGCATGGAGTCCAACATGGGGCTTGAACTCATGACCCCGAGATCAAGATCTACGCTGAGATCAAAAGTCAGATGCTTAACTGACTGAGCCACCCAGGCGCCCCTTCTTTTTTCTGATTCCTTTCGTTTTGCTTCCCATTTCCCTTCCTTCAATGAATAACAGTGACTGAGTTCTTACTGTGTATCAGGATTAGGCCATGCTGTACAGCTGAGCAGGTTGTGTACTGCACAATTCCAGGAGGTGACATTCACTGACCCACCCCAAAGACTTGGGTAGTGTCATCAGGCACTGTGCTAACTACTTCACAAACCCCTTGTTTACCCCCACAACAACCTATGAGATGAATAGCATCATTCCTATTTCATAGACAAGAAAACTGAGTTTTGGGTATGTTAAAAGTTGTTTAAGGTTACGCAGTAATGAGTGGGCAATAGAGTTTGTATGGGTCCCAAAGCCTTTGCTTCTCTCTACAGCATTCTACCTTTTGTGGGTGATCTCAGCTCTTGGTGAGCTCATCCATGACCACCACTTAATGATGCTGATTCCTAAAGGACTCTCCACCTCAGATCTCTCTGTTGGTGGAAGACAAGTCTTCCAGTGTGTTCCAGAGGCACCTCAGATTCTAAAGGATTCAAATTGAATCATCACTTTCCATATGACTGCTCCTCCTCTATTCCCACTCTCAGCTTGTGGCACATGCAGCCTGGGCTCCTCTCTCTCCCTCACCCCCACATCCAATCAGATACCAGGTCCCATCCCTTCTGTTTCTCAAATCTCTCTCCACTTGTCCCCTTCCGTTCTAGGCCAGTTGTCCCTACATGGGTTCAGGTCCTCATTCTTGATTCTGAATGTATCTGTTCTGTTTGACTCACGACAGGTACCAGCTAGGTGCTTGCCCTGGCTGTTGCCTCGGGCTCGCTCACCTCTCTCCACCTTGCCTACGTGGCTGCTTGAAGACTCAGCTTCAAGTCACTTTTGCAGGGAAGCCTTTCTTGATGGTTCTCACCAACCCCTTTCCTTTAGCTGAATTGCTCTTCTCTGTGTTCCCACAGAGCATTGCATTTATCGTTTCACTCCTCATAGTACCCTGATCATTGATTTTCTTGTCGGACTCCTTCCCCAGACTAAGAGCTCTGAGGACAGGAATCCCATACAATTTATCTTCGTCTTTCTAGCATCTAACAGCTTCTCTGGGAGGAGATCAATAAATGCTCCAGGGGCGCCTGGGTGGCTCGGTCGGTTAAATGTCTGCCTTTGGCTCGGGTCATGATCCTTGGGTCTTGGGATTGAGCCCCACGTCAGGCTCCCTACTCAGCGGAGAGTCTCCTTCTCCCTCTCGCTCTGGCTCCCACCCAACCCTCTGCTCTTGCTCTCTCTCAAATACATAAAGAAAATCTTAACAAAAAAGCTCAAGAGAATGAATGAATGCATACTGTGGACACACTAGGCAGGTCTGAAAGAGTTTTGATGAGTATAGCTTTGTCATATAGTTTGACATGAGGAACCATGATCCCTCTAGCTTTATTCTTTCTTAAGACTGCGTTGGCTATCGGGGGTCTTCTGTGCTTCCATACCAAATTTTAGGATTGTAAGTTCTATTACTATGAACATTGCCATTGGAATTTTGATAGGATTGCATCGAATCTGTAGAGGGCTCTGGGTCGTATGGACATTCTAACAATGTTCATTCTTCCAGTCCG
Source organism: Ursus arctos (assembly GCF_023065955.2). NCBI lineage: Eukaryota > Metazoa > Chordata > Mammalia > Carnivora > Ursidae > Ursus > Ursus arctos. The sequence goes on from NW_026622997.1 coordinate 21,475,245, forward strand.
TGAGCACAGAACATCTTTCCATTCCTTGTGCCTTCAAGTTTCTTTCTTCGGTACCTTATAGTTCCAGTGTACAGAGCTGTTGCCTCCTTGGTTAAACTTATTCCTAGGTATTTTATTTTGGGTCTGAAAGAGTTGCTCCCATACTACTACAGTGTTTTACGTGTTTACTTGGTCCTATTAAAATTTTCATGTAATTTCTATTAACTCGCATAGTGAAAATAATCGGTGCTGATGTTATCTAGTCATACAATTTTCCCCCTTTCTCCCTGCCATTTGCAACAGCAAGCTGCATGATCGTTGCCTAACATATGTTTTCGCAGCAGCTTCTTCCCTTATCCTGTTGACAAAAGATTATAACTTAATTGCATGATAATTTAAAATGTGGATTCTGAGTTGAACTTTGGTCTAAGGCGCCCAAGTTCTGTATTGACAATAGTGAATAAACTAACCTCTTAGAAGGTGCTTTGTTTACCTTTTCTGATTCCATCAACAGCGGCCACTACATTAAGAAAATACCTTGAGGTTAGCTATCTTATTTATTTTTATTTATTTGTTTTATTTTTTAAAAAAAGATTTTATTTGAGAGAGAGAGTGAGAGAGAGAGCATGAGCTGGGTGAGGGGCAGAGGGAGAAGCAGACTCCCTGCTACGCAGGGAGCCCAACACGGGCTTGATCCCTGAGGCTTAACCGACTGAGCCACCCAGGCGCCCCAAGGTTGATTATTTTAGAACCTAAGCTACTGCTAAATTTGAAGCTAGACTCCTTAGGGGTGGTTATTAACATGTACCTTTTCACCTAACACGGTTCAGGTCTCATTCCCGCTCTGCCCCTATCTGGTTCCAGCCAACCACTTAAATCTCCCTGGACATCAGGTTTCTTTTCTTTAAAATTAGGCATTTGGACTAAACTAGCCAGAATGACTTTTCAGTCTCAAATGTCCTCTGATTCTATTACTCTGCGTCTCTCCCTACTGTGTGTTCTCGGTCTTATTTTCCTTGCCTGTCTTCCCTTCCTGCCTCCCTGGCCCCACTAATGGACTGGTCCAGGCCTGTCCTACCATCATGCATACTGTGTTTTTCAAGCCCTTGGCTTTGACTTGGAGGTTTTCCTGAACATGGAGGGCTGAGAAGCAGCAGACTTGTGTTGTCTGGAATGGTGCCCACTGACCCTACTTCACTGGCATGCTCAGATCCCCTCCACAAAGGATGAGTGAACCCCTTCCTTTCAGGAAAAACATTCCTGACTGCTTTTGCAAAAGTAGAGTGAGGTTGTAGGGCAGGTGCGGGAAGAGTCCTGTGTCAGAGCAGTGACATTCCTAAATTGCCAGGGTTCAACAGATTTGGGACTGTGATTGTGACCTGGGGAGGGGGCGGGCCACCAATGGGGGGAGTGAGTTGGTTTTATCATCTGTGTTTTTTTTTTTTTTAAAGATTATTTATTTATTTATTTATTTGACACAGAGAGAGAGACAGCCAGCGAGAGAGGGAACACAAGCAGGGGGAGTGGGAGAGGAAGAAACAGGCTCCCGGCAGAGGAGTCTGATGCGGGGCTCGATCCCAGGACCCTGGGATCAGGCCCTGAGCCGAAGGCAGACACTTAACGACTGAGCCACCCAGGTATCATCTGTTTTAAACATCACACAAATGAAGTGTCCAAGGTTTTGGAGTGAGGAAGGCGCATCCCAGCATACCCTACAGCTTCTGGATTATCGTGTGACCTTTTCTTTAACTGAGTCCAACCTGCTAGGTTACAGTGGGTTCCCACATACATTTGTTGAGAAAGCACTTCAAGCGAAATCATTGTGTCATCAAGGTGTGCCTTTATTTGAGGAGGTAGACGAAGACTGTCCTGCTTTGATTTGCCTGCGTTCTAATTTTGTCAGTAGACGCAAAACGACAAATCAGGTTCAAGGTGTTTCTGATGAGACGAGCCTGGGAAGTGTTTCTATCAAAACAGTGCTCTGCCCAGGTGGGAAGGTAGGTCGGGGCTTCTCAGAAGTGAAAGAGGGAGATTGAAAGAGCCAGGAGGGAGGCAGAAGAGAGGTGTCCTAGCGGGGCACGTGCAGACAAGCAAGGAGCCTTCAAGGCCAAGAGGTGCCATGTCCCGGTCTGGGCAGGATGAAGGGCACTGAGGGCTGCCGCCGGACACCCTGCCCCGGATTTCGGGTACAGCCGTCCCAGAAGGGCGACAGGGAGAGGTCCCGAGCGGTGGCGCGGGCGCGGGAGGGCCGGGGAGGGGGCGGGCGCGCTGCTGCCCGGGGCTCGGACAGGGTTAAAAGACCATCACCTGCCGTGGAAGTGCGACCCAGATGGGAAGTAGGAAGTGCCGCGCCGGAGCTTCCTGTATAAATAGACGCGCGGCTCCCCGCGCTGCTGCTGGCGAGCTGCGCCCCACGCTCCGCGGGGCTCGGGGCGACGCGGCCGCTCCCCGGGGCCGCCTCCGCCTCCTCCTCCCCCCTTGCCTCCTCCCCCTGCCGCCCGCCCCGGGGCTGGGAGGCCGAGTCCGCCGCAGCCCTGCGGAGCGCCGAGCTGCCGGCTGCAGAGCGCGGAGGACGGGGCAGAGAATGACCCGGCTCCGCCTCCCCGCGGCGCGAGCAGCCCGGGCTGGCGGGGCGCGCGGCGGCGGCTGCTGAGACGCCCGGCGGCGCCCGGACCGACGCGGCTCTCCTGCCAGGTAGGTTTAGCGAGCTCTCGAAACGCGGCACGCAGGGCAAGCCAGGCATGGTGCTGGACTAGGAAAAGGAAATAGGGAAAAAAAAAAAAAAAAAAAAAGAGAGACTCTAATTCCCTGGTTCGGAGCTTTATTTCCTGCCTCCAGTGCTTAAAGCCATACAGTGTGGAATTCATTCGAAATGCCTTAAACACCTGTTAACTTTAAAAAATAGACGCCTCGGTCAAGGTAAAGAGAAACTCCTTTCGAACAAAACAGTCTCTACAAAATGTATTGATTGGCAAATTCAAGATGAGATCAGACCTCCCCGTGTCGTCCTTAAGGGGACCCAAAAGTTGGCGTAATCTCAGATGCTTACCTTCTGTTACTCGGAAGTGCACCGCACAGTGTTGACAGACATAGATCGGAATAAGATGGGCTCTTGGCCATACGTTATCGTGAGTATTTTGTCAGGTAATTGCTGATAACACAGAGTGACACTCTGATCCTATAGTGCTGTTCTCGAGTTGAAGTTAAAATGAAACTGATTCCCCCTTCAGCAGAGAAAAGGTATGTTGAGCTGACTTTTGTCAGGGCACCTTTTTGCTTTTCTCAGTAGTTTCGGGGATTCTGTGAGTTTACTCCTGATACATAGTACTTCTCACATTAGATTTCTCAGAAATGAATTCTCCGGTCTGGGAAAATGTCCTCTTTCTTGCTTCCACTGTTGTGTGTCACTTTATTTCTTGCTGCTGCACACATCTTATCAAACAGGAGCTGGGGGTCCCCGGAGGGCTGTCTGTGTTCTTGTAATGTGGCGTTTCTGGATGTTGATTTGAGCCCTGCGCGGTCTGACTTAAAGAACAATGTATCTAACTTTTCTGAAGCAGCAGATTGGTGGTGGTGTGGGGGGGGGGGGTCGTAGGCCCAGAAGCAAAATAAATGAATTTGAGATGACTCAGTTCTTAGGGCGTGGGTAAGAGGCAAAAGGAACCCAGCCAGCCTTCACGGAGTTTCTGGCTAATTAAAGTATCTGGCTGCTGCCGTTTTCATGTAGATGAGCCTCCTGGTCCCTTTCACATCCCTTTGCTTTGTGGGTCCCTCCTTCTCCTGACTCTGTCCTCCCTTCCCTTATGAACAGAACGTTAGTCCTGTTCATAAGTAGTGACCCCTTAAGTAATTCTGAAACTCTATTGAGGAGGGGGTGGAGGGGGCAGGAAAGATCTATGTAGCAGACCCACGAGCCACACTGAGATAATTGTATTAAATCCAAAACCTCCTGTTTTACCCTTGCGCACCTGTGACTGGTCTTTTTTTCCTTTATGGTGGGCACACACTGGAAAAATAGGTAAGAGAAAAACCCTTCTGTTTCTAAAGTAGCCTCTGACTAATTGAAACTGTCTTGATGAGTGAACAGATACAAGGTAACCGTGTAGAGAGAATGGAAGTATAAAAAAGAGGTTGAGTTGCAGAATCGGGCTGCTTGACTTTTTATTTAAAACAAACAGAAAAAAATACTCCCCCCCCCCAAAAAAAAACCCCAAACCAATCACCCTAGATAACTTTCTCCCGCACTACTGTGCTGGAAGCGAGGTGTGAGTGTGGTCAAGCACTGTCCATTTACCCAGAGTTTTACAAATATTTACAGTCATCTATGCCAAATATCTTTGCACTGAGCCCCACAGAACATTCTCAGCATTCAAAAGCTCCATTCTCATGAATGGCTTCAGTTCATTGGCAATTTAAAGGCATCCAGGCTTCCAAACTAGGTCAGTTTAAGACATGTCTTTTTTTTTTTTTAAATTAGTTTTTGGGTCTCCCAGATTACTAACCAGGTTTTCTGAGGCAAACTTGACAGCAGAGAGAAAAGTTATGCTCTGCCTAAAGAGAAAAAAAAAAGCTTCTTTATATAATAACCACTTAGCATCCCAAAAATGATCTTTCTCTTCAACAATACTAGTCCTTTTCATCTGAGAAAGTATATTTAAATTTTTGTTTTTGAGAAGCAGTTTTAATACTTTAGGTATTTAGAAACATTTATGAGGACACCAGAGTCGTTGCTCCATGGTGTTTCTGCTAATTCCGGCTTCTGTGTTTCCCCGGCCTTGACTTACAACATTGCTTTCTTGTTGAGTGAGTTTCTTAGAGTTTGAAATCACCAGTTTGAGGTAGAGGTCACGAATCATGCTGAACCCAGATGTTGGTGGAGGAACAAAGTCCAAACAGTTTTGGGACTAAATCTACTTTGTGCAACTGATTATTTTGGATATGGGAAAGGAGCCAAGATGCCACACAAATCATGCTGTCCCCTTCGAGCTTGGGGAGTAGGGTCTCTGCAGCCATTGCTCCTGAGTCCTCAGACTTCGTTTTCCAGGGATGCCCACCTGAATTTACAGAAGCCCCTTAGCTATTGCAAACTATCAATACTTTTAGACTTTGAATTGCTGGAAGCGAATGCAAATGAGAACCAGGCCTTTAATGGTGTCTCTCCTCCATGTGCTTGTTAAGAAGTTATCCACTGTGGGATCGAGTGACTGCTATTTGCCAGGTGTGCGCTAGATGCTGAAGATAGAAAGATGGGTGAGATGTGGCCTCTGTCCTGAAGGAGTTGGTGTAAGCTTGGAAGTGACATTGTTCTGGATGGCAGTTTTTAACTCACGTTGTTTTACCTGAGTGTGTTAGAGGTTTTCATCTTGACTTTTTTTTTTTAAATAATGTTTCTCATATGTCATCTGAGCGTTAGGTCACTTGAAGGGGAGTAACAGCACCAAAGTTAATTTATTTAATTATTTAAATTTTAATTTGCTCCTTCACCTTTAGTTACATGTGGGGGGTCTGGTACGAATGTTCTGTTTTTGTTTGGCATTTGCTTTTTCTCGGTCAGCGCCTGCTTCTCCACCCAGTGCACCACACTGCAGTGGTTAATAAAACAGGGAAGACTAATAATAATAATACATTAAAGAGAGTAGAAGTGGTCAACGCTTTTGCAGCACGGAACGGGAAACTTCTCGTGAATGAGGAGACCTCCGTCCTTGAACTGAAAAACACAGCCGCCTCCGTGAAATAGACTTCTCTTCTTCACAGCTGGAGATTGCGGATCACGTGGCTTGTAGCGTCTGTTAGAGAAAATACTTTGAAAGCTGTGTCTTGTTTCTAGTTCCTCTGCAGTCCTGAGTTTGAGTCCCAGGCCTTTAATCACCTGGTGCTTTGTCTTTGGGGGAAGATAGAACAAGACATCTCTCATTTGTCTCTTTGCTAGACTTATGGCTGAAGCCATAAACCCACAAATTGTCCTGAGTGTTATTACAGCCTCCTCTACTAGTTTACTTTTTGTAAGCGGGGACTAAGCACCTTTACATCCCCAGCACCGAACGTGCAGAATTCAGTTCTTTGTGGGTTGACTCGGTTTCCTGCATTATTGATTTTTTTAAGAAACCGATTTGGCAAACGCGTATAAAAATACACACACTGCCCCTTGCTTAGTGTGGGATGGAAGGGAGTCCTCTCCCAAACTGCTTTTAAATTTGTTTCTAATTAAAATTTCTGTATGAAACTTTTAACGTTCACAAGACAGGGTAATACATACACATGTTTTTATTCATCTGGAGAAAACATTTTGATTTAGATGTTTGTGCTTTAGCCACTGTAGTTTCCTGGTAATGTCTTGACCTAAGAAATCAGCCCATCTCTTGCTCTATGGGGCTTTCTGACATAACCCTTCTTGATCTGTTAATTACATCATTGTCTGACCTGCCTTTAAGTGGCGTTCCTTCCTGCTTCTGAGCTTTGTTGTGATGCCAGGCAGGGGGAAGAAAATTATTCAGCAGGGCTGTATGAATAATTGTGGGAGGGAAGGGAACCATTGATTAAAAAACGGGGTGGGCAGGGCACAGTGGTGTCGAGGAGGGAGGCACCATGATAAATGTGAAATTACAATGCCAAAAATATTGAGCTCTTATTCTCATATTCACTCCTACCTTCTTTGATAAGTTTTTATTGTTAGAAAAGCCGGGAATGGATTTTCTCCTCTTGGGCCTTTTCCTATAGTGGTAATGAGAACACGGAAAGAAGGCAAGAACAAAGAAATGTACTTTTTAGAGGGACCAACATTTTGCAGATGTTAAAATTTGCCATCCCACATGCCTGTACTCTGTAGGAGTTAGAGAATTAGCCTTTCACGGTGTCCTCTACTTTTTTGGCCATTATCTCCACAAATCTTTCCATATATTTCATAGGAAAAAATATAAAAATTAGATCTTATTGTTGTCACCATTATAAAAAAATTGTAAGTGAGGTGATGGATGTTTAACTAACCTTATCATGGTAATCATTTTGAAACATGTATACACATATATGTATACACACGTACATATGTCTGATCATTACACTGGATCCCTTACACTTACACAATGTTATGTATCGATTATATCTCAATAAAGCTGGAAGAAAATTAGATCTTATTAATAACTGTCCCAGACTTTATACATAACCTACTTGCAAATAGCAAGAACATTGTTTAGAAACAATACTTGCTAATACTTAAGAAGCTCCTCCTAGTGGAGTGTCTGTCCTTTTTACCTGCATGATAGTTAATAGGGATATATTTGCACGTCAGTTCCATTTTTAGAAGATAGCAGTCTCCAGGTTACAAATTTATAGTTTTATTTCCATCCTGGTAACTGTCGAGATGAAGATGTTAAACCTAAGGTTTTACAGACCGGAGTATTTTTTCACTTCCTGGTTTCCTCTGAATGAGGCTGAGAAGCAGGAGGCAAAGATACGGGGGGGGGGGGGTCCCCTTTCCTATCACCTGAGGGACAGTGGTAAACAGTCTCCTTCCTACAATGGCACTGTGATCTCACAAGGCCTGAGTAGGTGAATATTTACTTCCATCACATCTAAGAATTAAGTATTTCTTAGATTTGTTGGTACTAGAGAACAGTGTCTAATCTATTTTTTTTTACAAATAATGACAGATTGTCCTGTATGTGATGCCAGGCATCTATTCATTGGCCTTGAGCATTTGTCTTTTAAAAAGTAATTAAATAGATATAAAATATTTCTGTTGTCCTGATCTTACTGGATTTGTACTGGCTCATCTAGTCCTTGAATGACCAGAGAGTGGGTCAAAGATGCCAGCAGAGAGGAGAACCACAGCACTGGCCACTATGGAGGTCTACCATAAGTCCTTGCCTCACTACACACTAATACCCATTGCTCTGGCTGTTTTACAAGCCAGCTGGTCTACCTCCCATTCCAGACTCTCTTTAGAGTAGAACTTCAGCAGATTGCTATTGGCTGATAATGGCCAGCACTTCACTAGACTCAGTCAGTACTATTTAATAGCTTCTGTTAAGGACATGAACTGGAGGCAAAATAAATAATTGTGCGGAAGTGCCAAGGTCAACACAATACTAATTTTCAGATTTTGTTGAACAGACTCTCATTCCCTGACATGTCATTCTCCGTTGGTATTGGGAGAGCTTTCCTAACAAGGCAGAGATGGGATCTTTGATTGCTGTATCTTTCAACTCTTTAGAGTATTGGCTTCCTGAGAAAATCTGTCCATTATAAAGGCAACACTTCAGCCTTACCTTCCCCACCACCTACCTTCCTGAAAACATTTCCCTGTGTTAGCTCTCCGTGAGTCATGCATTCATATCTTTTATCCCAGCTACCTCACAGGAATGACTCAGTGTCCTACATGGGCAGATAAACATTTCGGGAGTATTCATGTGTCTCCTCTTCTGTTTTAGCCCTTTTTCTTGAGTAAATCGTAGACTTTCAGAGCATAATTTGGAATTAAGACCTCAGCACAGATCAGCTGGACTTTTACATAAATATTCTGTTACATCAGTAATAACCAGTTGATTCAGTTTGTTCACGTTCTCCTTCTCTTGATCTCTTTACTTGTGCTTTATCCATTTATCTGAACTTTAAAGTTTTTGCTGAATGGTGTAAAAATTCCTGAGCCATTAGGTTAAGTATCCTGGTGAAACATTATCCCTTCCAACGGCATTATCTTTTTTGTGCAATGGAATAATTGCCGTGATTTTCAGTAGTGAAACAGGCGTAAACTACTTTAGTTAAAAATACTTCGAATGTTGGCTCTCCCACCCTCTGCATTTTTGGAGCAGATTGCTTTTTCAGGCCGTCAGCGAATATGAAAATTCCTTATACATCCCATGCTTGCAGCATGGTTTGTGAGGTATTCCTCTCCTTGGCAATTCTAATGAACACACATGGGGTAAAAGTGACTTTTCTGTTCTGTCCTATCAGATAGTACTAGCTTCTCACATAACGAACGCTTGATAGTGCCAGAGACAATCAGGCTAGGTAGAACTGCTGGTTCCCCTTTCTTGGTAATTTGGTGCAAGATCAGATGTTTTAAAGGGACTTTCTTTGCCTGCACGCCCCAAGCCATCTGCCCTGTATGTGGCTGCTTATATTTAAGCAAGTGACACTTCTACAATTTGGGTGAAGTCCGCCCTCACCACTCCACCCCACCCCCAGCCCTGCAACCAACTTTAGAAAGTTCAAACCTAAAGGCAGCTGTCAGGTTTCTTTCTTTTCTTTTTCTTTTTCCCCCCACCATGCCCCTTGTGTGCTCTGACAAAATTCTTTTCTGATTGGGTTCTTGACACCCGAAAAGAGGCTCGGTCACGTTTGTAATAATTATAAAAGCAATGATAACTGTTACTGTTCTAAAACAAGCAGGAGGGTAGAACATTCAAGTCACTTTCTTATTTTAGGTAAAACAGGAGGTATGAGGCAGAACAAGTCGAGCAAGCTAGTGAGAAGGAATTGCCGGCTCTCTGGACGGAAGACTTTCCTTGAAACCTGGAGGGAAGTGGGTGTGGACTCTCCGTGTCCCTGTGCAGATATAGTCCTGTGGAAGGGTCAGGAGCTGCAGGGCTGTGGTCACCTTCTCCGGACACCCCCTCTGAGATTCATGCCATGTGTGCATGATTGGCAGGGGGGCGATGAGTTTCTGCTGCTGGTGGTTGCATGTCAGGGACTGGGGAATCCTAAAAAGACATAAATGGAGGACAGCTAGACACCTTGGAGCCATTCACCAACATCTCGAGGGAGAGAACTTCAGCATTCCCCCGATGATTGCTTGAAGAGCTCTCTATGTAATGAGTCAATGGGGAAAGGATTTCTTGTTTGATGCTCTTTTTTTCTTTATGAAGCACTCCCTGTGTGTCATTCATTTTTAAAACATTCGTTATTGATTTTGCCCAGAGTGAAAAACCAAGAAGCTGGTTTTCCAACTGTGCCTGGCACAGTTCTTCAGCTTCTGTGATGGTGCCTGGGAGGCTGCTGAGGGAAAGGTCCAGGGGACCTGGCCCGGTGCTCCCAGTACTGCTTCCACTGGCACTGGTTTACCTTATCTCCTTGCCACGGTGGCAGTTTACTTAAGATTGTGTTTGTGTAAAATTCCATTGCTTGAAAAATGTTTGAATGCCATCACTTTAGGGAATTGGTGTTTATGGCGCACAGAAAAATAAATCAGTTCTTTTTGAAGAATCGTTTCGGATTGCTCACATCTCAGCGAGATGAAGTATGTGACCTCCTTCCTCTGTCCCAGTCACAAGTGCAGCCTTGTTTGGAATGCTTGGAATTTTTGTTGTTGTTTGAACAAAACAGGTCTCTGCTTTGGAAAAGGCTTTTGTCATAAAAATATTTATATATATAAAATATCCTTTAAACACTTGTATATAGATATTAGACCACTTTATTGAGGCATGATTGACAGGCAAGAAGCTGTACCTATTTAATGTAGACAACTTGATGAGTTAGAAGATAAATATATACCTGGGGAACAGCATATTGCTTCTATTTAACAATTCTATATTTTATACTTGAACATTTGCTAAGAGGGTAGCTCTTATGTGAAGTGCTCTTACCACAAATACACGTACACAAGTAATGACAAGTAAAGGGAGCAGGAGGAAACTTTTGGAAGTGATAGATATTTTTATATTTTTTATAGCTTCGATTTGTAACTCACAGAGTAAGGAGTGAGCACTTAATGTGTGTATTTCGAGATATAAGATTATGTTTCAGATGGCCATGATAAACACAATTTCTAGTTCTGCCTTCAAAAGACAGTTTCTAAGAGATAATCTAAGAAGTATTCAATTACATATTCGTTTCTCGAGTGTTATATGTCTCTTTCTAAAAAAATAAGATAGAGGCACCCGGCTGGCTGGGTAGAGCATACAACTCTTGGTTTCAGGGTCATGAGTTCGAACCTCACATTGGGGGTAGAGGTTACATTAAAAAAAAAAAATATATATATATATATATATACACACACACACACACACACAGAGAGAGAGAGAGAGAGAGAGAGAGAGAGAGAGAGAGAGGGAGAGAGGGAGAGAGAGAGACTGTAAGAAATAATTGACTTTGTTGAAGAATACCTAGATCTCCTGCCAGGTTGGAACAACAGGATTTACCCATTCATAACCTCTTCCTTCAAATGGGCTCTTGGTGTAATTGACATTTGTGGTGTGAGCTTGTTTGGCCTGTGTCATTCCCATCTTCCCTCCTCAGGAAGCATTTACTGGCTACATTTCTTCTACTTCTTCCTCTCCCTCCTCCCCTCCCCTTTCTCCTCCCCCTTCCCCCCTCCTCCCCCCCTTCTTCTTCCTTTTCCTCCCCGTCCCCCTCCTTCACCTCCATCTTCATCTAAAATTGTATTAAGTTTTAACATTTTAATTCCAGGATAGCTAAAATACGGTGTATATTAGTTTCAGGTGTACTGTGCAGTAATTCAATAATTCTATGCTCATCGTGAGAAGTGTACTGGCTCCGTTTCTTCTTGATGTTTGACTTGGGATTTCTCTTTTCCAGGGCAGAGATAGTCAGAATATGTTGTATGTGCCATGTTGGGAAAATAGAGATGTGAAGACAGCAGTTGGGGGAGATGAGTGATATGTATGTTATGGAACTGGGGTGTCTTGGAGAAACAAACAGGTGATAGTTGTCTAAGCATAAACTGGGAAGAGGAGAGAGATAAAATGACTCATTTTTACTCCTAATTGACCCTCAAGAAAGATTTTTTTTTTTTAACTTCAAAACACTGAATTTGGTAGGCATGTTGATTTGCTCTCAGATGATAGCTCATTAATAGTTAATCAAATAAGAACACCATGTCTTGAACCTTATTGGGCCTTTCCCAAGAAATATCATGGAAGCTGATCATCGGTTAGCTTTCAATTCAGTTTTATTTTTAATTCAGTCTACTACTCAGGGAGTAGGTGAAAAACCGTGAATATTTCAGGTTACGAGAGTTAGTAACTATTGATTCTTTCTGGTATGACATTAAGATAGTTAGTGCAGCTACATCTTATAGATGTTTTTTTTCCTTCCATCTAATCCAGTTTGTTTTTCTCTCCCTTGAGTTTGTATACCTAAATGTTGAGACGTAAGCCACCGTGAGGCTATGTAACAAATGCCGAACATGTACTTTCTTTTGCCCAAAAATGGGGACGAAAAGAGTCTGGTTCTCGTAGGGGGAGAGGCTGTTTACAATGATTTCTGTGGCCAAATTTATTAGAATTGGCCACAGTCTTTTAAAATAGTAAGAACTTTAGGATTTTGCCTCTCTTTAAATGGAACATGGAATTTCTTGATATGATCCAAACTATAGAAGATTATTCCCACAATTATTTGACCTCTTTTAAAGATTGTCTGAATAAAAACAGATGGAAAGGCTTCAGCTCTATTTTTTTTTTTCATTGTAGGAAAATCCTTTCTACAGTCATGCCGTGTTTGGAGACAGATTTCACTCTGTACAGTTTGAGTGAACTTATGATACTTGTAGTCATGGGCTTTTTGTCTCTTTCTCTCTTTTTTCCCCCTCTCTCCTTACCCCTTCTTCCTTCTCTCTCTCCATGTTCCATCCCTCCATGTAACATCCACCATGAGGCAACTCTGGTGTAAAGGACCAGGCACTGGGCTTGGACTCAGAAGATGGAGGTTTGAATTTTTCTCTGCTATATCCAAGCTCTGAGAACTTTGGCAGATTATTTAACTTCTCAGGACCTCAATTCCTCTATAAAATGAAGGAAAGAATCCTCGTGGTTGCAAAAGTTGAAACGAAATGACATATATGAAGGAGCACAATTAACACTGATGCCCTGTTGAAAAAAAATTATTGGTATGAAATATACATAACATGAAATTTACCATTTCAGTCATTTTAAGTGTATAATTCAGTGGCATGAAGCACACTCACAGTCTTGGGCAATTAGCACCCTATCCATTTGCAGAATTTTGTCATCATTCCAAACAGAAACTCTGTACCCATGAAATGGTAACTCTCTATTTCCCCCTGTCCCAGCCCCACCTTTCTACTTTCTGTCTCTATGAATTTGACTTGCTAGGTACCTCACGTTGATAGAATCACACAGTATTTGTCCTTTTGGGTCTGGCTTATTTCACTTAGCATAACGTCTTCAAGGCTCATCTGTGTTGCAGTGTGTGTCAGAGTCTCATTCCCTTTTAAGGCTGAATAATATTCCATTGGATGTTTATATCACGTTTTGTTTATCCGTTCATCTCTCAATGGGCATTTGGATAGTTTCCACCTTTTGGCTGTTGTGAACAATGGTGTTAGGAACACTGGTGTGCAAGTATCAGTTTGCAGCCTGGTTTCAGTTCTCTTGGGCGTACACCGAGAAGTGGAATTGTCGGATCATATGGTAATTCTTTGTTTAATTTTTTTGAGTGACATCCTATTTTCAAGTGTCTTTTTTTTAACCTGTTGGATTGTGGCGATGCAATTCCTAAATGGTGTGGTTTGTTCCCTGTGGTCTTTTCATTCCCATAATTTACAGGAGAGGAGTCAGGATGGTGGGGTCACTGTCCACGTCAGGACTCCAGGAGCACCTTGCCAAGGTGGCAAGCTCTGTCGCCCACGGTTGTCGGAAATGCCTTTACTGTGTGCCTTGACAGTGTGGAAGGGGAAGGTTTGCCCTGGTGGGGCCCAAATGTGTTGAATGAATATAATATTCAGCTGTATGAATGAATATAATATTTTCTGCTTTGGACCTTCCTGTAGGGATTGAGGAGACCGAAGAAAGCTGAGGACAGGCTGATGGGCTCAGGTGGGAAGTTGCAGTATCTCACCATGACCACCGAAAATCCGACGGCGGGAGACCTGGCTCCAGCCCCCCTTGTCACTTGCAAACTCTGCTTGTGCGAACAGTCCCTGGACAAGATGACCACGCTCCAGGAATGCCGCTGCCTCTTCTGCACAGCTGTAAGTTTTCCCTGATGCCTGCGTCACGAGCGCAAGAAACTACAGAAGGGGAGAACTGTAGAAGGATGGGATCGGCTTCCATGGCTTTCTGAGAAGCCAGGGTTTGTGATAACAGGCCCCTGTTTTGGAGAGCAGTTCCATGTTTGGCTCTGTCTCCAAGTAGTACCTTGAATGGGAAATCTGGTACTTACTGGTGTTTAGGCAAAGGGTAATGTAAGTGTGAAATTTAATAATTGGTTAAATAAGCAGAATCTGTTCTTAAAGGAGTAGGCAAGGAACAAAATAGAAATATTTCTAACACGTCTTAATTAACTACCATCTGTAAGGAGTTTGTCAGATATTTTGAATGATGGAGAAAGCAGGTAGCAATTTACTGAATTTTCTTTCATAGACTTGCTCTTTCCTACAAAGTACATGATACCTAATTCTTTGACTTTGTCATATCTCCTTCTTTTTCTTTTTCTTTCTTTCTTTTTTTTTTTTAAAGATTTTATTTATTTATTTGACAGAGACAGCCAGCAAGAGAGGGAACACAAGCAGGGGGAGTGGGAGAGGAAGAAGCAGGCTCCTAGCAGAAGAGCCTGATGTGGGGCTCGATCCCAGATCGCTGGGATCACGCCCTGAGCCAAAGGCAGACGCTTAATGACTGCGCCTTCTTTTTCTTTTTTCACAATATGCGGGGTGGTACTTATTCCTCCTAATGAAGAGAAGCCTGCAGATCTCCAGGGGTGGGCTTGTCTCTTTGATTCTGACACTTGATATCAATGTCTGTGACCCTGACCGCACAGATCCCTGAAGGTTGGTTGGTTAAGGTGTGAAGATAGGAAACAGACTGATAGATTCTAAGTGGCTGCTAGAAGCATGAACCCAGGTGGTCTTAATCAAATTTTCATTTATTCAAGTGTCTTTTGAGCTCCTGCTGTGTACCAGGGACTCTGCCGGGTGATGGGAATATAGCCGTGAATGAGATGCTTCCCACAGGGTAGATGGACGCATTGAAGGAACCTTATAAGTTTAGTGAAATCATGGGAAGCGCGACGTACCCAAAGGAACGTCTCACCCACTTGGGGGTGGGAGGGACATCCTGGTGGCAGTGATCTCTGAGCTGAGGCTTTAAACAAGGGTTGCAAAGTGATACTCGTGGGCCATGTCTGGGCTTGACACATTTTTGTTTCCCCAATTGGGAAATTTCATGAAAGAATGAAGAAGTGGTAAGATACAGCTACTCTGGGTCTATGTTAATAGGCCCAGAAATAGATGATCTTTCCTCTCTCTCTCTCTCTCTATGTATATATCATAATCATCAATTCCTATCTATATATCTATTCTTTTTTTTTAAGATTTATTTTTATTTATTTTAAAGAGAGAGCAAGCAAGCACACGAGTGGGGAGAGGGGCAGAGGGAGCAAACCCCAAGCAGACAGCACGCCCAGCACAGAGCCCAACACAGGGCTTGATGCCATGACCCATGAGATCATGACCTGAGCCGAAACCAAAAGTCAGATGTTCAACCCGCTGAGCCAGCAGGTGCCCCTCCTCTGTTTATATTACCTGCCTCTCTCCTGTTTGTATTTGCATCAACTACGCTTTTAAACTGAAGATGGGTGAAGACTCACGCAGGATGTGTGCTGGGATCTCAGTGTGGCAGAGGCCTGATGCCTCAGTTACAATATTTACCATTTATCTTTGCTGGTGCACCTTGTATGGGCAGACTGTTAATACTTATTATACAACAAGTATAATAATCACCAGACAAAGGTGGGTTTAATGCTCTGACTTGAGAAGCAAATTGAATTGTTCAGTTCCAGTGACCAGCGTCAAGGGGAGCAAGGAGAAAGGAATCAGTAAGGAAGTAGAATCATTTATCAAGAGCTATGTTTACTAAGCATAACTTAAAAAAAAAAAACAACCAGTATAACTAAAGTTAAGGTGAAATAAATTTTGCTCCATCTCTTTTTGCTTAGTTAATTTAATCAGCACGACATGTTCTCAAGCTCGTGTATATCAATTAAAAAATTTTTTTGAATTGAGAATTAGGGTGGGGAGAAGCCTTAGGATGATTTTTTAGGTAAAAAAGAAAGTGACTAAAATCCTTCTCCCAGGTCTCTAATTCTGAGATCCAAAGATGGCAGCGAATAGTACTGTTCATCCATTTAATCATTCGGTCCCCACGGAGCCCTCCCCATGTCCAGGAACTGTTGTAGGCTCTGGAACTTACCAGTTTGAGAAACAAAGCCCAGCAGAGATTGTTGCTCTTAGGAGCTCGCATTCATCAAAGGCAGTTGCATAATAAACAATAAACCTAATAAATGGACGAATTATACAGGATTGGGTAATAGGGCTTCGGGAAGAAATAGAGCTGGGCGAGGAAGGTGCAGCCCGGGCCGGCGATGTTGCGTTTCTAGTAGGTGTCAGGACGAGGGCTCGACTTCGGTGCTGGTTCTTCCTCTTCTTGTTGGCCTGTGTTGCTTAAGGAAGTGACCGTGTCATCCAAGGGGTGGCTTCAATTTCCTTTGGTCTTGCTTGGCTGCCGAGGGCTGTGCTTCCGAAGGGATTATTTCTCTGACTTTCTCACCTGTGTTTCAGACCCTTGCCTAATCCTTGAAATAAATGAGTCAGAAGCAATGTTTGGTTAAAGGCAGGATGGAAATTTGTGTCTCAGGGTGACTGATGTTGAACAGGCAGGATCTGGAATTGAGTTTTTGCGACGAGACTTAGCAGGTCAGGATTCCCGTTCGTGCACCAGCGTCGGGTGGAGAAGTACACACGCAGACGCAGACGTGGTGTCTGATCCTGTCACAAGCATTGTTGCAAGAGTTCTTAGTTCCCTGTTAAAAACAACACAATGGCTTCTCGGTTCTCCTTTGGCAATTTGACGGTGGGAGCTAGGACATGTAGATTGTTCTGTCATCTGTGATCGTACTTCCTCATTGTTGGGGAGTGAGTGCTCCAAACCAGAAAGTCAAATGGCTTGGTATGTTTGATATCCCTCCAAGTCTGGAACTTTCTGTGCCTATAAACATTAACCTTCCCTGGCTTCCTGATACCCCATTCCCTTTGATCTACCAAAATAGTAAGCTGCATGTAGTTGATTACATTAGTGTCTGTAAATTTGCAATTGGCATCAGACTCACCTGAAATACTGCTCTAACTTTTTATTGTTTAGATCTCTTATTTCTCCTTTTAAAAAGCTATCAAAGGATGTGTCTGATCCCCCAGATTTTAGTTTGCACTTACATATTAGATATTAAATATATTTTTTAAAGATTTTGTTTATTTATTCGAAAGAGATAGAGACAGCCAGCAAGAGAGGGAACACAAGCAGGGGGAGTGGGAGAGGAAGAAGCAGGCTCCTAGCAGAAGAGCCTGATGTGGGGCTCGATCCCAGAATCCTGGGATCACGCCCTGAGCCGAAGGCAGACGCTTAACCACTGTGCCACCCAGGCGCCCCTAGATATTAAATATTGATATTAAAGATACCAAGTGTGTTTTGTGTTTTCAAGGCTGAAAAGAAATTTGTGATTTTGTTTTTTGAAGTTTTATATATTTATTTGAGAGAGAGAGAGAGACAGAGAGAGCACGAGCAGGGAGGACAGGCAGAGGGAGACGGAGAAGCAGACTCCCCCCTGGGCGCCCAGGACCCTGAGATCATGCCCAGAGCCAAAGGCAGACGATTAACCGACTGAGCCACCCAGCGGCCCCTTGTGACATTTTTAAATAGGGCATATACTACTAATTTCCAGTTTTAAATATGATTGGTTGGCATATCCTAATTACTGGCTGGGAAAGACGTCTTGTGCATTCTGTGTCTTTAAAATAGTTTTGCTGAGAGAGTTCTCCCTCCCCTCCTCATTAGGCGGGTGACCAAATGGAATGGTCCTCCTGCTGGATTCTGCATACTTTCATAGATTTAATAAAGCTTTCTATACCTTTTATCCTTGTCTTGTTTTCCCTAAGAAGTATCTCTGACCAGGTTGCTGTGAGCTTGAATTCTTTCTGTTTCCAAGATCAATGTGCCCTGGGAGAGCAGTATGGATAGATGTGAAGTGTCTGACTTGACCTTGGATGTGAACCAGCTCATTCCCTATCTTTAGGGAGATCTGGCCTTTAAATAAGTGCCCCCAACCCACGTGTGTTCTATGGACCTCCAGCTCTGCGAAACAGAGGTGATCCGTGAATAGAGTGTTCCATGGTCAAATTAGCTCAGAAACTGGTATGTTCTCTCTTCCTCTCTTGGAAGGGACATAATGCACTTGAGAGGGTCTGTGAAATCTTGTGGTTAAAAGAAAAGCAAGGGGACCCTGTTTAAATCATATAGCTAGTTTCTTGTTAAAGGAACTTCGTGTGTTCTGTTTCTGATGGTGGTTTCCGTTAGACTATTTGCTCAGCTTTAATATACAGAAGAAAGTACAGTGTAAAGCAAGGAAGTCTATACAGGACAGAAATGGGCGTAGCTCTCATTAACATGACTGAACTCATAGATCATGAGGTGCCTTGTGGAGCCAAAGAAGTTGATATTGGGGGGGTTTTGGAGAGAGGTGTTGCAAAATGACTCTAAGGGTAACGATCTCAGGGATGTTAGTGTATTAACTAATGATATGCAGAAACTCTCTCTCTTCCCTTCTCTCTCTCTCCCTCTCTCCTATGGATTCAAATAACCCAAACACGAAAATTCCAAATTTCCTTTCCTGGCATTTGCAACATACTCTTTCAGATAACACCACACCGTTATAATTCAAGTGGAAGAAAAAAAAAATTCACAAAAGTCAGTTATCAAAGGAGGGAAAATTTGTGGGTTTGCTCCCTGGTGAGCAATTTTTGCCTCTCTGATTTATTTTGGAAGCTATTTCTGTCCGCCACGAATTAAAGAATAATGGAAACACAGTTGCTTGTTTTTATAACCTAGATAATTTCACCTGAAAAGAGTCGGTATGTTGGGCATGGCCTATTTACCTTTCAGATTACAGACAGGATGTGCTGAGCAAAAAGAAAATAACGTCCAGCCTTATTCTTGCCTTTTTTCCATTACATTTCGTTGGCTCTAAGTAGTTAGAACTCCTTTTACTATTCATTTCTCTGAGCCAAATGGATTTTCCAATGTTTAAAAAAAGTGAGAGGAAATATAAAACTTTTTAGGCCAAGCCCTTCTTTTCCTTGGGGCCTGTTGAGTGACCTTTAAGAAAAGCCCACATACGGCCTGGGAGACGTTTACAGTTTGGAAAGAGTTTCAGTGTGTGCGTGCACTAGTGCGCGTGTGTGTTTGTGTGCGTGTGTGTTTGTGTTACTCGTGCTCACAAGTGTGTCCACACGGGGTGGTAATTTTCAAATGAAGCCGAGAACCTTCGGTGGTTCTTTCCGGGACTCTAACTGATAGCTATAGTAGGATTTTGGAAGGAGTGCTGTCTTTCTGCTGCCATCTCCGTGTTCCCTTTCCAGTGGTGGGTAACCCATGCAGATTTGGAGGGAGAGAGAGACCCCAGCTCAGGGTCAGTCTTCGCCATCCATGAGTGTGACATTAGGCCAGATCTTCGGCTTCTCTGAACCTTAGTGTCCTCACCTGGGGGGTGGAGGGAGGTAGGGGAGGATCGTGGCGATCTCAGAGCGTTGTGGGGGGCGTCAGGTGGGAACCCCAGGGCAGTTGCTAGCTCAGAGCCAAGTCTCTGGTGAGTTGGTGTTGTTGCTGCTTTCTTTCCTGAGTTCCATCAGTATGCTGAGCTGTTCTGTGTTTCAGTAACTATTTTAGAGAAAGGAAATCCTGTAAAGACTTGACTGCCTTCCTCATTAGCCTTTTATAAAAAGAGAGTTATAGAGGCGGTTTCAGCCTTACTGCTATTCCGAGACACCCACAGACTCACAATTAGGATAGAGAGAGGTTTCTCTGTTGGATTTGTCCGAAGATTGGCTGATGGCTGGCTGCTTCAGCTGAAGAGGTACAAGTGGGACTTAGAGGAAAAGCAATACAACTTTAACAGTGAACAGAAGAGGGTGTTTACCCAAAGAGTATGAAAACACGAATTCAAAAGGATATGCACCCTATGTTTATTGAGGCATTATTTACAATAGCCAAACTATGAAAGCAGTCCAAGTGCCCACTGACAGATGAATGGATAGAGAAGATGTGGTGTATATATACAATGGAATATCACTCAGCCATAAAAAGGAACAAAATGTTGCCATTTGCAACAGCTTGGATAGATCTAGAGGGTATCCTGCTACTTGAATTAAGTCAGTCAGAGAAAGACAAATACCGTATGATTTTACTCATATGTGGAATTTAAGAAACAAAACAAACGAACAAAGGAAAAAAGAGACCAAAAAAATAGATCCTGAACTCTAGAGAACAAACAGATGGTTAGCAGAGGGGAGGTGGGTGGGGGTTGGGTGAAGTAAAGGGAATCAAAGAGGGCGTTTGTCCTCATGAGCACTGAGTCATGCATGGAGGTGTTGAATCACTGTATTGTGCACCTGAAACTAACACTGTATGTTAACTATACTGGAATTAAAAGAAAAATGATAAAAATAAAACCTTAAAAAAATCATAATAGCGACTAGATCAGCACATTCCTGATGCATGTAAGGATCAGATGGAAGTGTCTCAAGCTACCATTTATTTAAAAGCTACTTCTCCCCAGTGGAATAACCTGCTGGCTTGATAGGTATAGTCTAACATCACTTTAAGTATTTTTTATTAGGAACGCTCTGGAACGGCAAGAAATCATGAAGCATCGCAGGCCAGCGAGGTCACAAAAATTTTATGTCCCCTCCTCTGGTCGTGACCTGCCAGCCTTTCTGAATCTTTCAAATTCTCTAGTTCTCTGAATTCCCCTGTCTTCCAGTACTGTGGGATGGACAGAAGTCCACGCGGCCAGTGTAAAGCCCTCTCTTGTTCTGTTGGTTTCTGGTAAAAATATGCGGTGTATAAGGTTAGTCTTATGGGTAAAGTGAATTTACCTTTGTCAGGTTTTCAGAGCCTTCGTCTGTCATTGTTTGCTTGTAAATGACTTCAGTATTCTCACTGCTTGAACTCAAGAGTTCCCATGATCAGGCTGTGATGACTGTGTATTAGGCAAGTTGCTGATTTGAAATGTAAATGTTGGTACTAATTTTCCCACCGAGGGGGTTGCTGCAGGACAGATAGGATCTGAGAAGTGGGAGCAAATTGTAACAGCATGAGAAACAGAGTAGGGATGACTCAGGAGGACTTGGCTTTCTGGCCCCATGATCTCATCCATGCCTAGTGCTCACCACTCACTTATTCAAGGCGAGTGGTGAAATGTACCAAGAGGGAAGAGCGGCCAAGGGAACCACACTCTGCAGGCTGAGCGACTCTGCTGTAGCTCCTCTCTCTGGATGCCGGTCTGGTTCGGTGTCTATGAGACTGGGTTTCAAATCTGGTTGCTTGGGCTTCATTTCTTGCACGTATACAAAAATATTTATTGTGCCATGTATAGTTCTGAGGGTCAAGATCTAGCGGTGAGCGGTGGGATCAAGGCCTGGTTTTCAGAGAGCTCAAATTGTAGGCAAAGCACGGATACTGACAAACAGATACGGAAGTCAGATGATGATGGAGGCTCTGAGTTAAAACAGAGTAGGGTGAGGCGGGTGGTGAGTGCTGTAGGAGAGGGGGTTTCTGCTATGTGTTGGATGGTCAGGGAAGCCTCGCTGATAAGGGATTCCTTGGGCAGAGGCCTGGAGGATGGAGGAAACAAGCTGTGTAGGTATCTGGCAAAGAGAGCTTTTGGCAGAAGGGAGCAGCGTGGAGGTCCGACACTGGGCTTGTGCTTGGTGTTCGGGTATAGCAAGCAGGGGGAGTGGCAGAGGGAGAGGGAGAAGCAGACTCCCTGCTGAGCGGAGAGCCTGATGTGGGGTTCGATCCCAGGACCCTGGGATCATGACCTGAGCCGAAGGCAGATGCTTAATCCACTGAGCCACCCAGGCAGCTGATTTAACTATGTTTTAAATGGATCACGGTGTTAATAAGGGCCATCCAGAGAAACAAATCCATTGGACATAGATCTACATAGCTCCAGTATGAGATATAGATACATGTGTGTATGTATAGATTTATTTTAAGGAACTCGCTCATAGTTACGGAGGTGAAGTCTCGTGATCTCCTGCCTACAAGCTGGAGACTAGCCTCAGGAGAACCACTGGTGTAAGTCCCAGTCCGAAGGCAGGAGAAGACCAATGAGTTAGCTCATCTGGTCACGCAGAGGGAAGGAATTCTCCCTTCCTCTGCCTTGTGGTCCCCCCCCTCAACTGATTGGGTGAGGCCCACCCACATGGGGAGGCAGTCTGCTTTCCTCCATCTACGAGTTTAAATACCAGTCTCATCTGGAAACAGCCTCATAGATCCACCCAGAAATAATGTTGCACCCAAATATCTGGGCATCCTGTGGCCTGGTCAAGTTGACACATGAAATTAACCATCAGAGTCACCCCGGCTGCTTCATAGAGAATTAACTACAGAGGCAAGGATGAAGGCAGGGAGACTAGTTAGAAGATAAATACGGTAATCCAGGCCAGAGGTGAGAGTGGCTTGGACAAGCGGGTGGTAGCCACTCATGTGTTTGGGTAGTCTAAGGCTTCGTTTTCTTTTACAGAATATAGGGATAATAATCACCGAAGGTTACGAGAAGATTGCAATAGATAATCTGGGGAAAGCATTTAGTCCAGGGCCTGGAATGCAGCTAGTATGTCCATAGGTCTCTACTAATTTTAGTGTGATCATCAAAATTTTGCTTGAAAACCTCTAGGATTGGGACATACCATGACACTGACTCTTCAATTACAGAATTTTAAATTATTATTATTATTTTTTAAAGATTCATCTATTCATTTGAGGGAGAGCACATGTGAGTGGGGGGAGGTGCAGAGGGAGAGGGAGAGAGACAATCTCCAGCAGTCTCCCCACTGATCACGGAGCCAGACTTGGGGCTCGATCCCAGGGCCCTGAGATCATGACCTGAGCAGAAATCAAGAGTCGGACAGTTAACCGACAGAACCACCCAGGCACCTCTGCAGAATTTAAAATTCTAAGCTGTCTTTCCTTATATCCATTTGAAACCTATTTCCATATAAAGTCTACCTATTAGTCTGCTCTCTAGAACAAAACTGGTTGAAATATAATTTTTATTCTGCTCACTAGCTCTATATTATTTGAATGAAGCTAATCCTATTGTTAGGACAAGATTGCTCATTAAAAATTCTCCCACGGTGCTCCATCCATTGTGGGGATATTATTAAATAGAACTCCATTCCCCACCCCTCCACCCTTTTGTTGACACAAGCTTTTGGAATGAGCTTTATTTGCACAACGTTCTTGACTTTGATCATGGGCTGAACAAGTACTTGAGGCGTTTCTATATTCTCTTAGGAAAGCATATGGTATCAGGAAGGGGGGGTGGTACTGGAATACGGAAGATTTAATTTCTTTTCCACAAAGAAGGTTATAAAAAGATGGTACGTTGGCAATCTGTGTTGGTGTTTTGTGGAGAGTCTTTTTTTTTTCCACAGCATACCTTGCCAAAGTTTAATTTTTCAAACCACGTATCAGAATACGATAGGCTGGCCACACATGCAAACCATGACCAGAGAGCAGGCAGAAGTGGGAGTAGAGTGAGAGAACTTTCCCTCACAGCCACTGAGTCACCAAAGCTTTTCTATTTATTCTTTCGTAGTTGTATCTTTATTCCAATTTCCTGTAAGTCTATTCTCATCTTTTTTTTTTTTTTTTAAGATTTTATTTATTAGAGAGAGAGAAAGCATGCACACACAAGCAGGGGAGGGCAGAGGGACAACAGACTCCTTGCTGAGTGGGGAGCCTGACTCAGGGCTTGATTCCAGGACTCCGGCATCATGACCTGAGCTGAAGGCAGACACTTAACCAACTGAGCCATCCAGGTGCCCCAGTGTGTTCTCATCTTAATCCTTATTCTGCTCTTCCAGTTGATACGGCCACGTATCCTGGGTGGATAGGTGTAACCAGTCCGGTTCTCCCGTGGGAAGCGGACACTCCGATGAGGGAAGTACAGTGTGCTATGGGAGCATAATGGAAGCCACCTAAACTAGACTCAGGGAGGTCAGGGAAGGTTTCCTGAGTGGCTAAGACTGAGAGAGGACTAGAAGGTTGCTTGATGGCAGTGTTGGTGAGGCTGTGGACAGGAAGAGTGCCCCAGAGAGAAGGGTCAGCCACACTTGGTGAATGCACAGAGCCAAGGAAGGGCGGCATACTGAGGAACTGCACTGAGAGACGTCCCTGGAACATATTGTGGGAGGTGTGGGGGTGTTTGAGCATGAAGTTGGAGAGGGAGGATGGGGAGGGTCTTGTAGACCTTGTTAAAGAGCATTATGGAACCACCGAAAGGCTTTGTTTGGGAACGGGGTAGGTAGGATGGCTCTGGCACAGAGTGGAGAATGGTCTGGAAGGGAGCAAACGAGGGGGGGGGCGATGAGATCTTGGAGAACACTCCCCTCATCCACATATGCTGTATTTATCACGGCAGACTGCAGTTTTGAAGTCTGGAGTGTGCAAAGTATTTTCGTGTCCCAATTTCTCCTTCCTATGCATTTGGATACTAATGTCTGATTTTTTAAAATGTTGCTGTCAAAATGCCACTCCTGTCATTCTTTCAGGCACTCCTGCTCGAATCATATTCCCTAGGGCTGACGCTGAAGTCCTGTTGCACCGTGTCTGTCCAGATCACCTTCTGCTGCCTCTTACGTGGTGATGCCTCTCAGGCTTCTGTGACTTTCCTTCTTTCTAGCATCTTCTTCTTTTCTTCCTTTAATACCCCACTGGCTTAGTTCCTAATGAAGTCTCATGGCCTGGTCAGGACAATTACGAGTCAACAAATACTTACTTTGACAAGCAAAATACTAGATTGGGGGGATTTATTGGTGAAAAGCTCAAACATGGTTCTTACCTGGTGGCATTGGTTACCCTAGTGTAAAAATGATCAACTCTGCTCTGAAAGCATTTAGTATTAAAATCAAGTCAAATAAATTTCTTACAAATATCTGTATTGCGGGGGCACCTGGGTGGATCAGTTGGTTAAGTGTCTGCCTTTGGCTCAGGGCATGATCCTCGGGTCCTGGGATCGAGCCCCCCATTGGGCTCCCTGCTTAGCTCAGCAGGGGAGTCTGCTTCTCCCTCTGCCTCTGCCTCTTCCCCCCGCTCATGCGCACTCTCTCAAATAAGTCTTAAAAAAAACCAAACCAACCAAGTATCTGTATTGCCTTCCATTCCCGCAATCTGACGACGATCCGTTTTAGCCTTGACCTGAAGTTCACTGCGGGCAGAAGCCCAGGAAGAAGGCATCACCAGTGACCACTGTTGCATAAGGATAGCAGCAACCATTTGTCCACGTGATTCAGCGTGAGATGTTGTTCTAAGTGCTTTAACTCATTCCATCCATAAAGTGATGACCCAAATCGGTCATTAAAACATATCCCTACTTTAAGGATCATGAAATCGTTACACCGTAGTTCCTCGTTTACTTGCCTTACAGACATTGGGGTTTGTGTGCTCACATTTTGAGGCCCACGCAGCCCTCCAATCATGCACCTGATTGCCGGTTTCCTAAAGTGCCTGGGTCCGGCAGCAGTGACGGTGCCGGAACCAGAGCTCCTGCAGTTAATGCCACTGCTTCTGCAAAGTTCGCAGTCCTTTCAGGGTGGGCTGTGCAGGGTGTTTAGTTCCTCTGTGTCTCTTTTTGTAGAAATGGGAAGTCAGCAGGCAAATGAAGGCCCCAAGGGACAAGGCAGGAGGAAAGGGCACAGGGGCTAATTGCTCTCTTCTCTTCCACTGCCAGCCTAGAAGGGCTTTGGGTCCCAGACTTTGATTTCAGCCACAGTGTAAAAGTTTGGTTCACCGAGTTCGTGTATGCAGAGGGGGGTAGAGAATGTGGTCAGAAATAGTGTGGAACCTTGGTTGCTTAGTTTCTTCCTTCTCACCCCATTTGTCCTTGCGCTCTCCTTTTTAAATTAAAGAAGGGGCAGAGGGAGAGGGAGAGGGAGGATCTTAAGCGGGCTCCATGCCTGGCGTGGAGCCTGACACGGGGCTCGATCTCGAGATCTGCCATCATGACCTGAGCAGACATCAAGAGTCAGACACTTAACCGACTGAGCCACCCAGGTGCCCCCATGCTGTTTTTAAAACAAAACAAAAACAAAAGCTTCCCACGTATGGATTGTACGATCAGTTCGCCTTCCAGACTCCTTCTCTGTGTGCAAATATGTGAACACAGGGATGGATACATGTTCATACACATCATTTAATAGAGAAATGGGATCTTTATCTATAGATATTTTTCTTTAATTTGAGATTTATAAATTTAACTTAACTGTATTGTGGGCATGCTTCTATGTAAGAGTATACAGACCCACCTTCCTTTTTAAGTGTTTGCTATTATAAATGAAAAGTTTTGGACTTGTGAAACTGTATCTATTTAGGAAAAATTTCTAGAAGTAGGAGTGCCTAATAAAAAGGTATGTGCAGTTTAAATTGGTATGTTGCCAGATTGTCCCACCCCCAAACTGTTGTGGCAACAGCCCCCACCGAATGGGTAGGAAAGCCCCCTTTTTTTGACACTCCGGATATTTTCAAATTTTTTACCTTCTCTAATCTGAGATGTGAAAAAGAACATATCTTATTGTTTAATCAGTGTTTCCTCTTTTAAGGAGGAAGCAAATTGTAGCAAAATAAGCTCATCTAATGAGTCTGTCTTTAAAAAATACACAGTATGTCCAGTACTAGTACAGTTTCAGCTGATTTTCTACCCTGGTATCCACAGTACTGTCAAGCTAGAAAAATGGGTCCTATCAAGAAAAGTGTATTGTATTTTGGAGACATGAATGAATAAGAACATACTGCTTATAATGTCGGTCCTAATGCGGGTGAGGGGGGCATTATCACACAGAAGAGTTTATGTTCCCTGATCAGATGTTACTATGTAGGAAAAGGAACTTATAAAAATGGAGCCAGGTTGAAGCCAAAGAGGTTGGAAACTCACTAGAAAATTCAGTGAACTCTAAAGCTCCCTTTTCTGACTATTGAAGTGCATCAAGGATCCTGGTGGATCCTTGCACTTTGGGTGGATCTCTGCACTTTGATCCTGGTGGATTTCAGTTGGGCGTGGCACCTCCTGGGATCAGGCTAGACCCGGTCAATACCTCATTTTCAGGGAAATACATAAGCTCTGTGTTAACCAAAAGCCTCAATGGTTTTCCCACCCCCGTAGGGAGGTCCTTTTGGTTTGACTCTTTTGGTGTTTGTGAGTTATTAGCCACATGAATGTAGGGTGGAGGGTTTTTATTCAATGTCTCTGACCCTCAGTTTATTCATCTATTAAAAAAATCAAGGAAGGACAAGCAAAGCCTTGAAGTACCTGCCATGTAATATGTGAAATGCAAGAGTACTATTTTTTCCCCCTATTGACTCTTACCCTCCGGTTTGCACATTAAGAAACCAGTGCGGGGGCACCTGGGCGGCTGTTGGTGAAGCGTCCGACCCTTGGTTTCGGCTCAGGTCATGATCTTAGGGTCGTGGGACTGAGCCCTGTGTTGGGCTCCATGCTGACTGTGGAGCCTGCTTGAGTTTCTCTCTCTCCTTCTCCCTCTGCCCCTCCCCCTCCTGCCCACCCCAACTCTCATGCGCGCACACTCTCTCTCTCTCTCAAAAAAAGAAAAAGAAACCACTACAGAATTAAGTTACTTGCCCAAGATCCATACTCTTAATTCCCGGATCATAGGGTTGTTTGGATGATAAGAGCGATGTTTGTGAAAATGCGTAATATACCGCCCAGGACATCGTATGTGCTCCCTTAATTTTATTTGTTAGCACGCACAATGGAAGAGCCCCATCATTAGGTTTTTACGATTCTATCGATTCTATCTGTAGTTTCTAAAGCTTGACGAGGGCCTATGTAATGCAAAACTGACAGCTGGTTTTCATGTACATTAAAGTTTAGTTAGTACAAAGAGGATGTAAAGAGCAACTGAATAAAAAAAAAAAAAATCCAACAAGTTTTCCAGAGACCAAAGCGTATAGAACCTGAACACACGTGTGGCCGGAGCCCCAGACCAAAGGACTGAGCCCCAGACCAAAGTGCTGTGAACTCTCAGCTGTGTGACATCAGGCACATTATTTGGGGACACCAAGGGCTAAGAGGTTTAAGGCAACTGCTTTGCACACTTGGAAACTCCCAGCACACGTCGTATAGATTCAGATGTTGAAACCAAAGTCAACCGTCAGGGCCCGACCTTCACGTTCAAAGACTGATGTTCTTCCACACCCAACGCACATCACATTGTGGAAGTTACTAGTAGTCACTAGAGGACTTGTTTCCAAGTGATTCCTGTGTGCTGAGGGTAATGGATAGATAGGGGACCCCAAAGCACAGAGATCCTTACTTACCACGGTGGGAAAAAAGAAATTCATAGCTGTAATAGCTGCTTTTCCTAGGTCGGGTGTTTATCCAAGTTGTTTTCATATGGAATGATGTCTAGTCTTTGAAGGACTTTAAAGTTTATGGTGTTGAGGAAAAAAAGTAGTGTTTTCAAGTAGCAAATATCCCAGTATTTTCTCATGCTTGAGTGTGAAATGAGGATGATAATACCAGTCTCCAAGTTGCTGTGAAGAGTGAATGAGAGAATATTAAGATGTGTATCACACCTACCGTTGGTGTTTGGCAGATACTCTCATCCCCATCGACCACCTTTCCCCCGTCTCTCATGTAAGGGACTTCAATTGTGGGCCAGGGGTTCCGCAAGTATAGTCTTCAGGGCAGCCGCTGGGAACGCGTTAGAATTTCAAGTTCTGGAGCCCCACCTACGAAGTCAGAAATGCTGGGGGAGGAGCGCAATGACCTGAGTTTCAGCTCCTCCTCCAGGGGGGCTGCCCTGGTCTAGGGTCTTTGCAGAGCACCCTTTGGGTGAAGTACATATGATTTGCTCACTCTCTTGTGCCGTCAAATACATAGACTCCCTCTGTCTCTTTTGTGAGCACTGACACACATTTCTGAAACATCATATGGCTTTGACTTATGATCTTTGCCTTAATAGTCTAATTGGCCAGACTATGGCGCTACCTCAGAATATTTGGGAGCACTTGGGTGGCTCTTGGTTTCGGCTCAGTTCGTGATCCCAGGGTCCTGAGATGGAGCCCCGCATCAGGCTCTGCTCTCTGAGAAGTCTGCTTGAAGACTCCATCTCCCTCTGTCCTTCCCCCAGCCCTCGCACTCTCTCTCTTTAATAAATAAATAAATAAAACTTAAAGAGAAATTGGAAAGTGCCTTTTCAAGGCCAGTAAGTAGGTTAGATTTTAACAAGACAGTCAAGACCAGTCTTGGATATGCAAGGCTGTGGATTTACTAAGAGAAAGAAAAAGAAGACTGACTCAAAAGAGGGCAATTAAAGTGCAAGTCAGCACCACCTATAACCCCCCCCCCCCCGATTTCTAGAAATTTGCTTTTTAGGAATGTCGAAAACATTTCTGCTTTTGCAGAATAAAGTCTTGGGGGAAAAAGATGAGATGAGGAATGGTTGCAATTTTGTTACCATCTCTATTATAGGTAGAAAGATATTCTGATTTTGCTATGAAGTTGTTGAACAAAATCATTTAAATTACTTTTGAATATTACAAGATGGCTCACATTCAACCTAGTCACTGTTAGTCCAGCTTTTTCAGAGTTCACATTTCTTAAATCTAATAAATTCCCTTTTGTAATTGTAGCCAAGGAGGAAGTTTGCTTAAGGCTTATGTCTTTTTTCTTTTTTTAAGATCTTATTTATTTATTTTTTTAAAGATCTTATTTATTTGAGAGGGAGAATGAGTGAGAGAGAGAAAAAGAGAGAGAGCAGGAGCAGGGGAGGGGCAGAGGGAGAAGCAGACTCCCTGCTGAGCAGGGAGCATTAATGCGGATGCAGGATGCAGCATCTGGATCCCAGGACTCCAAGATCCTGACCTGAGCTGAAGGCAGTCGCTTAACCGACTGAGCCACCCAGGCGCCCCCAGCTTAAGGCTTATGTCTATGCCAAACTGAAAGTAAGTCATTTCTAACTAGTAGTCGATGTAGAGAAACAATATCCTCTTGAAGAAATTAACAGCATCACTATTGTTTAACCTCTGGGTCATTGATGTGACCCATTTTGCATGCTGGCTTTGTAGGTTATATCCTACAGGAAAAAAAATGTAATCAACGATGAGTTAGCTTTTCTCATTTATACAATGTAAATATTCTTGAACATTTTCAAAAATTTCAATAATCATTAATGTTGCCACTATTAATTTTCATTAATAAGATTTTATTTCACTATAATTTATTCCAAACTGTGGTTTAAATACAATACAGATATTGGGGTTTTATATAAAATATAACATAAATGATTCTTGCTTTAAGGAACATTAAAATCTGAGATTTGGAAAATGGTGTAAATATTTTTTCTTTTTAGCTTAAAAATGTATACAACAGTTTGTTACGGGACTGTTGAAACATACAACAAAGGTGAAAGTATTTTAACAATGAATATCTATATTCCTCCCATCTCTGATTCCAACATTAAATTTTTACTCTACTTGCTTTATCATGCATCTATCCATCCATTTATCCTTCTATCCTTTGTAGGGATAAAACGGAGAGATATTGTGCATTCTCTAGTAGAATGAAGGTACTACATTTTTCACTGTGTTTACCTGGACTGGTTGAATGGATATATTTGATGCAGGTAACTTGCACAGCCCTACATCATGGCTGAAGGGATTTCTTGACCTTTGTTATTTGGGGTGTGTTTCCTTCTGTATTGCTGAGAAATTCTGTGCATTCTAGGATAGTCAGAAAGGCTCCCTGAGAGTTAAAATAGGGACTCGTTAGGTGCCCAGGAGGAGTATGGAGAAAGTGATAAATGAGTTCAGCAGAATTGCCCGCTGTTTAATCTGGGCTGTGCTCATTCTCACTGCCTGTCCTGGGCCTGTTGGCGAGGGCCCTGGGGCCAGCTTAGGGCTGGCAGTTCTGAGGTCTGACGTTTCTTGGGAGGAAATGGCAGGATGTAAACTTGGCAAGCCTTCTGATTTTCGTTCTCCTGGAATCAGCGGTTGCTTTTCTGGGTATACTGTGTTGTAAGCACCTGGCATACAAGGATCTCTTTGGAACTAGCTGGAGAACTGGGGCCCCCTCTGTTAAGAAAAGCAACCCTGCTGGGATAGAAGGGAGAGCCTCTGAACGGTCAATGGGGGAGCTGTTGAATTACTCGTGTTGAAAGCAGATCCTTCCCAGGCTCATGCCTGCTCCCCGCTCTGGTTGAAAGGTGTTTCCAATCTAGCACGATTGATTGATTCACTTCATTGTGAGGACTGGATCTGTCTGCAGCATTTCCAGTGGATTTCTCTTCAGAGCTATTTCCGTCACTGAGTTTCTTAATTTAGGTGTTTCATGATCACTTGAGATAAAGATAGAAGTGTTTGATTGCTCTTGCTTGGTGGGAATGGAGGTACTTTCGATTGGGGGCCAGATTTAGTCTCCCATATTGAATGACTGTTCTCAAACTTACAAGGTGGATCTTAGTACCTTTTTCCAAAAACAGTAGCAGCGCTGTTTTGGGTAAAGTATTTAAAGGATCTCAGTCAGAGCTTTAACTTTAACATATAAAACTTCCTTCTTAGGCTTCCTTTACTGTTTCTTCTGGAACTAGGTAAATGCAATGCATTCTCAATGGAGATGTTGTTTAGAAAGGAGTCCTTCCTTCCTATGGAGGTCATACTTCTGAATATTACAAAATAACTTAAAGGCTGTGACGATGGACGGATCTTCCTTGATTAGACTCAAGGGCATGGATTGTATTGAACTAAAGGTTCTTGGACTTGGTTGCATATTGGAATCACAGAGTTTAAAAACACTGATGCCTGGGGCGCCTGGGTAGTGCAGTCGTTAAGCGGTTAAGCGTCTGCCTTCGGCTCAGGGCGTGATCCCGGCATTCCGGGATTGAGTCCCACATCGGGCTCCTGTGCTGGGAGCCTGCTTCTTCCTCTCCCACTCCCCCTGCTTGTGTTCCCTCTCTCGCTGGCTGTCTCTCTGTCACATAAATAAATAAAACCTTTCAAAAAACAAAAAACACCGATGCCGCCTTAACAGGATTACAGAATGCAAGATCAATATACAAAAAATAATTGTATTTCTATACACTAGCAAAGGAAAATACAATAATGGTACATTAAAACAACAATTATTAACAATAATTTCAAAAGAAATAAAATACTTAGGAATGAATTTAACAAAAGAAGCACAAAACTTATATTCTGAAAACTACAGAACATTTTTGAAAGAAATTCAAGAAGACTAAATAGAAAAGACACTCCCTCTTCAAGGATCAATACAGGCATACTTAGGAGGTATTGGGGATTTGGTTCCAGACTTAATAAAGCACATATTGCAATAAAGCAAGCCAAACGAATTCTCTCATCTCCCAGTGCATGTAAAAGTTGTGTTTACACTATAGTCTTATACTTACACTATAGTCTTTTAGGTGTCTATGTCTAAAAAAACTATGCACACTGCTTAATGAAAAAATACTTTATTGCTAAAAAAAATGCCTAACCATCCTCTGAGCTTTCAATGAGTCACAATCACTGACAGATCACCCTAACAAATATAATGAATAATGAAATATGGCAAGTTTTGATATATGACAAGAGTTACCAAGGTATGACACAGAGACAGGAAGTGAGCAAATGCTGTTGGAAACATGGTGCCGATAGACTTCCTGGATCCAACGGTGCCACAAACCTGCAGGTTGTAAAAATGTACTCTCTGCGGAGCACAGTACAGCAGGTGTGCCTGTGTCGTTAAGATGGCCATAAACGGATCTACAGGTACAAATCCTATCAAAATCCCAAATGCCTTCTTTGCACAAATTGACAAGCGTATCCTAGAATTTGCATGGAAAATTGAGGGAAATAGAATAGCCCAAACAATTTTGTAAAAGAAGAACAAAGTTGGAGAGCTCACTTCTCATCTCCAAAGTTACTATACTGTAGCACTATAATAAAACTATGTCACACTGTCACAAGGATAGGTAGATCGATCAATGGAATAGAATTGACAGTTCCAGAAATAAATTCTCGTTTATTGTCAGTTGATTTCCTCAAGGGTTCCAAGGCAGTTCAAAGCGGGAAAGAATAGTTTTTCAATAAATAGTGCTGGGACAACTGGATACCTTTTGCAAAAGAATGAAGCTGGACTGTTTCCTCATACCATGGACGAACGTTAACTCAAACGGCTTCTGCCTAACTCTAAGAGCTAAACTTGCAAACTCTTTGAAGAAAATATGGGAAGTAGAAAAAATTTCATGACCTCGGATTAGGTAAAGCATGAACAGAAGAAAAAAAAAATTGGACTTCATCAAAATTAAAAACCTTTACAATGGACCTCCTCAGGAAAATGAAAAGATACCTGACAATATGGGATGAAATATTTGCAAATCATATCTGATGCAGGACACCTGCAGAATATACAAAGAAGTCTTATAACTCAATAATAAAAACACAAATAACCCAATTCAGAATGGGCAAAGGATCGGAATAGACATTTATCCCAACAAGTCTGGATCAAAGAAGTCTCCCAACTTTGCGTGCCAGTCACAAGCCCAGGTTGTTAACTGCACTTGTGATCAACTGGCTGTAAATCATAGGTTCCCATGACCTTCCTCTTGGCTTCAATTAACTTGCTAGAGCGGCTCTGAGAACTCACAGAAGCATTTATTTGCTAGATGATTGGTTTATTATAAAATGCCATAACTCAGGAACAGCCAGAGGGAAGATATGCATTGGGGAGGGTGAGGGGAAAGAGCACGGATCTTCCAAGCCCTCCTAAGTTTAGCACTCTTACCAAGTCCCCATGTGTTCACCAACCAGTAAGCTCTCTGAACTCAGACTTTTGGGTTTTTAAGGAGGTTTTATTCCACAGGCATGACTGATTCAATCAATCACCAGTGGCCATGATGTAACCTCTAGCCGTGCTCCCCTCCCTGGAGGTCAATGGGTAGGACTACAAGTTCCAGCTCTCCACTGGCAACCAGCCCCCACTTGACCTAGGGGCATTCCCAAAGTCACCACCTTAACATAACAAAAGATACCTTTTATCTCTCCCACCACTTAGGAGATTCCAAGGGTTTTAGAAGCTCTGTGCTAGAAGCAGAAAGAATGTATTCATATTTCTTATTATAAATCATAATATCACAGCTGCCCTTCCCATTAGTGTCCCATAGTTCCCAGTGTTTCTTGTCCATAGAAACATACCTGGTCTTCAATCCTTTTCTTCAAGGCCCTGCCCTCTGCTAGAAAACTACTGCCTCATTTGACTATCTTCCTGTCCTAATTATTTGTGAATGGTGACAGGATTATTCTAGAGACAGGGTTTTATTTTATTAATTTTTTTAAAGATTTTATTTATTTATTTGACAGCGAGAGACAGTGAGAGAGGGAACACAAGCAGGGAGGAGTTGGAGGGGTAGAAGCCGGCTCCTCGCTGAGTAGGGAGCCAGATGTGGGGCTCGATCCCAGGATGCTGGGATCGTGACCTGAGCCGAAGGCAGACGTTTAATGACCGAGCCACCCAGGCGCCCCCAGAGACAGGGTTTTAATCAAAGAAATCTAAAGGTTGAAATTTCTGGTAATGTTGATAGGTGGACTGAGTGGAGAGAGTGAGACTTTTGGGGGTACATAATTATATACACCTAATATTTTAGAGAGAGGAAGAGAACGATCGCGCACACGTGTGCACACACACGCATGCATGCACTTAAGGTGCGGGGAAGGGCAGAGGGAAAGAGAGAATCTTAAGCAGGCTCCAGGCCCAGCATGGAGCCCAACATGAAGGTTGATCCCTGGGACCCTGAGGTCATAACCTGAGCTGAAATCTAGAGTCAGATGCTTAACTGACTGAACCACCCAGGCGCCCCTATATACACCTAATTTTTAAGTCCTAATTGTCATAAGTGCTACAAAGGAGACATAAAGACTGTTTACAGCCTTGGAAGGGTTTTAAGCAGATGACAGAAGGGATCAGTTAGATTTTATTAAAGTTCCTTCTGCCAGCAGTGTGGAGAATTAATTAGAAGGAGGCAAAAACAGATACAGGAAGACTAGTGAATGGACTAAGGCAGAAACCCACGTAAGAGGTAATGGAAAGTGGCCTAAGGATGGGGCAGAAGAGATTGAGAGAGGTGAATAGGCCGAATCAATACTTAGGACATGATATGGGTAGGACTTTGGAATTTATTAAGTCCCCCAGTAATGTGTTTGTAGTACCTTCTACATCTTTTCCTGGAATCCACCAGAGACTAAGGCCATGTCCCTGTACTTCTTCTAGCTGAATTTCTAGTGGGGCAACCTAATAATACACAGGTAAATAACATTAGGTAATAGAAAGTGCTATGAAGAAAAATAAAGCAGGGCCAGGAGGCCTGATAGGGGAGGGAAGGTTGGCCTTTTTAGCCAGTGAAGGCCTGTCTGAGGAGGTGACACTGAGCAGAGCTCTGAATGACGTGAGAGTGAGCCATCTGGGGGAAGGACATTCCAGGGAGAGGAAATGGCACCAACCAAGAAAGAAGGCCTTATTCGGGAGCAGGTGTGACATGTCGAAGAAATAGTGAGCAAGTTCATAGTCCCAGAGTAAAGGGGGAATGTGGTAGAAATGAGCTCAGAGCAGTAGCCAGGAGTCGGAACAAGTTAGGACTGTGTGAGCCATGGTAAGGAGTTGGAGAGGCCATCTAAATGAGATGTACATTCATTGGAGGGTTTGGGGCAGGAGAGTAAAATAGGATTTATATTTTAGAAAGATGTATGAAGAGTACCTTGACTACTGTGTGGAGTAGAGACCAGCAAGAAAGCTGTTGCGGACGTCTCCGGAAGGGGTGACGGGGACTTGAGTTTGCAGCAGGAGTGGTGAGAAATGCTTTAGTGTGGGGACATGTTTTGGTTGTAGAGTTTGAGGAAAAGAGGAATCAAGGATGTCTTTGTTTTTGTTTTGGCTGAGTAACTGGGTAATTGGTTCCATTTACTGAGATGGGGAAGACTGGGGATGTGGGGAAGCTGGTATGTGGGGGACGGTAGATTGAAAGGCTCTGTTAAATAACGAGGGCTTGGTTAGACAGCCAGGTGAAGACATCTAGTAGGCATTTATTGGATACAGGGTAAGAGAAAGAGGTGTCCTAGGTGATCCATACATTTCTGGGTTGTGCAGCTGGGTGGATGGAAAAGTCATTCACAGAGACAGAAAATGCAGCACGAGGACAGGATTTGGGGGTAAGAATAGTCGTTATTATTGTACATGACGCTTCATGGCCTAAAAATGTTTCTGTGTTCTACCATACTAAGTGGAAAGTTTATTATTTAAAAGGAAAAAAACCTGTTTCTTTCTTTTTGTGGGTCATCAGAATTTTCAAAAAGTTCTGTTTAAAACATTTTCCTTAGAATTTGTTAGCTGTTGCGAAAATTGCATATTTAGGCATCTGTTCAATGCTATTATTAATGGAATGTAATTTTTTAAGGAGAGAGAAGTTTATTGAATACATTGCAAGGGAGCGGCAGGCGGAACAGCAAAGGAGAGACTGTCAGGAGGCAGTGGCGGGGGGCTCTAGGGAAGGGGGGAAGTGAGAAGGTATGGGAACATACTGAATTTTCCTTTTTTGGTACCTGTGCTCGGTTGTAAGTAGCCCACTGGTCAGCTAGAGCCTATGGCTCTTTTGACGTGGGTCACTTAATGAGCCTGTTTGCTTTCAGCCTGGTGGTCACGGTGGGCCCTTTCCCCTTACTGTGGTTTCCATTGCTCAAGCCTGTTGCCTAAAAGCAGTCTCTACACTCCCCAGGACAGATCGACAATGACACATCTTTGACATTTGGTTGGAGGAGGTCTCATCTTCAGTAGCTGCTTCCTGTTGGACGGGGGTGGGGGGACGAGACACCTTGTCCCCACCTAAACCTATTGGTCCATCAGGTTATTCCGTGCAGTTACAGACCAGAGCTTGGTATTAGAGTCACACGCTGATGGGGGATTTAAGTGCAAGTCCGTGGTGGCCAGGTCCACGGGGTACAGCAGGAGGGTACTCCCATGAGGGCATGGGCTGGAACCCTTGTTGACTCATCATCCTTGAGTGGGATGGTTGGATTCTCTGACGAGGAAGAGCATATTCTGCCTGTAGATCAAGATGGTGGCCAGACCCGTGGGGAGAGAGGAGAAAGTGGGGGCCCGAAAGAAGCAAGGTGGCTGTGAGTCAGGCACGAGTCCTCCACGTGTGCAGATTTGCCCCGGAGGAGCTGCCGTGGCCAACTGTGCCACGTGCTGGGGGAACCTCAGAGGGGGCAGTGGGAGAGTAGAGAGAAGGGATTCTTCACCGTCATAGGCGGGGACCGTCTGACCTTCAGACCACACCGAAGAGCTGCCCTGGCCAGAGACCTTCAGTTGTCTGGGAAGTGCTAGGGTTAGATGGCCAAGGCCAAGGGCTGGAAGCACAAGAAAAAGGAGTGGGGGTGTGGGTTTCTCCAACGGCCCAGAGGGGAAATCCCTC